>NC_054757.1:11533119-11865219 GCF_018143015.1 Lytechinus variegatus
ACAAAGTAAAATTTCTCTTTCCCACTCATATACTATTTAATTTGTATTCAACTTTAATACTGCCTCATTTAAACTATGGTATAACAGCATGGGGAATTGTGCTGACTGCCTCCTGAACAGAATTTTACTTTTGCAGAAAAAGGCTATTCGT
This sequence comes from Lytechinus variegatus, assembly GCF_018143015.1. Taxonomy (NCBI): domain Eukaryota; kingdom Metazoa; phylum Echinodermata; class Echinoidea; order Temnopleuroida; family Toxopneustidae; genus Lytechinus; species Lytechinus variegatus. The sequence continues at coordinate 11,533,271 of NC_054757.1, forward strand.
ATTATTTGTCATGCTGATTTTCGTTCACACACTGACGAAATTTTCTACAAATATAATATTTTAAAGTTTTTTTTTTTTTTTTTTTTAGTAATCTTTTATTCTCTTCTCTCATAAAACAAAATTGAACATAGTAAAATATAACATTCATTACAAAGTTTGATTTGAACTTACAAATATTATGGTTACATTTGACAATTCTTAACAAAAATGAATTTAAATAATGTCATAAATAAATTCTAAATCAATTCAATTTGTTGTAAGTGTCTGATGTACATTCTTTTCTCTTACATTTTTATATATACATAATACATATGTTAATTGAAGAAAACAAAGTGCAGCCTAAAATCGAATTATTCACCATTTATCACAAAGAAAACTCTGTAAAGAAACCTGTAAGTTTATCAAAATATAGGATTTATGAGAAAAGATTTACTATCTTCGGACCTTCCCGCACACTCACATCCCACCCCCATCACACTCAAAACCGATTCACGCACAAACACCCCTGCCCACACACACACCACACCCGCACACACACCCTCACACACACATACCTCCACCAGATCAAATGCATTTCATCTGTCCGCATAAGTGTTAAGGCAGCTGTCATGAAAATAAGTGCCATGCATTTATTAAAAACAAAAACAAATGGATTCGGAGTGCCTCGTCATCATGAAGTATGAAAATTGTCCCACTTCCTCAGGTGACCGGATAATTTTCCACGTGCCTCTGCTATTCTTTTTTCCTCCTTTTCATTTTCCAATATCTTTTTCCTTATCTCTTGAGGGGTGGGGGGTCTTCTTTTAGCCTTACTATGCTCAAATATCATAAATTTAATTAGAAATATAATATGATTTAGTAATTGTTCCTTCCCTATATCAAAAACCTTAACTCCAATATGAATATCCTTCCAATTAACATTTTCTATTTGACGTAATTTAAATAAACAACCACATTCTTTCCATAAAGTTTTTATGTATTCGCAGGTGTAGAATATGTGTTCATATGTCTCTTCACCTTTTCCACAGAACGAACATAGATTATGTGTTGATAATTTAAATCTAAACAAATATTTTTTAGTATATACAAGTTCATACAGCAATTTAAATTGAAACTCCCTTAACTTGCTATTTAAGGTAGCTACCCTAGGTCTTAAAAAAAAAAAAAAAGATTGGTGACTTGTATCGATACAATCTCGGAAAACTCATGTATAGTTTAGATAAAAATGAACTTCCAAATATTTTTTTATTCCATGTTTACTAAAAATGTCGATATTCATCATTATCCTACTAGGTCCGCCGGGCTCTTTCATCCACCAAGAGCTAGAACAATCCTCTTGAATAAAACATTTATTTTTACAGGTATCAAACTATGGAACTCCCTTATAGAATCATTACGTAACAATTCTTTCCATAAAGTTTTTATGTATTCGCAGGTGTAGAATATGTGTTCATATGTCTCTTCACCTTTTCCACAGAACGAACATAGATTATGTGTTGATAATTTAAATCTAAACAAATATTTTTTAGTATATACAAGTTCATACAGCAATTTAAATTGAAACTCCCTTAACTTGCTATTTAAGGTAGCTACCCTAGGTCTTAAAAAAAAAAAAAAGATTGGTGACTTGTATCGATACAATCTCGGAAAACTCATGTATAGTTTAGATAAAAATGAACTTCCAAATATTTTTTTATTCCATGTTTACTAAAAATGTCGATATTCATCATTATCCTACTAGGTCCGCCGGGCTCTTTCATCCACCAAGAGCTAGAACAATCCTCTTGAATAAAACATTTATTTTTACAGGTATCAAACTATGGAACTCCCTTATAGAATCATTACGTAACAAACCAACACATTTAAGTTTCAGTCGAGGGTTGAAGAAAATTTTTTATCCTTGAGTATAAACCCCAGAACTCAAACATTTCTGTGTAAGCAGCTACCACCTCTTTTGTTCTTCTTCCCTTCTTATTTTCTTCCTTCTTCTCTTTCTCCCTCTCCTCTCACATTTCTTTTTCTCTCTCTCTCTCTTCCTATCATCTTTATGTCTAGTTCTATTGCTTTTATAATCTTTCTGTCCGTCTATGTTTTGTAGTGTGTTTTGTTATGTTTCTTTTCCCTTTTTTGCTGTTTTGTCCTGTCCTGTTCTGTTTTGTTTGTGTGTGTGTGTGTCATTTTGTTTTTTTCCTTTTTTTTGCTGTCTTGTCCTGTTCTGTTTTGTTTGTGTGTGTGCCGTTTTTGTTTTTGTCTTTGTTTTGTTTTTAGTATTTGTCCTCTCTTGTCCAAGTGATTGTCTGTTCAAACACTCCTGAACTTGGGTTTTTTTTATTTATACAGTAGGGGCACGATATAACATTTTTTTCTGTTAATTGTAACTTAGTTAGTAAACATAAAAAGCTTGACCCCACTGGTATTCTTTTTCATTGTACAAACCTTTATAATTTACGAATTGAATTTCATTGATCAAAGATATACTTTAACTATTTATTGCAGGGAACCCATACTAACAAGCTTTGCTTTCCAGTGGGTTCCCTTTTTTCATTTCTGTATATGATATTTTTGTGTTATGCTTTACATTGTAACTTTTGTTAAATTTGGAATGAAAAAGAATAAATGCAATCAATCAACCAATCATCATCATCGTACGCTTTAGCATTACTATCATCACCACCACCATCACCACCATCATCATCGTCATCACCATCAGCACCATCATCATCGTACGCTTTACCATTACCATCATCATCGTCATCACCACACCATCATCAGCAACTGCATCATAATCACCATCATCATTGTCACCACCACCACCACCACCATCATCATCATCACCACCACCACCACCACCACCACCATCATCACCAACACCACCACCATCATCATCATCACCACCACCACCACCATCATCACCAACACCACCACCATCATCATCATCATCATCCTGATTATCATCATCATCCCCACCACCATCCCCACCACCACCACCATCACCACCACCATCATCATCATCAGCTTGTCCATTAGCATCTCATCATCATCGTCGTCGTCGTCGGCATCGTCATCACTACATCACCACCACCACCACCATCAGCATCATCATCGTAGTAAGCTTTACCATCATCATCATCATCATCATCTCATCACCACCATCATCATCATCATCACCACCACCACCGCCATCATCATCACCATCAGCATCATCATCTTCTTCATTACCACCACCACCACTACCACTACCACCACCATCATCATCATCACCACCACCACCACCACCATCAGCAGCATCATCATCATCACCACCACCATCAGCATCATCATCATCATCACCACCACCACCGCCATCATCATCATCACCATCACCACCACCATCATCATCACCATCACCACCACCACCACCGCCATCATCATCAGCATCATTATCATCACGACCCATTGGCGGCGGAGCAGATTATCTTTTGTGTTTGGTGGGGACGGCTATTGTTGCGTCCCCCCCCAACACAAAAGATAATCCTCTGCTCCGCCGACTATGTCACCACCACCATCATCATCGTCATCATCACCACCACCATCATCATCGTACGCTTTAGCATTACTATCATCACCACCACCATCACTACCATCATCATCGTCATCACCATCAGCACCATCATCATCGTATGCTTTACCATTACCATCATCATCGTCATCACCACACCATCATCAGCAACTGCATCATAATCACCATCATCATTGTCACCACCACCACCACCATCACCATCATCACCACCACCACCACCATCATCACCAACACCACCACCATCATCATCATCACCACCACCACCACCATCATCATCATCACCACACCATCATCAGCAACTGCATCATTATCACCATCATCATTGTCACCACCACCACCACCATCATCATCATCACCACCACCACCACCATCATCACCAACACCAGCACAATCATCATCATCATCATCATCATAATCGTCATCATCATCATCACCATCACCACCACCACAACCATCATCATCATCACCATCACCACCACCATCATCATTATCATCACCACCACCACCATCATCATCACCACCACCATCTCACTTCGCTCCATCAAGACATATACTACTTTCAAAGATCACCTCAAGACATACCTATTCAAATTGTAACTGATTTTAAATGTATTTTGTTTTATTTCATTTATGATTATTTAAAAGATGATTCATCCCTTCCCGTTCACTGGCTGTTCATGTGGGACCCGGTGTCCTCAGATTGCTAGAGCTCCTGTGAGTTATATACTGACTGGGTATACCCCTTAAATTGTCAGTGAACGAGGCAGCTAGAGGGCACTGGGTTCCGCATGATGATGGGCTGATGGATGGGTAGGGGTGAATGAAGCAGATGTGAAATTATTATTCTTACATTGTACTTGTCCATGGTTCTTGTGTAGTATTTAAATAAATTTCTATAAAATCAAATTTTTACATTGTAAAAGAGAACTGTTGCTCGGCTAGCGCCATGAGCGTCTACTGACGGTGTGTGCGCTCTACAAATATACACTATTATTATTATCATCTTTATCATCGTCATCATCATCACCATCACCATCATCATCATCACCACCATCATCATTACCACCACCACCACCACCACCATCATCATCATCGTACGCTTTACCATTGTTATCATCATCAGCATCACCACCATCATCATCGTCATCATCATCACCATCTACATCTTCATCATCAACATTATCTTTTTCACCATAGTCATCATACACTTTATTCATACCACCATCAAAATCATGGTCATCATTTTGATGATCATCTTTATTATTCCGCCATCATTATCATTGTCATCATCATCATAATTATCATTATCACAATGACCTTCTTCATCATCACCATATTATCATTATCACGGGCATTATCATCTTCAACATGGTTACCAAATCAATTACCAACATCATCGTCAATTCGTCATCGTCATGGTCAATAGCAAAAATGTAAGAATAAGTGGTTTACGACCGACAACATGTAAACTAAAACGGAAAATAAATCGGTATTGTTATTTCGTTTATTAAATGTTATGTATTGAAAATGCTTCATCGGTTTAAAGACAATGGATATATACATAAATACATGCATGTACATACTTGTACAGTAGCGGACCGTGACCCGGAGGAGACAAAGCATTGGGGGCACTGCATTGTTTGTGAACAATGCCGTGCCCCCCCCCCATGCTTTGTCTCCTCGGGGTCACGGTCCGCTACTGTACTTGTACATACATATGAAAAAAAATAACCATTCACAATACATTTACTTCAAAAGTATACATTTTGTTTTACTATAATCTACCCCATTTGGCATCAATTCTTTGATTCTTTGCACATGGTTTTATTACATTATTTCCGAAGAAAATCAAACATTGGAGACATTCAACGTCAGAGAAACACTCGAAAGTATTTAGTGTTGATAATCAAATAATGATTAAAATGATTCATTTATACACGTTATTTTCATTGAGAATATTGCATCTTTAATCAAATTTAATTAAAAAGTATATTAAGTACAACGAATATCAGACAATTTTGGGGGATGGAAATCATGAAAACCCCAAGTTGATCAGGAAATCTTCATCAAAAAGTAATCAACAAGAACAATATACATACATGCCGAAGCAGATATTTTCGATATATTGCTAATTATGAACATTCGAAAAACCACTAATATTGATAATTGAAGAATTACAAAGAACAATTTATAGACATATTTATAGCATGGATATGAAATCATTCCTTTGACCAAAAAAAAAGATGAATAAAGATATTTTTTACTCCGATGCCGAGAATGTCACGATTGTCACTTGTGTGTACATGTATTTCAATAAGATTGAATACAGTGTTGATTGATATATCAGGCAAGAATTACTGGATTAATACAGCCATACATGGTATTGCATAGGTGGCACTTTTGAAAAAAAAATGTTTCTTGTTGGGTTTAATTTAGTAAGCTGTTAAAGGAAAAGTCCACCCAAGAAAAACTTGATTTGAATAAAAAGAGAAAAATTCAATAAGCATAACACTGAAAATTTCATCAAAATCGGTTGTAAAATAAGAAAGTTATGGCATTTTAAAGTTTCGCTTCATTTCACAAAACAGTTATATGCACATCTCGGTCGGTATGCAAATGAGGAACTGATGACATCACTCACTATTTCTTTTGTATTTTATTATATGAAATATGAAATATTTTTATTTTCTCGACATCATCATGTGATATGAAAATTTCATTCCTCTCTGAACACGTGGAATTCCATTATTTTAACATTTTTTGCTTCAGGCAAGGAGGTCCTAATCGTCAAATTCGTAAAAATTGAAATATTGTATAATTCAAACAATAAAAAACAAAAGAAATAGTGAGTGAGTGACATCATCGACTCTCTCATTAGGATGTAACTGGCTCGTCCATATAACTATTTTGTTAAAAATAAGCGAAATTTTGAAATGTCAAAACTTTCTTATTTTACATCCGATTTTGTTGAAATTTTCAGCATTGTGCTTGTCTGATTTTTCTCTATTGATTCAAATCAATATTTTTCCGAGGTGGACTTGACCTTTAAGGGATATATCAATAACAAAATTAAGGACCGATATTGCAAAACTTTCTTTTGACAATTCATATCTCATCATGAAGTTCAAATCATATAATTCCAAGTCGAACATGAATAAACATTATCGAATGAAAGTTAAACTAAAATGGTGAAACATCCACAAATCAAAGACTTCATGATCCAATTCTACGCCGCTACGTCACTTCCGGCGGTGATCAGACGGGTCATAATATCCTTGAAGAAGACTGCAGTGTCCCGTCGAAAATTTGGAGGTAAATAATTTTTTTATTCGATTTGCATTTGGTTCAAAAATTTAAATTTGTAGAATAAAGATCATTGTTTATTTTCATAGTTAATCTGAGAATGCCGGGGTGTTATTAACAAGATTCTTAACATCCCCTCCCTGAACGGCATTTGAAGAATACTGGTCGACGACCAAAGAATTAGAAACATATTATAATCATTACTGTGTTTTCCATTTCTTGTCTAGAACACGTCATTGAAAAAAAAAATCACCTCAAGCTATTCTTCTTGTTAATGTTGTGTACAGCTGAAAGATGAGCACAAGGCTGTAATCATATTGCCGAGATGCTTGGAAAAGCAAAAAAGGGAACTTAGTACTGCTATATGATAGTAAACAAATTGTAATATAAGTCTCTTTTAAATATGCTCCACAAATGCGTAATGCCAAGAATGGTCTCCATTTTCTTCCGCTCTATGATGCAATCGTAACTCCTCCTCCTTAAGGGCAGTGAAGCACTGGACAAAGTCCCTACCCATTGCTTGAAGTACGACATCATCAGCATGGAAGGCATCCAAAGATTCCTTCATATTTCTTGGGAGTTTCTGATTGGTGCCACTCGCGGTGGAAGCCACGCCCTGGACTGGAGCGGGGAGAGGGATCTCGTTCCGGATGCCATCAATACCCGCAGCGATGGTAGCTGCCATGGTGAGGTAGGGGTTGCTTCCCGCCCCTCCCATCCGGTTTTCTATGAACAAGGAGTCCGGGTTACCGTCCTTACGTAGCTTGCTTAAACGGAAGGCACATGAGCGGTTGTCCACGCCCCAGGATGTCGTGGTGGGTGTTGCAGGTGTGGTACCGAGGCGGTTGATGCAGTTGATGGTCGGGCACATCAGAAGCGTCAAAGCAGGGGCGTGGTGGATTAATCCAGCCAACCAATGCTGTCCAAGTTTCGACAGCATCTGTGGATGGTGTGGATCGTAGAGGAGCGATGTCGTGTTGCTTCGGTCCCAGAGAGAGTGACAAAAGTGGGAAGACGATGTACAGTCCTTTGAATGCTTCGAACGGAAAGATGCGACGTAACCTTGTCTCTGGCAGATCTCTTTAACAGAAGTTTTCAAGGTGTAGCCGTTATCTCCGATGCTGAGACCGGAAGTGGGTCGGTAGGTGATCTCCAGTTGGCCTGCCCCTGCTTCACTCTCCACGGTCTCAACGTTCAGTCCCATCCGCGGCAAATGTCTGGTGAACTGCTGAACGAGGGGCTCTGCGCGGGAAATGTTCATCAGGTAACCGCAGTTCAGGCCATCAAAGATTGGCATTCGAGTCTTCTCATCCTCCACCACGAACTCAAACTCGTGAGCAGCCAAGAGCGATATCCCCATGGAATCCAACTCCTCGACCTGCCGTCGCGCGATGTTCCGAGGATGAGCGTCCAAAGGTTCGCCATCCACAGTGAGATCCACGATGATCCTGGCAGCACCATCACACCAAGGCAACACCCTAAAGGACGATAGATCCGGCACTCCGACCCCATCTCCCATCCCCTTCTCGTACCACAGACCTGTCCCACGAACCTTTGTTCCGTGCGGATCTCGGATCATGTGACTCAAAGAGAAGTTGATGCCTTTAGTCATCTTGCCCTTGACGTTGGTTATCGGGACCAGTTTGCACTTGGCCAGTCCGTGCATGTCACTTTGCTCAAAGCGGATATAGTCAAATTTGTGTGCCACGAGGAGCCGATGAAGTTCGTCGGCATTACCTGTCTTCACATCACCAGCTGTGGAAACCTGGGACAGAACGAGAGAAAGAACATACTCGGTGTTAAAAAAATTAGAATAACTGGGGCCCGTTGCAGAAAGAGTTGCGTTTAAACGCAAGTCAAAAAATCAATCGCAAGTCCAAAATGCGCGCTGTTGATTGGTTGAAAATCAAGTTGCGCATGATTTTTAGAGTTGCGATCGATTGCAACTCTTTCTGCAACGGGCCCCAGAACACAAAAGGCAATCAGAGAGAAAATTACTGGTTAGTAAAAAAAAGCAACTAAATGGGCTCAGATCGAGCTCAAGTGTTGCAGCTCTGTATTCCAAGTTAGGTTGTACCCTCTGTGGTACATGGTGCGATATCCACTTTAACCAGCTATGATTGGGTGAACCAATTTTCACGAAAAGTGCGAAACATTCAGTTAAGTAGCAGAAATTGACATTTCAATCTTGGCATTAGAAGACCATTAAAGAAGATACGAACCAATAGCACCATCTCGAGTCCTCAACTGGCCAGTTTCCTGACCCGAAATGCTACCTGGTAATATAGACCCACTTGAATGATAACATGCTAATTAACTACTCAATCCATTAATACCGCAATAATTATATTACCAAGTAGCAAAACAATTACATTTCCACTCAAAACATTTCAGTTTCTCTAAACAAATACAAATATAGGTCAATTTATTCTCTGAAGATAGCTGAGAACGTATATTTCAAGACTATATGTATTTATAACACACAGTCAATGAGATCGCACACAGTTCACTCTCCCTTTAATGGAAGTTAGACCAAGTGAGCACGAGACCAATTGATGGTTTGACACCAAATTAGACCAAGCGGGTTTAGTCATGACGGTATTAGACTATCTGAGAACAAATGGAAACAATACCCATCAGCCAGTGGCGTACAGATGGGGAGGGGCTTGAAGCACCCCCCCCCCCCATTATTTCACGACCAAGAAAAGAAAAACCATAAAAACCAAAAGGAAAGAGAGAAGGGTGAAATATGTTATTATTTTCCAAATATGTCAAAATCCATCATAAAGTTTGACGTATGTAAGAAATGTCGAAATTCTCGCTCGGTCGCTCCGCTCGAAACTTTTTTGATGATTTTTTTCCGATACGCCATATCTAGCCCCCTCAATTTTATTTTGGCTCATTACACCACTGCAGTGGGCCATCTACATTCAAGTAGATTCTACCAACCAGTACCCCTACCCCTGGAGCCTACACCTAAGTGGAGGATGGAATTCTTGTCGTGTATTTAAAAAATGATGCCGTCAGCTTACAAAAAAAAAACAGTTCTGTAGAAAAACTTTCTTAGTAATTGGAAAATTAAGTGGTGGGAAAATTAAGTGGTGATAAATTGAGTTGCATTTGCCTTTGAAACGTCTGCATTTCTGAAAGTTGGATATACAAGACCCCAATTCCTTTAGCATCATGTAGAGCATATGGAACATATCCCAAAGCAAAAAAAAAAATCAATTTAAAGAGAGTTAGAGGACGGCAGATATATTCACATGAGATTTTGGACTGCTGACTGGTGTGAAAATAAGGTGGGGGTGAGAGATTAAGAAAAGAAAGAGCAATGTTTCCTGACAGGAAGAATGTTATTCACATTTCACAATACAACATATACTAAAACAATAAACCAACAAATAACAATGTTTGCAAAAACTTTTCCGATAAACAGGGGCCTCAGAAACGGGGGGAGGGGGGGGGCTAAAATGGATCCAGACCAGCAGAATGTTTGACTTTTTAATCTTGAAGATTAACTTTTTATTTTCAAAAGATTGAAAATCCAAATCTTTTAGCTTTATATTTGACTAAACAAGGTTTAAATCTAAATATAATATTTGACTGGTCACTATATTCACAGCTCATCCCATTCTGGATTTATTTTAAAAACCTTGGAATTTAGAGTGCATTTTTTCCCAAAATCGTGTACAAAAACGTAAAATGACCGTCTGATTGTGATTTTTTGCATGGTCAGCCCCCTCCCCCACTTTCAAAACCGTTCCGCGGCCCCTGATTTAAAATACAAATTTACTAATAATCAATAATGTGGGGCTTAAAAATTAATCATCTCCAACTTTAAAATCAGTCACAATCACTACCGGTGTGTTGGCTCAGTTGGTAGAGCGTCCGTCTCACAACCGGGAGGTCGGGGGTTCAAACCCCGGCCGCGTCAGACCAAAAGACGTTAAAAGATGGGAGTTGCTGCTACCCTGTTTGGCGTTCAACGATTAAAGGGATAGACTGTAAGAGCCTCGTCGATCTGGTGCTGCGCAGTGGCTGCCGGGCCCACGATCAATTGAGCAAAACAAATTTTCGGAGTATTTCATTTCATGTCTATTTCGAACAATAAATTATGGATTGGATTGGATTTCTCCATCGTCACATCGTTGAGTATGATCTATTGAGGGAGGGGTGGAGGAGGGAACATCATTTTTCTGAAATCAATATTCTGTTATCTTCCTCACAATGCCTCTGAATTTCTGAACTGTGTCTGCTTCTGTGTACCATGCATACTATGCTTCTAGAAAAGCTGCACGATTGGGACAGTTTAAAGGGGAAGTTTATCCTGAAGAAAACTTTGTTGTAAAAATAGCAGAAGAAATATTAAAAAAATATTGGTGAAGGTTTGAGGAAAATCTGTTAAAGATTAAGAAAGTTATTAGAATTTTAAGTTTTGGATTTGTGACGTCATAAACGAGCAGCTGCCCCATAATTATGTTATGTAATATAAAATGCAGGAAATTTATTATTCAACGGTTCCTGGTGACCTGATGACTTATATTAATTTTGTTTCTTATCATGATCGGGTGTGAAATTATTTGTCTATTGATAAACTGAAGCGACTGAAGGTACAGTAAAAAAACAATTTTATTTTCTGAGAAAATTATATTTCATATATTTTTTTACCATTCGCTATGCAGGAATGCTGCTCGCATATGACATCACAAATCAGATAATTAGAATTCTAATAAGTCTTTAATTCTTTGATGGATTTTTCTCAAACCTTCGGCAATATTATTTTCATTATTTTTTGTGCTATGTTTGATATAAACCTTTTTCATGGTGAACTTCCCCCTTTAATGCCACTTCGTAATCCGAGACCCAGACTGACCTCGAATTGGCTGGTGACCAATTGACCATTCAAGCACGCGCACGTGTATCGCCTGCGTGACCAATGAATGTATGTGTACTGGTCAATGGGCAACAGTGATGGGCAAATTGGGATTGACCAGATATCCTCACATTCTTTTTAATATCATCCATAATTTTCGACAATGACAAAGTTACTTATAACCTTGATGATATTGCGAGAGAGTTTTCTCACATAGCAACAATTATATCAGCGTGAAGGGAGGTAAGATCCGGGGATAGGTAAAGGGGCGGGGGGCGACAGCCTCTTTGATTTTGCAAGTAGAGAAGAAAAAGAAAGGAGGAAAGAAACGGGAGGGGCCACTTACATTGACGAGTGGATACCATGCGCGACCAAAAAAACACGTAAAAAGGATGTCTTTTTCACGATAGGGCACGTTACGTACGTAACGTGATAAGGGTGTCAAAAACACAAAAATAATGAAAAAAGGGTATCTATTTCGCTAGGAAAATTACGTGTTTAGGGTCGAATTTGCGGGGATGATAAAACCAAATTAAAATGTTTTATAAAGGATGTCCTTTTTGCCCCAACACTTCGTGTTTAGAGTCCGATTTGCGCGAGGTGTAGAAGGTGGGGTCGTACTAAACCAAATAAGGTAAAGCCGACGACCGAAGGACCCGTAACAATAAAACATTCCTGTACTTGTTTAGGGGTTCATTTCAAGGAATATTTGCCAAGAGTATCGTTTTGTTTCCAATACTTGTTTAGGGTAGGGTTTCACACGCCAATACTTGTTAAGGGGTGCACTTTCAGAATATGGAAATTACGTGTTTAGGGTGCTTTTCGAGAACCCATGGTCGCGCATGGTATCCACTCGTGAATGGAAGTGGCCCCCCGGGGGTGAATGAAGGAGAGAAAGAAGAGAGTATGATGATAAAACCGAGAAACGTTTGCTGTTGTTACCTCTATAATACCCCAATAATTCAACGAAGAAAATAACGACGTCACATTAATACACAATTCTGTTTTGCCCCCCTCCCCATCAAAATATCATGGAATCGATCGTCCTAGAAACATCAATCAACTTAAAGGAGAATGAAACCTTTGGAACAAGATCGCTTGTGTGAAAACAGAAAAATCAAAGAAACAGATCAACGAAAGTTTGAGAAAAATCGGACAAATAATGAGAAAGTTATGAGTATTTGAATATTGCGATCACTATATGGAGATAGCGAATTGGCAATGCGACAAAGATGTGTGATGTCACTTGTGAACAACTCTCCCCATTACTTCAATATACATGTATTTCACTAGAATTGCCTCTTTTACCACATCTATCCATAAATCATGTGTTCTGTCTACATGAGGGCATGTAATACATATTTTTTTAAGAATACATCATGGATAAAGAGTTTGTATCATCATAAGAAAAAGCAAAAAGAGACATTTTGAGGGTATTTTATAGTCCACCAAAGGGAAAGTTGTTCATCAGTGACATCACACATCCTTGTCGCATTGCCAATGTGAGGATCTCCATAGCATTAGTGATCATGGTGATTGCAATATTCCAATGCTCCTAACTTTCTCACTATTTGTCCGATTTTTCTCAAACTTTCTTTATTTTATTCTTTGATTTTTATGTTTCTACACAAGCCTATTTGTTCCAAAGGTTTCATTCCCCTTTAATGAATGATATAAATCAGGGTCCCCGCAAAACAAAGGTTAGCGATAAATCGCACAATTGATTTTCACGATTAATAAATTGCCCTAAATGTAGCAGTGGATGCCTTCAATCATTTAAAAAAATGTTCTATGATGTTTGCTAAATTTACGGACCCCAGTTGCAAAAATTTAACTTATCAGACAGTGGTTGTTATGTTTACCAGAAGAATACATCGTGTTGCTGCTGAGCGATGGTTATTTCGAGGAAGGTAGACCGGTCGATAGGTGTTGCGCAACGGTTGTGTTTTCTTACATCGTTACGTAACATGGACGATTCGAAGAACCCTTATAGGTATACTCACTAACATTGTCCATATATATATATATAATAAAAACATGTTTTAAAACGCACCGTATAAACGTGACAACCCTTTAACATATAACATTGTAGAAGGCCTATGATATAACTCCACTGCACGTAATGTTGCAACATTACATGTATTATATTCTATATTTGTCTTAATACTAAAATAATAATGTTGCACTATTGTGTTGACTGAATTCAATACAAACAACTTAGAACAAAAAAATAAATAAATATCACGAAGAGGTGGATAGTTCCAGGGCCCGGGTCATTCTGGTACATATTATGTCTGCGACTGACCTGGGAGTCTGGGAATGTTTGTCTGGTGACCGATTGACCAGCTAGACCAGACTGACCAATCACAACACAGCTGTCCAGGCGCTATTCTAATAATAGATGAGAGCAAATCTGAGCTCACATGCCTCACGCGTGAGGCCACGTTTCTTCACATGCATGCGAGCTTGACCACCAAGGATATTCCAATTTTTCCTGTCTTGTAGCGAGGATGTCCCTTGCCCTGCCCGGAGAGATTTATTTTGGAAAATATATTTGGCGAGAGAAAGATTGGTAAATAGGGTGTGGCTGTTGGTCCAAGTTTTCACTTTATTTTTTTTATTCCCTTACTGACGAAAACAAGACAAAGGAAACAATTCTTGAGGGGGGGGGGGGTTCTAAAATTTACATTTTTCGATATTTTCTGTACGATGTACATGTAGGCTACATGATACTAAAGAATCAAAGTCACTCAGCACCAAACTTCTGAAATATAATAATATATCATGCTTCAGCAATGGAAAGTGTACATCTGATCAAAATACTTACATAGGCCTATAGCTATTGTCACCATGATCACAATAAAGTTACAATATAATCACCGCCATCGTGGTGAAAAGGGGGCGGGGCGGGGGTGGGTCAATGAGAAGTATATATTATATAAATAGTGTACAATCTATTGTACAATATACTGGATTATATGTACGACAAATATAAAATTATCCCGAGTGCAGGTTTATTTCACCGAGGCCGAAGGCCGAGGTGAAATAGGCTTGCACGAGGGATAATTTTATATTTGGAGTTCATATAGTCCAGTAATATTGTATGATAGAACGTTCACTATTTATTATAGTAAATAGATCCCTTAATCTAAGCCCCCCATCATGGATTTTGCCATCCAAAAATCGAAAGTTATATTGTACATATGTACAATATAACTTTTTGAAGGGAGGTCACGTGGTACAAATCCAGCCAATCACAGCTCGTATTTTACTACCACTATTTACTATATATATATATATGTACCTGCACATTCAACCACACCCCTAAATGCGAATAAGAGCTATTTCCTTGACCCACTGCAACGCAAATCAATCCTGAGTTCGCAAACTCACACTAGGTCCATGGTCGTGTGAATTATACGGATCAATGTGGACAAAATGTAATCTTATAAACTAGTAATCACTCTAAAAAAAATGTTTACCCAATAGTGAGTAAAAAGGAAACACGCATGCTTGTTGGGTAAAATGTACCAAATATTTTGTAAATTAAATTTACGCAATGTTGCGTTGAAATTTACCCTTCAATTACATTTTGCCCAATATTAGATAAAAAATACCCCCAAAACATGTATGTTCCCTTTCTACCCTATTTTGGGTAATTTTTTACTCTATGTTTTTTAGAGTGATATAGCGCTTAATATAATATTTCTAAGCGCTGCATGCATAGTCAAAATTCCAACTCACTTCTGTCGTAATCATTTCTAGTAGTACTAGTATGACTATATAGGATTCATGCGATTTCACAATGTATGACGAACTCGATATAGTTTAGGGTCTTGGCTATGGGGCTCTACTTGGTCAAAGTTATTGTAATTTTTCCTTTGTCATACTTTTTTTGGTCAAACATGGCATCATATCACCATCGTCTTCGTCACCATGATCATTCTCACCATCAACATCGTCATCATCATCATCACCTTCATCATCGTGATCGTCATCATCATCGTCAGCGTCGCCACCACAATCGCCATCATCATAATCATCATGGACTCATCCTCTGACCTCTTCTCCTTGACCATGACATTCCTCACTTTATAGATATCGTTCATCTCCCTCAAGTTTCTGGGGTCAGCATTTTCCCCGCCGACAACATTTTAGCAATATTTTAACACGAAAATACTTTTATACGTCTGTCGCGTTTTTGACAAAATAGCTTACAACTCTACACCTCACAGAAAATCTCCGCTCACCTTCATCAAACATTCCCCATTAAAATTTTACCACATACACGTACAACTCCTTAACTACTAATAGTAATAACCTAATAAACGGAGAAGTAAATGTCACCTGCAATGGGCTTTGGTCAGGAGAGGCTGATGCGAGTGGCCATCGCGAGAGAGTTCGCCCTGGGGTCCATTTGGAGGAAAAACTTGGAAAACCAGAGTACTGTCTGCTCGTCACCGTCACCACAGTCCATCCCGTAGACGCGAGTCCCTTTGTTCCTGAGCTCATCCAACATCGGATCGACGCCGACGCCGCCGCCGCCGCCCCTGAGCGAGCCATCTCAACGGAGCTTCACAGAGGGAGGGACTAGTCCTTTGGTCAGCGAGATTACAAATGATGTTTGTTGTCCCCCAAGCCTGCTCGCTGGGCTGAGCCCGAAATGAGAGAGATCTTCTTCTGTCTGAAAGCCGTGCAACAATACCGGACCAAGCCGGAATGAGATGGTTTTTGGAGGGGTATATGGTTCAAATCACGAAACATGAAACATGCTCGGGAACATGCTGTGACTGCCGCAGTTTTACCCTCGGTTACAGTCTCGGGTATATAAAAATATTGATAATGATAGTTACAATTAACTTAACACAAGATAAACATGTCAAATCAGATAAATTGATGGCTGAAAACTTTTTTCTCTCAGTATGCTACAGTATAGCGTGCAGAAACTGGACCAACTGAGATTATTCTTTTGTTAAGTTACTAATTGTTTCCCGTCCTGAGAGCTGCTGGTACTCTGACCATGTCTTAACATAACGACAGACAATGCCCGGGAGACAATGATCTCGGTTAACCTATTCAAATCAGAACAATGAATGGTGGACATCAGTTTACCCTTAAACTTGGCCATTCAGTGCGTAGCTGCATTAACACATAGCCAGCCCTATGGGACTAATCTATGTTCCCCAGTAACATTTCTTGGGGCGGGCATGTGTCCGGGGGAGGGGGCTGCATATAGTAAGTCTGACAGCCAGTGGAATCTTTAATTGAATCTTTGATTTTGATTGGCTGTTAATTGTTGCCATGGAAAAAGTTGTATGTCGAAGACTTATGGATCACATGGCTGATAATGACCTGTTTGAGCAACACCAATCGGCATACAGACCACACCATAGTACGGAAACAGCTCTAGTGAAGGTGAAAAATGATATAATGTTTGCCTTAGATAAAGGTCATATGGCACTTTTGTTGTCACTTGATCTATCAGCAGCATTCGATACCATCGACAGGCAAATTTTGATATCTCGTATGTCAAACAGGTTAGGAGTCAACGGTATTGCACTCAAGTGGTTCAAATCCTACCTTGCAGACTGGACTACCAAAGTAGAAATAGGTGGGAAGTCATCTCAGTGTAGTGCGAGTTCTGTAGGCTTACCGCAGGGGTCTGTATTCGGGCCGATCGGCTACTGTATCTACACCTTACCTGTAGGAGACATCGCTCGTCATCATAATGTCTTCTACCATACTTATGCTGATGACATACAGCTTTACGTAACATTTGATCCTAAGGTTTGCAGTGTAGATGAGGCAAAGAAGACTCTTTGTGCTTGTGTCACAGACATCTGTAGTTGGATGACTCATAACAGACTTAAACTCAATGAAGGAAAGACTGAATTTCTTGTCATAGGTTCAAGTCATAACCTTCGTTCCCTTAGTGATGTTAGCCTTGGTATTGGTTCTGCTACTATTGTATCATCCAAATCTGTTAGAAACCTTGGTGCTTACTTTGATTGTAATATGAATATGTTAGAACAAGTTAATCAATTATGTAAATCTGTCAGATTCCATCTGAGAAACATATCGCAGATAAGAAAGTACATAACTGAAGAAACCTGCCACAGTGCTGTTCGTTGTCACATTTTGTCCAGATTAGATTACTGTAACAGCCTATTAACATCTGTTCCCCAAGTGTATTTGAAGCGCCTACAAAGTTTACAAAACTGGGCAGCCCGTATTATCTTTAGGGTGGACCGACGTCATGATCCTGGCCCTTTACTTAAATCTCTTCATTGGCTCCCAGTAAAGAAGAGAATTGTCTTTAAATTACTTCTTTTTGTCTTCAAAGCCTTTAATAACCAGATGCCAAAATATATCAAAGATAGCCTTTCTTCCCATAGACCAACTCGCCCTAATCTCCGTTCATCTAAAGACCCATATTTGCTTGCCATACCCAAAACTCGTACAAAATCAGGTGATCGCACATTCAGTGTTACTGCTTCTAAAGAATGGAACAACATACCCACTTTCATTAAATCATCAAACTCTTCAGATCAATTCAAGAAACTTCTAAAAACATACCTCTTTTCCGATTAATTTCTTTTGAATGTATTTTTATTGTAATTATTATGTACTCTTGTTTAAACTCGTTTGTAAACGCTGTGATATAGTTAACTATGGAGAGCGTACTAAATGCTAGTTATTATTGTTATGGAAGTTACCTTTGGGTGGCAAAGTTACAATGATGATAACTTTTTTGCAACTAGGGCTCTGGGTGGCCCTTTGAGGGGCGCAACAATGAAAAAAAAGAAGTGGTTATTCAGTTTAACAAAATATTTTAAGGACTTTGAACACCCCTCTCCTTTGAAGTTGAGTCAAATGCATCAAAAATAGTTTTTAATGCTTTAAAGATCAAGTAATTAGATATACAGGTAAAAGAAACGATGAAGAGAAACGGTAGGAATGACAAGAATAATAAGATGAGTTCCAGAGAATTAAAAATGATGAGAAAGATAGACTGGGTAAAAATACAAGACTGATAAAAGGGGTCGGACAACCTAGGCGCGGATCCAGGATTTCGTAGGGAGGGGGTCCAAATTTGACATGACTTTCGCGCTCTTTTTTTATGATGGGTCAATGAAGAAGAAAAAAATCAATGAATATATGTAATATAATTCTTTAAAGAAAAATAAGTGCGAGCGCGAAGCGTTAAGCGATTTTCTGTTTAAAGCATTGAGGGGGGGGGTTCAATTTCGTGTTACTTCTCATCAAAGTAAGCACTACTCTGTATTAAAGAATTCTTGCAAAGAAAGCAATTTCGAAGGCAATCAACTTAATCTTCTCATCAGTGGCGTAGCTGGGATTTATTCAGCAGGGGCGCACGGGGGGGGACTTTTTAGGGGGCACCAAAATATTTTTTTTGGGGGGGGTACAGACCGAAGTTTATAAAAAAAGTCTGTGATTTATTTTAAAACACAATAATGTATCTAACAAGGCCTAAATAAGTAATGCGAACGTGATGCGCGATCTTTTTTTTATTTTTTGAAATTATTTTTGATTTGATGTATTCTATGCTAAAAGCTTAGGTAGGTGCATATTTAATTGAAAAAAAAATCAATGCGAGCGCAAAGCGTGAGATGAATTTTTTATTATATAATGAAATGAAAAAGGACATTTTCAATTGTCAGGTTAGAATATCACAAATTTTCAGCTCGCGCTTTCCGTTCGCATAAAAACTGACAGGACAGGATGCGTAGCACGAGCTGAAAATTGTTGATATTCTAACCAGTCAACTGGAAACTTTAAGCATGTTTTGAAATAAACAAAAATCTGTGTATTCCCATCTGAAAATTGGACATTAAGAGGATAGGTATCTTACTAAACAATTTTTGCAAGCGCGAAGAGCAAGCTGACTTAAACTGCAATTTTTTAGCCCTTTTGTGAAGTTTCAATTTTTCCGTCTTTGCTGATGGAGGTGTTTGAGAATCTGATTGGTCACTTAAAGGTTAAGTCTGTCCCAGAAAAAAATATATTGATTTTAATCAACACAGAAAAATCAAACAAGAATAATGCTAGACATTTCATCAAAATTGGATGTAAAATAAGTTTAACATTTTGACGTTTCGCTTATTTTTCGCAAAATATTCATATGCACATCTCAGCGATTTGCAAATGAGTCGATGGTGTTCCTCACTCAGTATTTCTTTTGATTTTGACTGAACTACAAATTGTCAAACAATGGTAATTCCACATGCCCCTGGAGGAATAAATCTTTGTTTCACATGACAATGGGAAAATTGAAATATTTCATATAATGAAATACAAAAGAAATAGTGAGTAGATGACATCGTTAGTCTCCTCATTTGCATATAGAAAAGGATGCACATTTAACTGTTTTGTGAGCGAAACTTTACAATGTCATAACTTTCTTATTTCGTATCAGATTTTGATGAAATTTTCAGTGTTAAGTTTTTTTTTTTCCTTTATTTGAACAATTTTTTTGTTGGGTTGGACCTGTCCTTTAAGTACGTGCTGAGTTGTTGGTAAAATCATGCTTGGCTTTGTGAAGAGCTTAATAAAACAGACCCCGGGACTCAAAATTGAATTTCAATCATTCAAAGTGTTCATTTAATCTTTCAATAATTAATGAGTTAAGAATAGATAATACATATGTAAGAATAAAGGGGCATTGCAAGAAACTTGAAATCAATTGCAAGTCGATATTAGGTTAAAATATCAATCATAAGTCTGGCAATTAATTGCAAATTTGCACATGGCTGCTCATCTGTATCTTGAAGTAAGAATCATTTTCCTCTGGTTACAAGTGATATTTCTATTGTAACTTTGTATCAGATTTGCAATTGATTACATACATTGCTGCATCACCCCCGAAGACAAGATTAGTGGCCTATAAAATACACTGATTCAATCAACAGCATGCAAACCTCCAAAACAATATCAAATGACCATAAATTAAAAAAATAAAAATAATGCTTATCATAATTCTGCAAATAGAAATGTTTCATGCCACATTATTGTCTAAAAAAATATTTGCATTGGCAGTGACATCTCATTTCTTCAACTGACTTTCATAATAACTTCTGCTTATGCATTACATTAAGAAAAACAATTCATTATGTTACATAATATATTGCCAAAATGCCACGTAAAAAATATCACACTGTATGCTAGTCTGCAGGCACAGACCCTGATTGAAACTTTGACTAACAAGTGGGTTTTCAAACGAGACTAGCACATATGAAACTTGCTGTTTTAATTTTGGGCCTTAAGTACACAGGTCATTGTAGGCTGGGTATACAGACCCCTTCCCTCAAATGAAGGGTTTGCACAGAAAACTATTTACAGTCCTATCAAAGCTTGTGGAGAGTCAAATATATTGCTGTACACGTGTGACCAAAAAAAAAAATGTGTTTAAAGTTGTATTTTTTCAGTTTTGGACGCGGGCCGCATGTGCACTTGTTAAGGGTATAAAAAAACACTGATTTTCAAGAAAACATGTGGTTTTGAACGACTGGTCAATCACGGGGTCAAACGTTATCTACGGTACATGTACTTGGGGTTTTTTTTCAAAGCTTTTTTTTCAAAAGACTAGCCAGACTTTTTAAGGTTATGTTTTTTTTCCCCAATCTTTTTCCCCGAGGTCATATTCAGGCGACAACTTGTTTAGGGAGTTATTTTGCACACAGAGAAAACTCGTTTAGGGGGTGTCTTGGAAATAATCTGGTCACGCACATGTACAGCAATACATTTGACTGCTCCCCCCCCCCCCCCGGGTTATATTGCATGCTCAAACACTTGGGCAACTGAGCCTAGATCACCTACTAGTACATACATGCACAACATATACATCCGGGGCACCGTCTTACAAATAGTTACGATTGATCCAATCAACCACACCTATGGAAAGCCAGCAACATCAACATTTAAAATGCATATTTATTCAAGATACTTTCTAGATATGCTGTTCATTCATACATTCATTGCTTTCTTGAAAGCTTAGGGTGCTCCTCTTTGTTACAAAGGGCACTGCACAAATTTCCTGTAGAAAAAATGTCCATACATTTGGGGTTGATTGGCTCAATCGTAACTCTTTGTAAGGCAGGCCCTAGGTCTTGTTAACAAATAAACTGTACAATTGATCATAGGGCCAATTTTCCATATGATAGAATTCATCATCATGTACAATAAATTACAAATACACTGTACAATCAATCACTATGTTTTGTGCTACAAAGGCCTAGAACCCAAGGATTTGCTTGCCTGGGATTACTGGCCTCTTTCTAAATAGTGAGATTGGCTCGAAGTGGAAGATGGATCAGCTGCTCAATTGAGAGAGAGAAAAAAATCCTTTAGAAGAATTGTACTCCAGAATAATAAATTTCACAAATATCAACCCTTGGTATTTGTACATTTGTACCTAAAGATCCTGAAAATGTATAGTAGTATGATACATGGGAAGGGGGGGGGGGGGGGTCGTCAAGACTCCACCCACCTACACATTTTCTTTTAATGGGGCCCCTGCCCTGACCAACATCCAGTCAATCCTGCTTATGCCTCTGACGGAATAAAGAACCATTTTTGAAAACAGAAAAATGTTTGTAACAATTACATTTTCATTGATTTTTGAAATCCAGACTTGCCTCCTATTTCAGGTCTGCAAAACATATTCTCATATATTAGATAGCCAAGACAGATAGCCGAGAGCGATTGGTCCATTACGCGTCACGTGATATGATCAAAATCAATGTATTTTCCCAGCCGGTCCACCTTCGATGAATATATTGACCAACCGGTCCATGAATATATTTTTCTACGTGTATGGCGCCCTCTTGTGGATTAGATGTTACCATGCATTATCGGCCTGCCTTGGGTCATGGACCTGGTCTGGGCTCGAACTTGGATTTAGATCTAGGGCTAGGCCTAAACAAAGTTGATTTGAATAGAAAAGGATTAGACTAACGTTACTTATAGATATCTATAGATCAAGATCTAACGTTAGATCTATACCAGTTCAATCAATCACTGTGAATATCATATACATGCTGCACGCATCGTTAGGCCTAACTTTATCTTCATCATTAGAGGCTATCTAATATAACAGATATTGACTGATGGGATGTGTAAAAAAAACATTCTTTGGACCACCTAAAGGATGAATATTTTCCCTCGGGGAAAAAACAAATCCGGCGGTCCAAAGAATGTTTATATTACACACCCCATTAGTCAATATCTGTATAATATTCCTGATGTTAACTATACACAATGAACACAGTCCAATAATACTTCCAAATGGTCTATTTTCATAAAAAACAATAATCTATCAGCAAATACATATCAAGGCTGACAAAGGTTTTTATGATAGAATTTAAAGCTCACCTACATCTTTGGTTAGTACATCAATTCAAATATTTTTCTTAACTAAGTAATAATTATAGAGTAAAATTAGAAATAATAAATAATAGGGGAATAGAATCTAAGACACCACTAGGGACATTGAACCACATGAAATTGAAAAATGAAGATTCTTTGTTATTTTGTTTTGCTCCCCCCATTACTTGTGCGCCTTGAGGATCTCATACGAGATGGATATGACGCCTAATAAATTGCATTTGCTATTATCATCATTATTATTAGTATCATTATTAAAAAGTTCTTGTTTACTTGCACATTATAAC
This sequence comes from Lytechinus variegatus, assembly GCF_018143015.1. NCBI lineage: Eukaryota > Metazoa > Echinodermata > Echinoidea > Temnopleuroida > Toxopneustidae > Lytechinus > Lytechinus variegatus. Next base: position 11,556,696 of record NC_054757.1, read on the forward strand.
CCATTGATTGTGCCAAAGCTGGTTAGCTAATGCAGTAAGTTTGGACAGCACTATTAATATGACCTAACTTAAAGGACAAGTCCACCCCAACAAAAACTTGATTTGAATAAAAAGAGAAAAATTCAACAAGCACAACACTGAAAATTTCATCAAAATCGGATGTAAAATAAGAAAGTTATGGCATTTTAAAGTTTCGCTTACTTTCAACAAAATAGTTATATGAACGAGCCAGTTACATCCAAATGAGAGAGTTGATGACATCACTCACTCACTATTTCTTTTGTATTTTATTATATGAAATATGAAATATTTTTATTTTCTCGTCATTGTCATGTAAAATGAAGTTTCATTCCTCCCTAAACACGTGGAATTCCATTATTTTAACATTTTGTGCTTCAGGCAAGGAGGTCCTAATCATCAAATTCGTAAAAATTGAAATATTGTAAGCGAAACTTTGAAATGTCTTAACTTTCTTATTTTACATCCGATTTTGATGAAATTTCCAGCATTGTGCTTGTCTGATTTTTCTCTTGATTCAAATCAACATTTTTCTGAGGTGGACTTGACCTCTAATGCAGCACGCATGTTCTTGGTATGATTTGACCAATGCGGTGATGTCTTCTACACCGCGCGAAACTTGGAATTTAAGTGTGAATTTTAGTCTCACTTGAATCTTTGTGAGACACCTCCTGTAATCAGTGCTTCAGCTTCTGTCTATAACACTTCATCAATCAATGTCTATAAAGACAGACGACAGTATTATAAATTTCCTTGAAATATATATATACAAGGCTCCACATTAACTTTTTTTGGTGGTGGCCCGTTCGGGCCACCAAAACCTTCAAATAATTTTTTTTGGTGGCCCATTAGTAAAGTTTGGTGGCCCGAAAAATATAAAGAAAAACATTAATTAACAAGTGGAATGCCTCTGGCCGTCTCACCTGCATCACGCGGTTCAATATAGCAGCAGTGCTGACTTTGAATACTACTCTAACTCGCACAAGATGTTCAGTGATACATGGTTACTCTTATGTCCACTTTTTATGAACTAGACCAATAAACTTACAGAGATATGATGGTTATTCAACAAAAAACCCAACATGGCCAAAGTTCATTGACCTTACATGACCTTTGACCTTGATCATGTGACCTGAAGCTCGAACAGGATGTTCAGTGATACTTGATTACTCTTATGTACAAGTTTCATGAATCAGATCCATAAACTTTCAAAGTTATGATGGTAATTCAACAGATACACCCAATTCGGCCAAAGTTCATTGACCTTTGACCTTGGTCATGTGACCTGAAACGCGCACAGGATGTTCAGTGATACTTGATTACTCTAAAGTCCAAGTTTAATGAACTAGACCAATAAACTTTCAAAGTTATGATGGTAATTCAACAGATACCCCCGATTCGGCCAAAGTTCATTGACCCTAAATGACCTTTGACCTTAATCATGAGACCTGAAACTTGCACAAACTGTTCAGCGATGCTTGATTACTATTATGTCCAAGTTTCATGAATCAGATCCATAAACTTTCAAAGTTATGATGGGAATTCAACAGATATCCCCAATTCGGCCAAAGTTCATTGACCCTAAATGACCTTTGACCTTGGTCATGTGACGTGAAACTCATGCAGGATGTTCAGTGATACTTGATTAACCTTATGTTTAAGTTTCATGAACTAGGTCCATATATTTTCTAAGTTATGATGACATTTCAAAAACTTAACCTCAGGTTAAGATTTCGATGTTGATTCCTCCAACATGGTCTAAGTTCATTGACCCTAAATGACCTTTGACCTTGGTCATGTGACATGAAACTCTAATAGGATGTTCAGTAATACTTGATTAACCTTATGGCCAAGTTTTATTAACTAGGTCCATATACTTTCTAAGTTATGACGTCATTTCAAAAACTTAACCTCAGGTTAAGATTTGATGTTGACGCCGCCGCCGCCGTCGGAAAAGCGGCGCCTATAGTCTCACTTTGCTTCGCAGGTGAGACAAAAATGAAGAAAACAAACTGAAATATTCTGCAGTCACTACCACGTACCACTATTCTTTGTACATCTTGTATGTAAATTGTGCTTGCTGTTATTTTGTGGTAATAAATAAATTGTTCTGTCATTGTGAATATGAAATGATTGAAAGAAAATAAAAGAATTGAAATAAAAGAAATAAAAGAAAAAAAATTGAGAAAAAAAGAAAATGTAAGAAAAATGAATAAGACAAAATTATCAGAAAAAATGGGGAAAATTATTATTATTATTCAGTAGAAACATGTTCTTTAATCAGGCATATTCAATGGGAAGGGGTATAAATGGTTTAATCACTGTAAAAAAAATAAGAAAACGGCAAGTTATCTGGAAAAAACAGTGAGAAAATTCCTTCCCTATTTTTGACAAAATGATGGAAAAAATTCACATTTCATATCAATAAAATGCCTTCCCAAGTATTTACTTCCTTAAGAGTGGTTTAAGAAGTCATTTATAAACAAGAAAGAAAGAAGCTGTCTATTCAAGACAGCTTCGAAAATAAACCAAATATCAACATACATACAAATGCACATGTGGGACTGTGATGTACTCACCTATGTGTTTTATGTGTATTAATGCATTTGGAAATCGGTCTTTTTGAGGTCATAATTCCTCCTTTTAATGCTTGCGAATTATCAGGTTTCAGTAATATGGACTGTAGAAGGGCATGTCATTGGTGTAAAATGTGACTTTGACGTAGATTTTCAAAGTTCTGGGGAAGATTTCTTAGCAGTAACATTTCGCATCGCAGCTCCCTGAGTCTGAATAGTCTGCTAAGCGCTAGCGCACAGCCAGCTAGCTGCAGTGGTTTCACGCATGCAAAGCTCAGCCAGACAGCCGGCTGAATAATAGTTACTGTATGCTAGCGGTAGGCCTACATACTGTCATGACTGTGCAATCTTTGTGTGTGTGTATTTGTGTGTAGATTGACAAAAAAGGCGCATGACGAATTGACTTGCAATTTGAACTGTAGAAAGTTGATAAATGTATGCAAAATCGGGAGAAAAATTGGGCTACTTTGAAAATTATTGGTTGCCCGATTCGGGCCACCAAAACTTAACATTTTTTCAATAATGGTTGCCCGAGATGAATTTTTGGTGGCCCCGGGCCACCGGGCCACCGCTAATGTCGAGCCTTGATATATATATATATATACCTTCGAATACTTGGTGGATAGTTCACATGATGGATCAATACTAAGAGAAACAAGGTTGGAACTTTTTTCCAACAAAATTTATTGTACCAGTAGTCCACAAATTTTCAAAGAGTACATACCGTCTTTATCAAGTGAATGGCAGAAATACCACATTTCCATGTACACCTAGCTATATGTAACTAGGCACTTGCCACAAAGATGCATTAGTCTCAAAATATCAAGTCTAATGAGTTTCCATGGTAATGCACCCAATAAAATTAGCTGGTAGTACATGGAAATGCGGTATTATTGTCACTTGATGAAAAACGATATGCACTCGTCAAAAATTTGTGGGCTTCAATAAATGATAAAAAAACATTAAAGTTTCAACCTTATTTACCTTCTAATAGCTATGTAATGAGATATTGTACTGGTTAAAAGCCAGAGTCATTAGGACAATATATCACTTTGATATTCTGCAGAGTAAGAAGGAGTACTGTCATTGGCCTACCAATATTTATCATCAGTGTGCTCCATTTTATCTCACTGAATTTGTTATACCATATAAACAAGATAGAATGCTTTGTTCTGGTAAAGGTCACTAGTACAGGTCCTACATACAGTGACAAAGTCATATTGGGAGAGATCATTTTCGTATGCAGCCGCTGTTTCATGGAATAATCCGCCAGATTATTTTAGGAATATACCAACGAATGACTTGTTTAGAAAGAGTTCAAAAACCCCGGGGGGGCCACTTACGTTGACGAGTGGATACCATGCGCGACCAAAAAAACACGTAAAAAGGATGTCTTTTTCACGATAGGGCACGTTACGTACGTAACGTGATAAGGGTGTCAAAAACACAAAAATAATGAAAAAAGGGTATCTATTTCGCTAGGAAAATTACGTGTTTAGGGTCGAATTTGCGGGATGATAAAACAAAATTAAAATGTTTTATAAAGGATGTCCTTTTTGCCCCAACACTTCGTGTTTAGAGTTCTATTTGCGCGAGGTGTAGAAGGTGGGGTCGTACTAAACCAAATAAGGTAAAGCCGACGACCGAAGGACCGGTATAACAATAAAACATTCCTGTACTTGTTTAGGGGTTCATTTCAGGGAATATTTGCCAAGAGTATCGTTTTGTTTCCAATACTTGTTAAGGGTAGGGTTTCACACGCCAATACTTGTTCAGGGGTGCATTTTCATAATATGGAAATTACGTGTTTAGGGTGCTTTTCCAGACCCCATGGTCGCGCATGGTATCCACTCGTGAATGGAAGTGGCCCCCCCGGGTCAAAAACACATTTATTGGTGTTCAAAGCTCTTCATGATGAAGCACCTACTTACATCAAGGATCTTCTTGTTGAGAAGCAGGGCCACTATTCCTTACGATCTTCCACATATATCGACCCCTGTGATTCCTCGTTGCCGGACCAAGCAGTACTGGAGATTGGGCTTTTAGCTATGTGGAATAGACTGCAAAGTACTATCAGGAATATGAACACTCTTAAGTCATTCCAATCAAGAGTCAAATATTACCTATTTTCACAATCATATTAGAGAAGTCCATGTTTTTTCCTCATATGAATGTAATGTTTGATGATTTTAATTGTGAATATTTCCAAGGTTTTTCTTCATTTGATATCTAGCGCCTTGGGTAATGATTCATTAGAAAGTGCGTATTAGAAATACTAATGATTATCATTATTACATTCATTTCGCATTTGTAAACAATAAGGAAACCAGTGCTCTCCACTAGTAAAAAGTGCTAAGAGACATGCAATTTTGCCTATGTATTTTGGGCTATACAAAAATGTTTCATTATTATTAGCACTATCAATAAATCGTTTATAAATAATTCATAAATATTCTCAGGAGAGATTATTGCATTAATAACACTGATTTTGGTATCAAACAAACGACGGAGATGCATCACACTTTGACGAAGAAGTTGATGGTGTACATGTAGTATGAGATAACGACCCATAGGCCTGTACCTATGACGTTCATGGCCAAGAGCTCTGCGTGAGTGTTGTAGACTGGTTTCCAACAGAATGGAAAGTAATCCCCAAGAACCTCCGATCCACAGTACACGGCGATGGAATTCATTCCTGCGGACAAACAAAGAGATAGCAATATGATTCCAGGGGGAGTTAGACTTAAACACACCTAAAAATTTAAAGAGAAATGCCAGTAGTTGCAGTAAACACTGATTTCATGAGAAAGTCTGTAAAACCAGGCTTAATTGTCAGTATATCATCGAGGATCTAGATCTGGTACAGTCAGATAAACTGAACTTTGTGAAATCTTGAAATCTACGCTGAAAAATATTCACACTGAAGATCACCAACACAGATAAGCGCACATGGGACAGTGTCTTATTATTGCTTTGAATGTCGTGCCCAACGCTTGACCCGAATCCTGTGCTTATTTGCTCATTTCTCAGCAATTACACAATTTCTTCCAGAATCCTTTGGCACATATTCTTTATTTATACAAACAGACACTTTGGTGGTCATTTCATTGGATTCTGTACGAACTCATTTTGATATCGTTACCAAAACTGGCATTTACCTTTAAGTGTAAATCCTGGGGGTGTTATACTGAAGAGTTCAGTTAGAGTCATGCTGAACTCTTTGCCCGCCACTGACAGAACCTTTAGGGTGTCACGCGCGTAAAACATTCCCCATAGACTTGTGTGTTAAAATGCCACTTTTGAAAAATTCATAAAAAAATAAATGTGAAATTAGAGGGTGGAATGTTTACTACCATTGGATAGGATATATATCTGGCATTCCATATCTGACCAGGAAAGGGTAGCGTAGCCAGCTCATTTTAAAAATAAATTGCCATTTATGAAGATAACTATGAATCGATCAAATTCATCAACTCAAACAGTAAAATAGCCCTAATTAGTCCACCAGTCAAAAAAATAGTTCCAAGTCACTTTTTTATCTTCCCAATTTGGGCGAAGGAAGTTCAGTAGTTACCATTTCTAGAATCAGTGTTAGATTTTGAATCATATTCATACAGTTTTGTCAATCAGCAACATCAAATTGAAAAAAAAATCGAATGGGTTGGGTCGAACGAATATCTTGAGCCCTCCTGATGTAATTAGGCTCATGGCACCTATGAGGAGTTTTGCATTGACTATGCTAATTCAGCTTACAATAGCTTTTGATTGGTTCATTGTAAAGAAAAGCTTTGTGTGTATACAGTACTATGTGATGCACACATCACTATTGTGTATGTGTGTATGAACAATAGACTTAATGCACTTTGTGTGTATTGTGAATAGAATGTGACTTGACAAACTGTAACGAAGGTGACAACACAAACGGCCAGTTTATAAATTAAGGCTATGATAACGCCAAAATAAAAGACTAAATGAGGATTCGGATGGGCATTTCTTAACAAATTAGGTAAATTATTCCAAATGAATGCACCAGCAAAAGAAAAAAATTGCTGTGCCCATTTCTGTTTGAACTTTGGGCAAAATCGAATATCACAACTTTAGGTGCATTATAAACAGCCTCTGCAAATAAAATCACCTTGGCCCAAATCCACTAAGGTGGTTTCCGTTCTTACATGGTACACAACCATGGACTGCAGTTCTTGTACAAAATTAAGCTTATTCCATCGCGAGCATCAAATGCAGTTCAATCATAATGCATGCTTTATGCAAAGAGTTCATGCTTTAGTGAAGCCGGATTAATATACAATAAATCTGCACAGTCCGAGGTTTTGTAACATGATACAATTGTAACCACCCTTTGGATTGAATTCAGGTTTTTGAGATGATTTTATCCCATTTTTCAAAGTCACAAGGACTAAAACTTCAAAAAGGGAAATCACAACTAACCAACGAAGTAGAATGGGACTCCCGTCCACAAGTGATGAACGTCAATAAGATAGTAGAAGATAGCCAACAGGAAGAATGCCATGCTGGCTGTGGTGAGTATGAATGATACCGACCTGGATAAAACACACAAAAATCGAGATAAATGATTCCAAATTTGATGAAAAGTACACAAATTTGCAGCAACAATGAATTTGAGATTACTCTGTCATCATATCAATCATTGTAGACTTAAATAGGGTTCATTTGTATAACTGATAAAACCTAACCCTGAAAAATCATGAAAGTTGAAAATGAGTTAAAAATAATTACACTGAAGATCACCAACGCAGATAAGCACAGGTGGGATAGTACATTTTTATTACTTGGGGAAAGCTCAAACGCCTGGCCGGAATTCCAAGCTTATTTTGTCCATTTCTCAACAATTACAAAACTCCTACCAAAATAATTTGCAACAAATATTTCCACCTATACATACGAACACTTGAATGCTCATTTTATTGAAATCTGTTAAAAGAGAAATTCCAGTAGTTGCAGTAAACAATGATTTCATGAGAGTTTGTAAAACAAGGCTTACATGTAATTGTCAGTATATCATTGAGGATCTAGATCTGGTACTGTTACATAAACAGAACTTTGTGAAATCTTGAAATCTACGCTGAAAAATGTTCACACCGAAGATCCCCAACACAGATAAGTGCAGGTGGGACACAGGGACAGTGTATAATTATTGCTGAATGTCGGGCCCGACGCTCTACCCGAATCCTGTGCTTATTTGCTGACTTCTCAGTAATTACACAATTTCTTCCAGAATCCTTTGGCACATGCGTTTTATTTATACAAATAGACACTTTGGTGGTCATTTCATTGGATTCTGTATGAACTCATTTCGATATCGTTACCAAAACTAGCATTTACCTTTAAATACAGTTTTAGCTTGTTACCACAACTGGCATTTACCTCTAACTCACTGAACAGGAAACCATTGTTGGAATATGAAAACAATGCTTGTGAACTTTCTTTCACATCACTGAGAAATACAGTTTACAGGTAAATAAACATAGATATGAATTTGCTCAAGAGAGGGTCATGAGTAAAATATAAAACCCTTTCTAAACATGTAAGCAGTGATTTTAGGATTGGCTTACCATAGATTTTTATTGACGGGAATAATACCCTCTTCCTTTGAGAAACCACAGAGACCGCCAGCAATCACACCCTGAAATCAAATTGGTGAGAACAAAATGAGCGAATCTATGTTCACACTAATGCCATCTATCCACATAAAAGCCAGATCATACGGTACACCTTTTCAACAGACTTATGGGACCTACTTTTGTGTGCAAGGTGGAAAATTCATTATAAATCTTCAAGTTCTTTTCATGTCATTTTTGAAGGATATTATTATTATAAAAGACCACTCTCCAGGGATCTGTTGCATCAATCTTGCTACAATAACAAATTTACACTAATAGTTAAAAGCTACTGAAATCCTCCAATCTGATTGGCTGGCAATTAATTTGTTAAAGAAATCTTGCATTTGTTATCATAACAACACTTGATGAAATGGGACTCAGATTCGGTAACATTCAATTATATGACCTAAAACTAGATTCTGGAGATATTGTTTGTGTAACTAGTCCCATACGGACCTGGGGCCCATCTTACAAAGAGTTGCAATTGATCAAATCAATTGCAACTGCAACTGTGGAAGGCCAGTAAAGTCAATATATAAATATATTTTTATCAAAAAAAATATTCTAGATGTAAATGTAAATCCAAAGATTCATAGATTTCTTGATGATTTGGTGTGTTCTCCTTTGTTTAGAAGGGACATTGTGCAAATTTCCTGTAGAAAAAATCATGGCACTCATGGATTTCCAGAGTTACGATTGATTGGATCAATCGTAACTCTTTGTAAAACGGGGCCCAGGTAGGTGTTTCATAAAGCTGTTCTTAAAGTTACGAACAACTTTACGCATGACTAGAACATGATCTTAGGGGCTAAGTGAGCTACATAGGGATAGTGTGGCACAAGAAATTCGCCGAGTGCATAATGCAGAGTCTGAAGAAGTGAGATTAGCTTCATTTTGTACTGTGGCTGGCTCTGCCAAGGGGAGGCAGCGTAGATCAGTCGGTTAGAGCGCCTGTTCCGGATAAGATCGTAGATCTCAACGTGCGTGGGTTTGAGTCCTGCAGCATGCTGGAAGACGTCTAACAAAACAAGTGGAATGCCTCTGGCTGTCTCACCTGCATCATTCGATTCAACATAGCAGCAGTGCTGACTTTGAAAACTACTCTAACTCGCACAAGATGTTCAGTGATACTTGGTTACATTATTTCCAGATTTTATGCACTAGACCAATACACTTACAGGATGGTAATTCAACAAATACCCCCAATGTGGCCAAAATTCATTGACCTTACATGACCTTGATCATGTGACCTGAAACTTGCACAGGATATTCAGTGATACTTGATTACTCTTATGTCTAAGTTTCAAAAGACAGATAAATAAACTGGCAAAGATACCCCCATTATGGCCAAAGTTCACTGACCCTAATTGACCTTTGACCTTGGTCATGTGACGTGAAACTCATGCAGGATGTTTGGTGATACTTGATTAACCTTACATCCAAGTTTAATGAACTAGGTCCATATATTTTTTAAGTTATGATGACATTTCAAAAACTTAACCTCAGGTTAAGATTTGATGTTGACGCCGCCGCTGCCGTCAGAAAAGCGGCGCCTACAGTCTCACTCTGCTATGCAGGTGAGACAAAAAAACTGATAGCGTGTGTGTTAGCGTGCCTCACCGCTTGGTTCAGTGCAGGTGTGAATGGAGTTGGAAAACACTCCGTCCATCGGAAAGGACACAAATGTTGGCCCTGTGGTATAGGAGAGTCGCAACCTATGCACGTTAAAACCATTACACTATTCGTCAGAGTAGGGTTTCCACCTGGTGTATTGCACCTGCCGGTCCCCGGTACTACAATACTGCAAGAATCTTTAGGATTGAAGGAGGCAGTCAGAAGGTGGTTTCAAACCACCTCGATCATAAGAATCCCCGTTAAATTACGAGAACTTTTTCAGGCTAAAAAATACCCATTAATTATTCCTACATTCACACCGCCCCGAAACATACCCTTCGGGATAAGTTCCTGAAGTTACAAACACGCGCAGTATGGTCTGATAAGCAGGCAAGGCGCGAGATTCAAAATTACTAGCCCAGCAGCCGCCCACGCCCCACGACACGCTGGGCTAAAAGTTCTAGTACATTGCTTCCACATTGCCAAAATACCTGCGACCTTGGAAAAATCCCCGCGAAAGTTCTCGTAATTTCGCCAAGTACCTACTATTCAGTGGGTATTTTCTTTCAGGGATATTACGCGTAATTTGCTTTCACATTGCCAATATAACCTGTTATTTTCTGATTGGGTATATTTCCCGATCAGAAATTACCTGGAACTGACGAACTTCAAGGCGGTCTGAAACCACCTAGTGTAGCTTGAAGAATGAAGAAGACACAGACAGAGCATCTTGATATCTAGTCTTCAATCTAGACATGATATGACTATAATTGGTAAAAGTGACAAATATGAGTCTGTGGTGGCAGACTAGCTTTAAACCACAATTTAATTTAGTATACAATTGTATTTAAAAACCTAAAGATATGTAGGAGTGACATATGTGTCAAATACTTACAGTTAGAACACACCAGATCAAGAATCTTATGATTCTGTCCCTTGCGAAGGAAAATAAATGGAATATCTTGCCGGCCTAGAAAACAAGTACAGAATAAGCACTCAATGAATCAAAAGCATTCACACGTAATAAAACTTTGAATATAAGGTACGTAAAGCTGTTCATTTTCCTTACCTTCGGGTTTTTTTTGGCGTATTTTGTATGATTACATAAGAATGCATGTATAGATTTACTGAAGATAACACTGCTACTAACCTCCCTTTCTGCATACATATTTAATACATGTAACATTAATTGTGTTTCATGCACAATTTGTAAATATTATTTGGCTAGTAAGAAAGGTTAGTTTTTACTATTCTTCTTTAGAAATTTCCTTTGCAATCGATAAATCAGAAATCTCTATTAAGCAACATAAAATGATGCACCATTCATGTAATTATCCTGGGACCTTTTTATTTCAGTAATAGACATATGTTAAAATAAACATATTTTGCATAAAACTTTGTAGGATGGGTATTGTAGGGGGCAAAAACCAAACAAAAAATAGACCAATGAATTACAAACACGGAATATCTGGCATTACATGCAATTTCATTCTTTTCAAAAGAAAATGTATACATGTGATAGATGCTATCTATAAATAAAAAGAACTTAACAAATTACATAAATTGCAACGTTTTGGGGGGAGATGTGACATCATGATGGTAAGTGCTTTATACCTGTAATCCAAGAAAGGTCATGAAGATTGAAGTTAGAGTTCCAAGAATTCCTTCTGGATCATGCGGTACTGTTGTTTTGTAGATTCTCTATGGATTGAATAAAACATATCCATTTATTATTACTATAATTATTATCATTACTATCATCATCATCATCATTATCATTACCATCACATCATCATCTTCATCATCATCATCTTCATCATCATCATCTTCATCATCATCATCATTATCAACATCATCATTATCATCATCATCAACATCATCAAATTCATCATCATCATCACCATCACCATTACCATCATCATCATCATCTTCATCATATCATCATCACCATCATCATTATCATCACCATCATCATCACCATCATCATCATCATCACCATCATCATCATCATCTTCATCATCTTCGTCATATCATCATCACCATCATCATTATCATCACCATCATCATCACCATCATCATCATCATCACCATCATCATCATCATCTTCATCATCTTCGTCATATCATCATCACCATCATCATTATCATCACCATCATCATCACCATCATCATCCTCATCATCATCTTCATCATCTTCATCGTATCATCATCAAATTCACCATCACCATCATCATCATCATCATCATCATCATCATAATCGTCATCATTGTCATCACCATCATCATCATCATTATTCTACTCTCTCTATTGTTACTAGTACTGTGCTTTTCCATTAGGCCCAAAGAGCTTACAATGAATTAAATGAATGGAATTGTGTCATCTTAAAATTACTAAATATGAAACAGATATTATTCTTCCTTTTTGTATGGGATTTTTTTTCCTCCTCCGCTTACTTGTCATTCAATTTCACCTTCCTGTTTCTACTTTAAATCTCTCCTAAACTCTAACACAAGCCACCACATGGTAAACATCAAACTCATCCAAGTTATCAATATCAAATTCAAAGGGCATTCATTTCAAGATAAAATTAAACTAAAAATTCACAATTTATACAAATACTGTATTCAACAATTTGCTGTACATTCTTCTACCTTGTGTTGTTTTGTTTTCCCTTAAATGTTCCTCAGTTATGTTTTGAACAGAATATTGGCAGATGCCAATGATGTTCCAATGAATTCAATTCACAATTAGAGGGGAAGTTCACCCTGAAGAAAACTTTGTCGTAAAAATAGCAGAAAAAATAGTCTAAAATATTGGTGAAGGTTTGAGGAAAATCCGTTAAAGAGTAAGAAAGTTATCAGAGTTCAAAGTTTTGGATTTGTGACGTCATAAATGAGCAGCTGCCCCATGTGTTATGTAATATAAAATGCATGAATTTCAAATTTTGTATGGTTTCTGATGACTTAATTTTGTTTTCTATTCATGATTGCGTGTGAAATGATTTGTCTATTGATATACAAAAGGTACAGTGAAAACCATTTTAAATTTTCTGAGAAAATGACATTTCATTGATTTCTTACCATTTGATATGTAGGAATGCTGCTCGCATATAACGTCACAAATCAAATAATTCTAATAACTTTTTAATTATTTGATAAATTTTTCTCAAATGTTTAGCAATATTTTTAATGATTTTTCTGCTGTTCATACAATCAATAATTTTTTTGTCAGGGTGAACTTCCCCTTTAAATGAACTCTCCCCTTGAGTCACAATCAAACTCACCCTTGGCGTGCCTCTAGGGTATATATGATTATACGTCAGGATGACTTTGTCGATGTAGTTTGCCGCTCCTCCCGTGCAGTTCTCCAGCGATCCGTTTTCACCAACCAAAGGTCCACCGGGTCCAAGATACCCCCTGAATGGAGAGAAAATATCATCAGCCAATCAGAGGGATGGATTTCAGTAGCTTTTAACTGTTATTGCAAATTGTTTATCACAACAACATTTGTGAAACAGGTCCCTGATTTAGTGAATAGCAAGCTGAATGTGCAACATTCGTACGGTTGCATCGTACTGTCCAAAATGTACCGTTACGATTCAGTGGATTGCATTTGGTAAATAACTGTAGGTGCAATAAATGTACGTTTAGAACCAACTAACTGAATGCGCTCTCCCGTTGATTTGATGTGCACTTCAATCCCTGCTAGCAAGACCCACATGCTGCAGTTCAGTGTTTTTTCTCTTTGATTGAATAATTCTTTCCTCATGTCAATGGATTAGCCTGGTATAAAATCTACCATTTTAAATTTTTGGCCTATTTCCGAAATGTTGTATAATACAACTAGTAGATTCGTGCAATGGTACAAGATCGTAGTATACAAATAATGCATGTAAGTGCGTGCATGCAGGGCCAAATAATGAACGATGTGCGAGAAGAGCCAATGGATATACTGCACAGAGGTCCGCAGGACCGAGTGCGGTATATCCATTTCGCGAGTCGAGCACAGAGTTCATTATTTAGGTCCTCCAAGCACAAGAATGCGTGTATTGTTTGTATACTACGATCCCCTGACCCATGTTACTGAGTTGCCCCGAATGATATAAATGATCTAAATCCTAGCTAATTCTAAATAATTCCAGAACTCCTACTATCCTGCACTCTGACGTCAGAGTGCAGGATAGTTCATTTGGTATGACGTCAGAGTGCAGGATAGTGCATTTTGGATGCAATAGTGCCATTCGCTGAATATCATGTGATCCAATTTTGGACCAATCAGATTACAGAAAATTCTTGGGAGTTGTATAATCTTGCCTATTCGCTTACTGTATCTTGTGATTACTTACGTTGGACAGCCAGGGACAGGAAGTAGGAACGTCAGACAAACGTGAAGGGCGAGAAAACTCAGCATAATGATCCACTCGTGCCAGTAATCCAACAAATCACGCAACTCTCTGTATACTGCACGCTATCAATTGAAAAGGGAGAGAAATTAGATATTGATATTACCATCAATAGCAGAGATTAGCAATGTATAACATTTTCATCTTTAGAATCAGAACAAGAGACTTAGATATATACTACTGTTACATATTAACTCCAATGTGTCCAAAAAATTGCAGCTTTTGGGGATTTGATTAATTTAGTTCGAAGAGAGATTTTGGCAATTTACGAGCTTGGAAAATAAGGAGTACCTGAGAAGAAACTGCTACCAAAATTGAAATTGATCAACAAACGAAGAAGAAAACAAGTGGAATGCCTCTGGCCGTCTCACCTGCATCACGCGGTTCAATATAGCAGCAGTGCTGACTTTGAATACTACTCTAACTCGCACAAGATGTTCAGTGATACATGGTTACTCTTATGTCCACTTTTTATGAACTAGACCAATAAACTTACAGAGATATGATGGTAATTCAACAGATACCCCCGATTCGGCCAAAGTTCATTGACCCTAAATGACCTTTGACCTTAATCATGAGACATGAAACTTGCACAAAATTTTCAGTGATGCTTGATTACTATTATGTCCAAGTTTCATGAATCAGATCCATAAACTTTCAAAGTTATGATGGGAATTCAACAGATATCCCTAATTCGGCCAAAGTTCATTGACCCTAAATGACCTTTGACCTTGGTCATGTGACGTGAAACTCATGCAGGATGTTCAGTGATACTTGATTAACCTTATGTCCAAGTTTCATGAACTAGGTCCATATATTTTCTAAGTTATGATGACATTTCAAAAACTTAACCTCAGGTTAAGATTTCGATGTTGATTCCTCCAACATGGTCTAAGTTCATTGACCCTAAATGACCTTTGACCTTGGTCATGTGACATGAAACTCTAATAGGATGTTCAGTAATACTTGATTAACCTTATGGCCAAGTTTTATGAACTAGGTCCATATACTTTCTAAGTTATGACGTCATTTCAAAAACTTAACCTCAGGTTAAGATTTGATGTTGACGCCGCCGCCGCCGCCGTCGGAAAAGCGGCGCCTATAGTCTCACCTGCGAAGCAAGGTGAGACAAAAACCTAGTGCCATCATATACAGCAAACAGAATTGAAATCGGACTTGAAATGGCGAAGAAGCATTTTCATATTGTGGACAGGACAACAGACGACGGACGCCATACCATGACCTGTAGCTACCACTATGTAAAATAATGCAATCCTCTTAAAGAGGTGGTCCAGGCTGAAAATATTTATATCTTAATACACAGAGTAGAATTCACTGAGCAAAACCCTGAAAATTTCATCAAAATTGGATAACAAATAATAAAGTTATTGAAGTTTAAAGTTTAGCAATATTTTGTGAAAATTGTTGTCATGAATATTCATTAGGCGAGCTGATGATGTCACATCTCCACTTTCCGTTTTCTTATGTTATTAGATAAAATCAATTTTTTTTCATTATTTCATACTTGTGGGAATAATATGTCTCCCTTATAATGAAATAAGATGCAGGAATAAATATCTAATGCACTAAATCATTTGTCCATCCAATTTTTTTTTGTTCTTGGAGGAAAAAAATTGAATAAACCTAATTTCATATAACAAAATACAAAAGAACAATTGGAGATGTGACATCATCAGCCCACCTAATGAATATTCATGACAACTGTTTTTATAAAATATTACTAAACTTTTAAATTCAATAACTTTGCTATTTGTTATCCGATTATGACGAAATTTTCTGCATTTTGCTCAGTGAATTCTACTCTATTCATTAAGATATAAATACTTTCAGCCTGGACCACCCCTTTAACCTCCTCCTTCTGTTAGCTAAACAATAGACTCTAGCAGAATGCACTACAAGAATGCAATCACTTCTATACCAAAAACATTGCTATTATTTTAAATAATATTATTGACAGTGTCTCTGTATTCCTTCTCTTTTTGTTTGTTGAAAACAGATGGTTTGTTGCTACTACCAGGTAAGAAAATGCAATCAACTTGACATCCTTGTGTTTGATTGCTAAACATTTGAACTGTTAAGAAAGCAATCATTTCTGTTTTATCATTGACTTACAGTGATTGTGTATTTCTCCACACTGTGCTTGATTGAAAAAAAAACAATGGACTGTAGCTACCATTTGGTGAAATGCAATCATCTTGACATCATCCCTGTGCTTGATTGCAAAACATATGAACATCCAAGAAAGCAATCATTTCTGTTTCATTACTGACTTACAGTGATTGTGTAATCCTCCACATTGTACTTGATTGAAAAAATGATGGACTGTAGCTACCACCTGGTGAAATGCAATCATCTTGACATCATCCCTGTGCTTGATTGCAAAACATATGAACTTCCAAGAAAGCAATCATTTCTGTTTCATTACTGACTTACAGTGATTGTATAATTCTCCACACTGTACTTGATTGAAGAATGATGGACTGTAGCTACCACCTGGTGAAATGCAATCATCTTGACATCATCCCTGTGTTTGATTGCAAAACATATGAACTTCCAAGAAAGCAATCATTTCTGTTTCATTATTGACTTACAGTGATTGTGTATTCCTCCACATTGTACTTGATTGAAAAAAACATTTTTTTTCAATCAATCAATTTTTTTTTGTAGCTACCACCAGGTAAAATGCAATCATCTTGACATCATCACTGTGTTTGATTTCTAAACATATGAACTTCCGAGAAAGCAATCATTTCTGTTTTATTATTGACTGTGTATTCCTCCACATTGTACTTGATTGAAAATGGGATGGACTGTCGCTACCTATAAGTAGCTGACTGCAATACTCTTGATATCATCCATGTTTGATTGCTAAACACTAGACCTAACAAGAATGCAATCATTTCTCTTTTATCATTGACTTAACGTGATTGTGCATTCCTCCACATTGTACTTGATTGAAAAGGGGATGGTCTGTCGCTACCTATAAGTAGCAGACTGCAATACTCTTGATATCATCCGTGTTTGATTGCTAAACAGGTGACCTCACAAGAATGCAATCTTTCTCTTTTATCATTGACTTACTGTGATTCTGTATTCCTCCACTTTGTGCTTGACCGAGAACAGATGGACTGTCGCTACCACCAAGTAGGAGATTGCTATTCTTTGGAGGACACCAGGTACTCTGAAGGTTGAAAAGTCAATCCCTCCTGCAAAAGAATGGGTACACATTCCATACAATTTTAGTGACCTACAGGTTACAAAAGATAATGTTTCCTTCTTTGTACATCCATGTATCGAGGAGCTGAAAATTTCAGTAGTTCCACTTTCATTCCTTATTCCTTTGTTTTCATTTCAATCCAATAACAATTAAAGCTACGGCTGCCATCACTACTACTGAAAATACTGTTGCTACTACTACTACTACTACTACTACTACTACTACTACTACTACTACTACTACTACTACTACTACTACTACTACTACTACTGCTACTACTACTACTACTACTACTACTACTACTCCTACTACTACTACTACTACTACTACTACTACTGCTACTACTACTACTACTACTGCTGCTACTACTACTGCTTCTACAACTGCTACTACTAATACTGCTGCTGCTACTACATGTACTACTACTACTACTCCTCCTCCTCCTACTACTACTACTACTACTACTACTACTACTACTACTACTACTACTACTACTACTACTACTACTACTACTACTACTACTACTACTACTACTACTACTACTACTACTACTACTACTGCAACTATTACTACCACCATCACCACTACTACCACCACCACCTCCACCACCACTATGACTATTACGAATATGACTGACTACTACTTCTACTACATGTAGTAGTCAAGGGGGACCTGCGAGCCCCCCCCCCCAACCCCAGCCTGAAGACAACAAGAACACACTTGTGGAAACATTTGAGATTGGGTGGTCCTTTTAAGGACCAACACTTGCCCAAGAAAAATACATGGTGTACCATGAAACATATGACGCTACATGTACTTCTTTTTGTCCTTATTGTCATGCACTTCTACCTTCATTCCTAAAGTACTAATGTTCTTAAAATCTATATTTCTTACGTATCTCTAATTTGAGAAGTACTTACCATCTATGATAATGCCAAGACCAAATAAAATGATGGATCTCCTCACAATTTTATACATCATCTCACGGCGGGAAACACCATGGCGCAGCAAGGCATAGAATGACATGGTGATGGATACACCCATTATCCATATGAACCTATGATGAAAAAAGAAAGATGGTGGATAAGAGAGGGAGATGGGAGGAAGATGCATTAAGAAGAGGTAGAAGCTTCTACAAATGTTGAACTCCCCCTCCTTGTTTTCTCCCCTTTTCTTACTCTCCTCTTCATCCTTCCTTCCTTCCTTGCTTCTTCTCGTCTCTTCTTCCTCTCCTCCACCTCCCCTTTTCTTTCTGACCATTCCCTCTTCCTCCTTTTTTATATTTATCCTTATTTCCTTTGCTCTTCCTTCTTTCTCTCCTGCTCCTTCTTCACCTTCTCTCAATAGGTGGTTTCAAACCGCCTTGATCACAAGAATCCCTGTTAAATTACCAGAACTTTTTAAGGCTAGATATACCCATTAATTTATTCCTGCATTCACACCGCCCTGAACCATATCCATCGGGATAAGTTCCTGAAGTTACGAGCATGCATAGTATGGTCTGATAAACAGGCAAGGCGCGAGATTCAAAATCACTAGCCCAGCAGCCACCCACAGCTCCCGCGCCCAACGACACGCTGGGATAAAAAGTTCCCGTAAATTGCTTTCACATCGCCAAAATACCTGCGACCTTGGAAAAATCCCCGCGAAAGTTCTCGTAATTTCGCCAAGTACCTACCATTTAGCGGGTATTTTCTTTCGGGGAAATTACGCGTAGTTTGCTTTCACATTACCAAAATACCTGGTATTTTCTGATCGGGGTAAATTTCCCGATCAGAGAATACCTGGAACTGACGAACTTCGAGGGGGTCTGAAACCACCTAATGTCTCTTATTTTGTCTTCTTCTGTCTCCTCCTTTTCATGCATTCTCTCAATCTTCCTCTTCATCAGCTTTATCAAGGTTCCTTTCCTTCTCTCAATATGTTACTATAATGCAATTTCAATGACCATGTTCAGAGATAATTAACCAACACAAATAATTTTTACAAATATTGATCAAGAGATTTAGTACTTACCATGGGAAAACTAAGTCCGCAACAGTGAGACCTGCAAAAAATCAGACACATTTCTAAAAAAATTTGATTACATAAATTAATCTGGATAATCCCAATATAAATCATAATTCAAATATTGCTCAGATTTACGGGTAACCCTATGTGAAAGG
The DNA here is from genome assembly GCF_018143015.1 of Lytechinus variegatus. NCBI lineage: Eukaryota > Metazoa > Echinodermata > Echinoidea > Temnopleuroida > Toxopneustidae > Lytechinus > Lytechinus variegatus. The sequence goes on from NC_054757.1 coordinate 11,576,347, forward strand.
ACATAAATTTTCAAACTACAATACAGTATCTTGCTTGTGGCAAAAATTAACTTGTAATTATTTATAGTATACACATTGAAATAACTGATACAAATTATTATCTTTCCATGAAAGTGACGAACCCAAAAACTACTTTACAATTTGTCAAATTATTCCTCATCTTGACTTAACATCAACATCAATATTACTTCATCTATTTTAAAGATCAATTTGATAATGCCCCTTCAAAGAACAAAATAATAACCTAGAAAATCAATTTCATTATTTGCAACCTTTTTTTTTATAAAACTATTGTTTTCACAAAATTACAACCTTAGAACTTACATGTACAGTACATCATCAGACAGTTATTTCATAAACTATGGATAAAATGTAGTGAGTTTGAAATGAAAAACTGGATAAATGTGCTGAGATTAGATATGCATATGTATGAATATTTTGGGGTATCTTGTGTGTATGAATCGTGAATGAAATCAAAAGTTACTCTTAGTAAATGAAAAGGAAAGATATTTATACCACACATGCCAAATATTTGTTAGAAATACCATGAAAAATCAGATTATGTTATTAATATTAGTGACATTGCTTTACCACTTTCATTATGAAATTTAATCGTAATTTGCCAAGTGTGTATAATAATATTAATAATTATGATAATAATAATAATTATAATGATAATAAACAAGGACAAACACAGCACAAACAACTACATCCACATACATAAAGACTGCAATTGAATATCACTAAATCTAACATCCACATTCACAAAGACTATAAGTGAATATCACTAAATCTATTGCATGCTGAACCAGGAAATGCCTTATTTACCTTGCTTTGTATCCCTCGTGTTCAAAGTGATAAGCATTGTAAAACTCCTGTGTGATTTTTTTTTTTCATTTTCAAATCATGTGTTTGTAATAGTGTGCCCCCTTTTGAAAGTGAAGACCTTTTTTTGGCTTATCAAATTTTTTCGTGGATAAATTCCCCTTATTTTGGGGTTATAACCCTTTTTTTGCTTGTCAACAATTTTTGCCTCGGGAAAATGTGCCCCCCCCCCCTTCGAAAAATCCTGGATCCGCCCCTGAGTGTCACTAATATTAAAAATGTTTCAGGACTGAATTTTTTAAGTTACCAGCTAAAAGGCAACTCCTCAGGCTCAAACAATGGACCACTTCATAACTGTGTTATTTCTACTTCTATCACTCATGTCATGCAACTAATTCATGATCAATTATTCATTACATAACTCTGACTAATTTTTCAGTTTTTTCACCTGTGTGTTTAGAATCAATTTTTTTAGAGAGAGAATTTCAACCTTTTGTGCATGCTTGCACCAGTAATACCTGCATACTGTTCTTTTTTGGCAATAATAAAAATGAATCATTCAATTGAGGCATGTTGCACTTTTAGAGTATAAGTTGAATACATTACATTATATTACACTATATTTACATGTAAATATATCTCTATATAATGTGTAGATGGAAATATGTTACAAAAAAGGTTACAACTAAATTTACAGAAAAACTGTACTACATGTATATGGTGATGATAAACGCAATATTACTAGCATTGACATTCAACAAACAAATCTGTATTAAGTTGTGAAGAAAGTTGAAACAAGGATATATAGAAAATCATAAAAAGGAAGGGTTTATTACAAAATAGAACAAGTGATCATGTTTGAATAAAAAGCATACTGCAAGATAAAGCAAGGCAATGCATCAAGAATTAAATAAACAACATTACTATCACTTGATCATTATTATCACCATATTTAATGTTTTCATTATTAGTACTTATTATCATTACCATTACTGTTATAAGATGTCATTTCTAAGTCTTTATCTTTATTATCATACACATATTTCATAAATCGCTAGGTATGAAGAAATTGTGAAAGAACTAAACACTATTTGTAAGCAATAAAATTCGCAGAGATTAAATTTTAGCTTAGTTATTTTAATAGTTTACTGTGACATTGCAGTACTATGCTGTACTAGCCAAGAACAAAAAAGCATGTGAAATGCTTTCTGAATACAGATTATTTCTTTATTGATAGCTAGAAATACTGATTGTTATCAGCATTAAAAAACAACAACAGTATTTGGTTTACTGGGGGGAAGGGGGGTAATATAATATACACGAAGGGAAAAAGGGCCTTGCCCTAACAAATATAAATATCTATGGCCGTTGAAAAGGTGAAATAACCAATTTAGCATCAACGAAATGGAAATCAGGTTTTTTTTCTATTTAAATTTTCAACTGGATCAATTAACAAACTAAATTTGAACCCCAAAAACAATTTTGGGGAAAGAAAAAAAAAGGGGAAAAGGAGTACATAAATAAATAAAAACAAAATGCATACTCTGTTTAAACTTCAAAAATGAAATATCAAATTTACAAATGGGCAACCATTTTTTTTTTTATTAAGCATGGCTTCTCTGTGGTCTCTGAGCAATTAAAAAAAAAATTTTGTTACTTTGTGAATTTTTTTATTTTCGTTTGTTTATCTTTTTGATGATTGACAAATGGATGAATGAATCAAATTGTATATAGTTGTGTAAAAGTCCATGAATAGAAATAACACATGCGGAAAGGAGGAATGCATTTCACACACCATTCCACGTTGAATGTCCGAAGAAGGCTTTGTATCCTCCATTCCCATAGTTGACAAAGATCATGATCACCAAACTGAACCTTTAAGTACAAAAATAATAATAATACTACTAATAATAATGGTACATTCACCAAGGGTAGCCACTTCAGTTCTGAAAACTGTTCTCACAGCTGCTATTATTATTACCCCGGCTAAGCTAGGCTACCTATTCAGGTGCACACAGCTTTTCGAGGAATTACTTCCTGCCGTTAACCCATTCACCTCACTCGGGTCGAGTGCAGCACACTGTGGATGAATTCCTTGCTGAAGGAAACTAAGCCATAGCTGGGATTTGAACCCACGACCCATTTCAAAGTCTGGAGACTAATTCACTTGGCCACGACGCTCCACGCATAATCTTTATATTCATTGAGCATCCCATTCTCGGTATACTTCCTGAAACTAGTTCACTGGAAACCAGTTCATGTAACCAGTTTGGAAGATCGCTTTGGAAATCTGATCACCCGAAAGTGGTTTTCAAAACCACTTCACGCAAAATGGTCTTGTTGCTATGAAAATTATTCTCAGTCGGTTGACATGATTCATGTGAAATGTGAAACCACAGCATAGACATTCTATACACAGTGTGAGGAGTAGCGCGCTCAAAATGTGCAAAGATCGCTTCCTGAGGAACGGTTGTGTCCTCACGCTATTAAAAACCAGTTTAACGAGGCAAGGCGACCTTGAAAACTACATCCCGAGGTGATTTCCGAACCCATTTGGATGATCACTCCAAGACCGCTTTAAGTGTTCTCATTACACTAGTAAACTAGCAAACTAGTTTCCATTAAACTAGTTTACTAGTAAACAAGGTCCCTGTTCTTATTACCGTCCTAAAACTAAATTACTGGAAACCAGATTAATGGAAACTAGTTTAGTTTAATGTGTAATGAGACCAAGAGGTTGGTAGACAAACTGTTTGTAGACAGACTAGGATTACACCTGGTGGCCGTCTTACAAACTGTTATGATTGATCCGATCAATTGCAACTACATGTATGGAAAGCCAGCAACATCAACATCTAATATGCATGTGTGTCCAAAATATTTCCAAGAAATGATGTACATTCATACATTCACTGTTTTCTTGACCATTCAATTTGCTTCTCTCTGTTTTCAGAGGACATTAGCAAAATTTCCAAAGAAAAAATTATGACATTGATGGTTTTCCATACTTGAAATTGATCAGATCAATCGTAATTCTTTGTAAGACGGGGCCCAGGCGGGATGAGACCAAATGGAAATTAGACAAAACTGGTGTAGACCAATCTCAAATGAACCAAAATATGTACACATATTTATATGAGAAATGAGTTAACTGCACCAGTAATAAAGCCTGTGTAAATATAATTAGGTACGTATAGGTTTGGTGATTCTGTATCAAAATGAAAGAAAAGACACCATTGGGATTAATTTAACAACTCCAATTAGACCTGTTCAACTCTGCACAAACAAGAAGTTGTAATAGTTTAGTATTGTGCTACATTTCACATAAATATATGAAGGGAGAAAAAGATGACCAAAATTATTTGGATAACAGCTAAGGAAATTCTAGAAAGGGCTATTAGCCTGCAAATTCCCAATAAACTGTGACACTGACAAGATTACCGGTGCAGTACTGAATGAAAAGAAAGAAACATTCACAGAAATTATTGAGGTTAGAAATATTTCAAACACTATAATGTAGTACCATGGACCAGACCTATGGTAGTGCACAGGTGAAGAAAATAAAGGAAAAAATTATTAGAGTGATTATTTGGATTTAAATTGAAATTAACAAATATAAACAACATGTATATCAGAACTGGAAACAGATACACAGATAGATGTATTTTACAATAGTATGATGGTGGTGTCCAAGTCTGCGCACCTAACAATTTGAGTTAAGATTTTAAAAGGAATTTTTTATTTAAACAAAATCTTTATGTTGATAGCGTTCCTTACATTATCATGAGTAAGTGTACCAAATATCTCATTAGAATTTGAAAGAAATATAGGATTTTCTTTGAAAAAACCTTGGGCAGTCATTTTCAGATTGAAAAAAAAAATGGTACCCCATGTCTGCACACCCATTCACTTTGCACACGATTCGGGTATTTTGATGAGAAAGGCTGCATTAGGCCGTCACATGAAATGCCCCAAATTCATTATTTTTCCATCATTTTGAGTCAGATTTTTTGCGTGTGTAAAGTTTGTGTTCGTTGCGTATATTCTTTTACTAGATTCGCGCAGATACGCGTGTGGGCAGACAAGGGAGACTGCGCAGACTTGAGGGAACTTGCCATACCAAAGCAGTTGCACACACATTTGCAATATTCACTACTATGCGCTTATACTTTCAAAGTCATGATGTGAGTTCAAAAACTTGACATTAGTGAAGTTTTTATTTTGATGACATCATCAAAACAGCAGTGCCTCCAACTCGGTTCTGCTTTCCGGGTTATACAAGATCTGAAGGTCCAATTCAATTAAAGGTGAGAGACGACCAATACAAAAATGTGGTGACTAGAATGTGCTGTACAATAAGGGAAAAAAATCATTGTTAATAATAAAACTGTGTGCATTACAGCAAACAAAATCAAGGAATACTCAGATTTATTGAGAAAATAACAAAGATGTGCAAAAATTAATTACATGTAGCTGGAAATAATCCCTGGACCAATCTTTTTTTGATACCACTACAGTTTCTGAATACTTTAGTCTGAAGTGCTGCAAAGATCAATTTTGAATAAATGGAAGTGGTTGAGAATTTTTCCTCACATTGATACAAAAATATTTTGGTGTTCTAAATAGCTCATTTGCTCCAATATTGGTTGAAAACAAGCACATGAGCCCCTATTTTTAATGTTTACACTGCTGAAGTACACGGACACCTTCCCCTACAAGCTTCTCAATTTTGGTGAAAATTGCAAAGATTTTGAATAAAATGCAGCATTTACTGTAATAAATTTCAACTATTTGAGATTATGTGTGTCATCTTTCACACCATTTGAAAGAAATGAAGATGCTACTAGCCTCAAAAGGGCAGACAAATAGCAATATGAATTGATTCTCTATCTTTACTATACAATTCTGAACTGAAATGCAGAATTTCATAAAATTCAAATGGATTTTATTGTAAGAGGTTTAGCCTCAATATAGTGATCTCGTGGGGTCTAAAAATGCCAAATTCTTTTGAACATGCGATTCTCAAGAACTTCCAATTGGGTGAACTTTAAAGCTCAATAGCAAAAACATCAAGCATTTGAACCCATGTTATGTTTACGTATTTATATTCAGGTGCTCAAGTAACTCTATGTCAAATTTGGTGAAGATGACATGGATTTAATTTTAACAGTGGAACGTCCTTAAACAGAAAAAGAGATGTGTATCACTTTGTTAAAAACAGGTCCTTAATAAATAGTAGTTTGATATCAGAAACCCAATTTTCAACAAAAGTGGTGGTAGGACCTTTTGGAAGGAAAGCTTTCTTAAAATTTTTGCCATTCAATTTACTGTATTTATTAAGTAAAAGTCACATAGGTAAATACACGGCGATACGCAATCATAGTAAAAGGTAGCAGCATAAAATTTGGTGGGATCCAGTGACAATGTACTGATACAATAAATACAATACAAACAAATTAGTATCCCTAAATTAGACCCCAAAGTAGCCAATCTGGAATAAAATTATTGGAAATGGTTTTTTGACTGATTTGAGTAGGTATGGGTGTCAACATTTACCAAAAAAAAGTTAGGAGGAATACGGGTAGGGGAAAGTGCTTTTTTTCAAGGTGAAAGGTCAATGACCTTTTCATATATACTGTATAATGGTATCTCTGAGATGGAAAGGTGTAGGTTGGTGATAATGGTGTCAAAATGCACAAATCCTTACCAGAATATAAAATAAAATAAAATTAAGTGCCTAGAATGCACATTCGTTGATAAAATTCAAGGTCAAAGCCTTTCAAAGGTCAATGACCTTTTTTTACATTATATACCATACTGCATAATGGTATCTCTGAGACGATAAGGTACAGGCTGGCGATCATGGTGTCAAAATGTACAGATTCTTACAAGAAGATAAAATAGAATGAATTCAAGTACTTAGAATTGACATTCACCAATGAAATTTAAGGTCAAAGGTTTTAAAAGGTCAATGACATTTTTACATCATATTTACCATACTGTATAATGGTATCTATGAGATGAAAAGGCACAGGTTGGTGATCATGGTGTCAAAATACACAGATTCTGACCAGATACGAAGACCAAATGAAATAAAATTAAGTACCTAGAATGCACATTGACCCATAAAATTGAAGGCCAAAGGTCAATGACCTTTTATACATTATATACCATATTATATAATGGTATCTCTAAGATAAAACGGCGAAGGTTGGTGTTTTTGGTGTCAAAATACACAGATTCTTACAGGAAGATTAAATAAAATTAAGCATCAAGAATTTACATTCACCTTTAAAATTCAAGGACAAAGGTCAATGTCCTTTTTAACATAAGATAATGATAATGGTATCTCTGAGATAAAACATCACAGGTTCGTAATCTTGGTGCCAAAATGCAAAGATTTGTACCAGTAGATTAAACAACACCAAAATCAGTATACAGAATATTGTTTCACCCTTGAATTCCAAGTTCAGATGAAATATTATATACATACATATATATGTGTGTGTGTATAATCTGTATGACATAAAAATAACAAAACATTTATCCTATGTGTTCATATTTGTGATAATGTAAATAAAGATGGCTAATTTTTAATGAAAACATGAAGGTTTCATAATTTCAGTCTGAAGTAAGGTCATGGAGAATGTATTTAGGGGTCAGAGGTCAATGAACTCTTTCCAAAATATCAGTGGAAATTAAGTTTAAAAAAGGGGATAACCAAATAACAATTCATATACTGCGATGCATTTCCAAAAGCAATGAAAAAAAATGAAATGGATTATACAATTTGAAATTTGATGCATCATAATATCTAAATCAAGGTTGTCGTGTCTTTTTCTCTCCAGCGATAGTACATTCATCTCATTAGCTTAATCTTCTGAAAATGGATAGGATAGGTCTAAATCTCATGTCACAGCTAGCATCATCTGAGAGCATTTCCAAACAGCAGAGGGATGACGATGAAGATGAAATGAAGGCCATCATTAGAGCTGCAGTTTTTGTCATAGTAAATGGCATGTATCTCAACTTTAACAAAGATAAATTCCCGTATTATTATTAATTACCTCTCATTGCGAGCTGCCAGAATCTCTTGAGATGCTAATGCTGCATGACAAAACTTCATATCTGCTCTCTAGCTGCCGTAGGTCACCCATGATGCTATTTCTACTAGGTATCAGTTTGTACAAGGATCATGTATTTGGTCCAGAACAACTGATTGTTATCATGCATAGTAATGAAATTCAAAAGGAGATAATAGCTTACAAGTACACATCCATTGACCTAACAACACTCCTACAGCACCACTTCCAGTTCTTGAGGATGAAGCTGTGCAACATATAAGTAATAATATAGATCCTGGTATGTTATCCCTTTACAGAACATAAGGCTTTCATTGAATGGGCCAGATCAAAGTCCTGAAAATGTAAGAAGGTTTCCAAGAGTTTGATTACTCTTTGCTGAAGTTGAGACACTTAACTCCATTTACTATGACAAAAGCTGCAGCTCTAATGATTGCCTTATTTCAATTCTTCATCATTGTCCCTGGCTATATGAAAATGTTCTTGGATGATGCCTATCTTTTCCATTTACAGCTTAAGTTATAGTATATAGTATTGATTGTAGCATTTGAGGTTAGTGAAATATTGCTACAGAGAAATTGGTACCTTGATTTAGATTTATAAAATGCGTATCTAAATGCTGCTACTTTAGACAACTTCACCATTTCAAATTATATCATACATGATTTTTTTTTACACTTTTGGCAATGCATTACTACAGTATATATTAAAGAGTGCTATTTGATTTAAATTTCACCTCGAACTTGTATTTTGACATCATCATTGGTCCAGGAATCAACTATTAAATTTCTGTTCATTTTCCACGCAGGTGAGTCTTTTTCCCATCAGAATCACTATATACCTACATGCCACAATCAAGTTATCGACCTATTTACTTAAATTTCCAGCCGTTTTTGACATAGTTCATTGACCTCTAACCCCTAAATATATTTTTCATGGCCATTATTTATCCTTATTTCAAAGTGAAATTATTAAACATCCAAGTTTTCATTACAAATAGCTATCTTTCTATTATTCACAAAAATTGTGAATATAATGGATTAATTTTTTTGGGGAATCATGAATGGATATATCAATATTTATTAACTTTTGACCTTTGACATTGGATATCAAAGGTGAAGGATAATTCTTTAATATTATTTTGTGCCTTTTTATCTTCTTGCAAAAATTGCTTTTTGACACCAAAATCACCAACATGCAGCATTTTATCTTATTATACGATATATATAGCCTATGTAAAAAGGTCATTGACCTTTGACCTTGAACTTTATGGATTAATATGCACTCTGGGTACTTATTTTCATTTTACGGTCTTCCTGTAAGAAACTCTGCATTTTGACACCAAGATCACTAACCTGCGCCTTTTCATCTCAGAGATACCATTATACCGTATATGGTATATAATGTAAAAAAGGTCATTGACCTTTGAAAGGTTTTGACCTTGAATTTCATTGGTGAATGAGCACTGAATGTACTTGATTTTATTTTATTTGATCTTCTTGTAAGAATCCGTGCATTTTGACACCAAGATCATCAACCTGCGCCTTTTCATCTCAGAGATACCATTATATCGTACATGGTATATAATGTAAAAAAGGTCAATGACCTTTGAAATGTTTTGTCCTTGAAAGGTTTCGTTTAATGTGCATTCTGGGTACTTAATTTCATTTTATTTGATATTGTGGTAAGAATCTGTGCATTTTGACACCATTATCACCAACCTGCGCCTTTCCATCTCAGAGATACCATTATACAGGTCATTGACCTTTGACCTTGAAAAAAAGCACTTTCCCCAACCCGTATTCCTCCTAACTTTTTTTTGGTAAATGTTGACACCCATACCTATTCAAATCAGTCAAAAAACCATTTCCAATAATTTTATTCCAGATGGTTACTAATTACGGGATACTAAATGTAGTGATTATTGTTAGAGTTCATGAAACAAATTCAAATATATACGACACATACACACTAATTAGTATACCATATTTACGTACCATTTGAATTTCATTTCATCTTCTAGTAGTCTATATAGGACCCTAACTATTCATTTAGTTTTCATGCAAGTGTTAAAAGAGTAAATGGACATAACTAAACCACAGTAAAGGCTAACAATTCGTCGCACGCACCACGAACCGTCCTCTCTGCGCACTTCGATGCGAAAGTTAATTTTGCAGAAAACACATTTAAAGAAAAGTTTTTTTTTTAAACCAGCAATAAGTGCACCTACTAGGAGAGCAAATTATTTACCAGTGTCTTCGTTAAAAAGTTCAGGTTCCAAAGTTTCATCCCATATCTTTATATTTTCTTGAAGTTAATTATTTACGCCACAGTGGGCAACGTAACAGAGAGGATGGTTCGTGGAATAGATACAGTGCGCTTAACTTTCGCATCGCAGTGCGCAGAGAGGACGGTTCATGGTGCGTGCGACGAATTAATAATAATTATAATATATAGCATTTAGAATGCGCCTTCTATCTAGTTTCCTGTTCAGAAGCGCAGAGGGAATTATTACACAGGGGGGGTGTCATTTGAAATATGATGAGAATAGATATGTCTTGAGGTCAATAAGCATGTGTAGTGGTTCAAACTTGGAGTAGTATGTTTGCAATGGTTTGTAACTGAAACTGAAAGGAAAAGGTGCCGTATCAAATGACTATTGGGGTGGAATATGAAGCCATTTTGTAATTAGCTCTAGAGCAACTTCTACGCAGATTCCCTGCCCATTTCTTATCGATTGGATATGTACTCAATCATCATTTTTCATTTAATAAGATGTTTAATAAGGTTGCCTGGTATACCGATCTGATATTCAACTTTTATAAAGCAACAAACGCTAAGACCATATGGCATGACTTGTAGGGCATGTTTATGAAAAAATGGGAAAAGCTACTATTACATTATCCGTTGCCAAATACCAAACAGTATGTTCTTATTCTTTAATGGGATGACAAAAATGTTATCATGCTCACCTTAATGATTTTGATTAAAAAAAAACATTAACTACGGGTCGCATCCAATGACCTTCGTCTGTTGTAATATACAAATAGTAATTACATATTGGCTTACTTTAAAGGGGGAATGAACTGCGTGTGGTCTCACAATGACCGTGTGTTACAAATACATACTCTTAAAATATACGTTTTCAGATATCTACTTAATACTACAGAGAATAAATTGACCTATAATTGTATTTGTATAGAGAAACTAAAATGTTTTAAGAGGAAAGGTTATTGTTTTGCTACTTGGTAACATGATTATTGTGGTATAAATGTATTGAGTAGTTAATATTAGCATGTTATCATTCAAGTGGGTCTATATTACTAGACTACGCTAGCATTATGGATAAGGAAACTGGCCAGGTATAAGTAGTTGAGTACCCGAGATGGCGCTATTGGTTCATATCTGCTTTAAATGGCACAAAAAATTAATATCTGTGTCAAAATTAGAGTGATAATCCACCTTTATACCACTGATTACAGTCTATTAAAGCCTATCTTTAATTTTGGTAAATCCCTAAATAGTGCATGTCACTATCAGGAAAGATGTCATATTTAAATGCCAATAGGTAAAAAGACATTCAATGACATCTATGCCCTTGTAATACTGGAATGTTTGATGATACAAGAGATTTATTCACATAACTGACCCTTCAAAAAAGCTTTAGGCAATTAACATTGTACATAAATGTTAGGTGTAGCATATTAAAGATGGCATGTGCGTTATACGAAACTTTAAAGATTAATTTGTGTCAATAGGGAGGGACTACAAACCATTCCAAATTGAGTGCCCGAAGAAAGGATACTTTCCACCTCCAATATTCACGAAGATCATAATAATTAGAGAAAACCTGGAGAAAAGGGTCATTCATGGATATTCAAGAATATAGAGAAATAAGGAGGGGAGAAATCAAAATGGCAAAGTAAAAAGTAATAATCCAGAAGCTCAAAAGTCATAATTCTGAGATAAAATTCATAATGTCATATGTGCCACATGGTATTATAAAATATAAAGAAGAGGTAATGAATAAACAACAGATGCACAATGCAGAAATTTGCCAACTCTACAGGATGGTTGTCAAGAATATTCATCCAGGGTGCTACGTAACTTTTGGGAAGCACTGGCTTGCCTAATCAGGCAAGTTAATTTCGTGACTAACGTGTGTATTGTTGTACATACCTATTCTACCTTAAAAGCATAATAATTACACACATAATGCTGTAACATGACATAAAATCTGTAAAAATTATGACCTTTCTTAATAGTTGGTAGCTCTTAAGTAGGGTATTATTCTGTTCCGATCATTTTACAAAATTGGAAAGAATATTCAACGAAAAGAGTATCAAGAATACCAACACATTTTGAAGAAGAAAACTCAATATCAAGATGTATATTCTAATCAACAGAGATATAAAAAAAATCAAAGAAAACAGCATTCCAAGTATCTGAATAAAAATGAAGGAATGAAAGACACACTACTTAAACAAGGGAAATTAATTGATAAAGGATTCAGAAAAACAGACAGTTATTGTTAGGGTTTTTCAAAATCTGGATGAGATTAGATGATTTTTCTTTTTTTAAGGATGCAGGATTTTAACTGTAAAGAAGAGTTTAGTGGTAATTTTAATCCATGAATACCAACATATCCCCCTCCTCCTCCTCTTTTTATTCTTCTAAGTCTAACCAGCAATTGCAGCGATATTACCTATTACAATATTTAGCATGTTTAACATTGGTATTCAGAAAACAAAAAAGATACTTGTTCATGGACCAAACTCCAACTCAGCAATGAAAACCTTTGATATGACATTGATCTAAATTTAAGACTCAAATCAGAGCCCCCCCCCCGAAAAAAAATGAATAATTAAAAAATAAAATAAATAAAATAAAATAAATGAATGAAAAAAATCTCTATCTGAGGGGGTAAGGGGTAAGAATGTAAATGTAATTTACATGCATTACATAAAGCATTACACTAAGTATTGGTTGGGAAGTTTCCACATGGAGTGGGTGGTGTGCAGCAACAGTGTATGGTCAAGTTGAATCCTACATCAGGGGTGAAATAATCTCTTCAAAGTGATTGCTTACATTGTACATAAGATTCTATAGCATCACAAATGAAACATCTTTCAATCATCTATCCAATCAAATGAAACTTGTATCTCATTATTATTATCATCATTATTATTATCATAATCATTTATTTGGCAAAATGAAAATAACATAAAAATACAAGCAATTCAAATATCAAAGAATGAACAATACATAATGACAATTGAATTTAACCATTGGAATGCCAGGGGCAGAAATACTAGTAGTTGAATGAATAAATGTGGCAATACGTCTTCTGTATGTCAAACTGGTTTATTGGTTGGCAAAGAATGTTGACTTACCCTCTAAAAGCATCTAAGGATTTGAGTCTCTTTGGTTTGTCCCGACTAGGTCTTTGGATGCTGTTTGAGTCAGCTTCCGAAACGGGGTTAGCGGGCGTACCTAGATCCTATGGGAGAATAATATTGATAAATGATTAAATGAAAGTACAAGTAGGAGTAGCTGTAGTAGTAGTAGTAGAAGTAGCAGTAGTAGTAGTAGTAGTAGCAGTAGTAGCAGTAGTAGTAGTAGTAGTAGAAGTTGAAGTAGTAGTAGTAGTAGTAGAAGTAGTAGAAGTAGTAGTCATAGTAGTAGTAGTAGTAGTAGTAGTAGTAGTAGTAGTAGTAGTAGTAGTAGTAGAAGTAGTAGTCGTAGTAGTAGTAGTAGTAATAGTAGTAGTATTAGTACATGTAGTAGTAGTAGTACATGTAGCAGTAGTAGTAGTAGTAGTAGTAGTAGTAGTAGTAGTAGTAGTAGTAGTAATAGTAGTAGTAGTAGTAGTAGTAGTAGTAGTAGTAGTAGTAGTAGTAGTAGTAGTAATAGTAGTTGTAGTAGTAGTAGTAGTAGTAGTAGTAGTAGTAGTAGTAGTAGTAGTAGTAGTAGTAGTAGTAGTAGTAGTAGTAGTAGTCATAGAAGTAGAAATAATAGTATTAGAAGTAGTAGCAGAAGTAAAAGGAGGAGGAGCAGGAGTAGTAGTACTTGTAGCAGCAGAAGCAGCAGTAAAAGATGATGACGAAGGAGATGATTACAAATAAAAAATGTGGAGAAATAGAACAACAATAACATGAAAAACTGGAACAAGAAAAGTAGTGATCAAAAAGTATTACCCGGTAAGTAAAAACGGAAGAGAAAGAAATTTGAGGAGAAAGAAAAAGTCAAGAGATAGCAACTGCAGCAACACACTGATAGAGAGTAGTTTAAGATGATGTCATAGTTATAGGCAGAACTATAGGAAACATGTGCACTAATAAGACCATTAAAAAAATTATTCCATTGTGGTTTGATGCACAGGTTTTCATTATTCCTCCAACATGACTGCTTGGGGGAACGCTATATGGAAATATACCAAAGCATGACACGATATTACAACACAAAACTAATTTCTACAAACTAACAACAAATTCATCTTTAAAGACCTGTAAAATTTTCATCTATTGCATTATCCTGAATCATACTCTGTCTTGCTTCAACCTGGGGACCGTTTCATGAAAGTTTTCAGCACTGACAAGTTGTCTTTCTCCGACAGTTACCATAGTAACAGTCAGATAGTAACAGTCAGAGGCCAGTGCCTTTCAGCCAATTAAAACCAAGGATTTCACTGAAATTGTCAGCACCGACAATTTAGTCAGTGCTGACAACTTTCATGCAACACCCTGCCACCAGTCTTCAAACCAAATTATTTTTTGACATGACTCATCTCGGGCTTCAGTCACACCTATGAAACTGACTCCGAACCAACCGATGGTATGCCATTGGTAACAATGTAATAAATTTGATCAGTCTGGAGTTGGTTTCACCAGTGTGACTGCAGTATTACTTACACTTGATACAACTCTCTCCATACCAAAGTAATTCAGAAAGCGATGGGTTGCGGTAGACCTGAATGACCAAACAAAAATTACAATTTTGAATAACATTCTGCATAAAAAGATTGTTGCTGTCCAATTTTTGGAAAGGTTAATCACATGTTGAATTAACAGTTTACATTAACGATTTACAAGCACAGCTTCACAGTGGACCTCTCCATTTCCAGCATTTTATTTTCACCCGCAAATATTTAATGATCCATATTAAGTTTCAAATGTATAATGAAGATGAATATATATATATATACTGCATTACATGTTCCTTTATTACATTTCAATTGTTATAACTGTATTCATGATTTTTGTCTACTGTTTTGTTGGAAATGAGAAAAATAAAACTGAAAATGAAACTGAAATTTTAGATGTGAATTGTTAGTTTGTTTTTGAATACCTAGAGAATGCACAGATGTATGTCAATTTTGACCAGCCATCCCAACAACTGACAATAAATCACCCAAAATGAATATTGAGATCTTTATTGAGCTTGAAAAAGCACTATACATGTAGCTTTTAAATGACATGTAACTTGTAAAAATTGATCAACAACACCCCCAACAAGTACTTGATTAAATGCAGACGAATTTCAGCGAGTTTCATAAAATGAGAAATTAAGGTTTGGAGTTTGGAATTAACTGAAGCATGAAATATGCATACTGTGCAAGCTTGTTGAAACTTCTAAGCAGTCCGAAAAATACCGTCAAAGAATCTTGTCTCTTTTCATTTATTCGGCTTTAGAACTTCAAATTTTTACTAGTATGAAGAAGAATTGCTCTTGAAGTAAGCTAATTTCTAAGTTTGGCTTTTTGAGACCAAATTACAATTTTGACTATTCCAAGGTAAACTTGTGACTTATTGTTTACTTCAGGGTGGCTGTTCACAAATATTCAGTAATAAATCAAAATCAAAATTTAGTTTAAAAGGATTTAACATTAATTACATGTACTTACTTTAACAACTGTTTAACAAGAATACAGAACAAAGCCATTCCAGCAAAAATACCAAGGGTTACGTAGATAGCTGTAATAAAATAAACATTACAAAATAATTGCTATTAATAAGCAGACTTCATGTTTCATTTGATTTTATTTGCTATATTTGTAAATTATTTATTCAAATTAGGACATCTGTAAAATCAAGTTTAATTGTCACTTTATCATCATGGTGCAATAGCTCAGTCGGTACAACGAGGGGTTCGGATTCCGGTGACCCGGGTTCGATTCCCACTTGGTGCGTTAGTGCCTATTGGCAAGGAATTAATCTGCATGACCAAGTCCCTCAGAGAAAGGACCTTAAGCCGTTGGTCCTATGGTTGCTTGCTTACAAGCATTCATGCTTTCTTAGCAATCAGGTAAAAAAAAATCACAACCATTAATAGGTAAAATCATTGATCTAGTTCTGGGCTGGTTATATACATAAGCCAGAATTTCAAGTATTTTATTAAAAGTAAAATGCTTATCCCTCTTTGGTGTTCGATTGTATGTTTGGCTAAGTATTTTACTCAAACCTAAGTCAGCCGTCCACCTGGATTAAGTCTGGCTTGCATGCAGTTTTCAAATGAACATACACAAAGTCAATTATGCTGCGCACAGCTTGATAATAGCGCATTATTTAGCTCAGCCTTTATGGTGTCACAATGTTTATTAGTAAATACAATGTATTTTGCTTAAAGTCGGCTTGATAAATTAAAATACTTAGACCTAACTTGAATACGAATATAAGCATTTCAAACTCAAACATTTGCATCTAGATATTCATGGCATACATAGAGAAATAACACCAAATTATCGACTTACGGATAAACGCATCGGGCGGATTATTCATTGTGACCAATTTACAGTCGAAGGTGTCCGTTGATTTCTTACTGTTTATATACCACGTGTAGTTTCCATTTTGTTTAAAGTGGTGAGTCAAACTGAAAGATGCAAGAAAATAAGGAAAAGGTTACATTTCACTTTAGAAATTAAGGATTTTTTGTCAAAAATAAACTCAAAGAATTCAAAGAATTGTATTCAAAAGCTCTCCATATAGACATTGAGAGTGACAAGGTATTAAAAAGAGAGAACTGAAGATTTGAAAATCATTTGTCGTTTCATTTCCCAGACACAAGTGAGGATATCATTCTGAATAAATGTATAAATAAATGAATGAATGAATGAAAGAACAAAAAAATGAATGAATGAATGCATAAATAAATAAATGAATGAATGAATGAATGAATGAATGAATGCATAAATAAATGAATGAATAAATGAATGAATGCATAAATGAATGAATGGATGAATGGATAAATGAAATGAATGCATTAATGAATGAATGGATAAATGAAATGAATGAATGAAAGAGAATGAACATGAAAATAAGAAATAAGATGACACTCACCTGCATACAGTTGCATTGTTTGGAGGTTCGTCTTTCAAGCTTATCTCCATGGTAATCGGCCATGATGTATCCGCCTGCACCTCAACCAGCTCCCTCACATTGACAGAACCAAGGAATATCAGTTTACACTGCAGGAGAAAAGGGTAGTTAATGGTTAGACCTACATGTAGGCCCGGTTGCATAGCACCATTGAGAGTGAACATGATTGATTTTAACATCAATAGTAACTTCTTGAAGACAAGGGGCAGTATTCTGAACATTATCTTTTTTTATATTTTATCTTTAAAAATATCTTCATATTCTAGAATGCCATTCTCTAGATTTTTAAAGATTATCTCTAAATTATCACTTGATGAGCATAAAAATTATTCCCTAATAATAATAGTAATAATAGGGATTTGTAGAGCACCATCTATCTATAAACAATCTATTCTGAGGCGCATTGTTTTTATTATTTAGCTCGAGCTGCCTTTCAGCACTCGTGCATTTAAGGAATTATTCCCGCCGGGTACCCCTTCACCTCACCGGGGTCAAGTGAAGCACAGTGTGGATAAATTTCTTGCTGAATGAAAACATGCCGTGAATGGGATTTGGATCTACGACCCTCTGTTTGAAAGGCAAGAGTCAGAACCACTAGACCACAACGCACTCACAACACTTAAGTTGTATCATGCAGAAGTGGGCAGGCTTCAATTATGAGTTGACCTTACAGGGTCAAAATGCAGTACATGCTCTTCAAAGGCTATGATGATGTCATAGACTAGACTACAGGACTACTTATCAAATGACTCTTCTTAATGTCAACTAGTATCTCAGGCCTGGGCATTCATCCAATGATGTACATGTACAAGGTTTATGTAAGATTTCAATTTTCAATGTCAATTCTTTTATTTCATTTCCATTCAAAACATAATACAAAGTAATATAAAACAATATAAATCAAATACAATTTTACAGAAGGGCATTCTTACTTCGTAAAAAAAAACACAGTATAATATAGAGCATAAATGGATATGGAAATGAGGGGGATCCACTAAAAAGCAAAGCTTGTAAAATTGTGGATCCCCCTTGGAAAAGAAGAAATTATAGTCGACTTACTATATGCGTACATGCATGTATTACAGGAAAGAAAAAGAGAAAAAGAAATCATATTGACGGAAACACAAAAACTGAACAAAATGCAAAGCTTTTCACACAAAGAGGTCTTCGTTGTAAGGGATATGTTGCGCAAGACAGGAAAAAACAGAGAGAGGGGATGACAAGACGTAGAAGACAAGACAAAACAAGAGACAGGACAGTACAAGACAACTAGTTTTTAAAAAGGAGTAAAACTAAGAATGGGAAAGGGCTGACCATGAACCAGCTTGATCTGGTGAAATAACAAAGGACTGGACAATATAGATGAAAAAAGATAAAATAAAAGTGAAAAAATGTAAGGATTATAATCAAGATAATGAAGTGTTAGTTCCGTTGAGAAGAATTATAGGAATTAAGCAGGATACGTTTGAGTTTACGTTTGAATGAATTCAAGGAGACACTGTCTTTAACATTATTAGCGAGTGAGTTCCAGAATTTAGGACCGTTGAATAGGAATGTATTTTTGGCCAGTATAGTTCTGTAAAGTGGGATGTGAAGTTCGTCAGAGTGTCTCGTGGGGTAGTTATGATAAAATTGATTTTTAGGGAACATGGCATCAAAAATATGGGGAAGTGCATTATTATTATAACTATACATGAAGTGCCCTAACTGTAGTAAATACAGGTCTTTGACTTTCAACAGTTTACTTTCTAGAAAAAGTGGGTCCGTATGAGAACGGAAACATGTACTATGAATAATACGAAGTGCTTTCTTTTGCAAAAGCAACAATTTATCTAATAAATATTGATGGGTATCACCCCAAATAAGAATCCCATAGTTCAAATAAGGCAAGATTAAGGATGAGTAGAGCATGATTAATGATGTGGAGGGAATGCAAAATTTTAGCCTATTAATAATACCAATATTTCGTGAAATTATTTTGGATATATTTTCAATATGATTTTTCCAAGAAAGTTTACTGTCAACTGTTATTCCAAGAAATTTGGTGTAAGGTACCATTTCTAATGGGGTATTATCAAATATAATGTTCATCGGTAACTTGTCTATGGAATTACTAAATAACATGTATTTTGTTTTGTTAAGGTTCAAAGATAATCGATTGGCTCTTATCCACTCAGTAACATTATCAAGTTCAGAATTAATAACATCAACTAAAGTTTGTGGATTCTGATGAGAAAAAAATAAGGTCGAATCATCTGCAAACAAGATAAGGGATAATATTTTGGATGATCTACAGAAATCATTTATATAAATTGTGAAAAGAAGTGGGCCCAATAAGCTACCCTGGGGGACTCCACAGTTAACATATTTCAAATTGGAGTTATGATCTTTAACAAACACGTATTGTTGTCTGTTAAGTAGGTAGCTCCTGAACCACTCCAAGGCCTTCCCTCGCACACCATAGTGAGATATTTTTTTAAGTAGGATTTCATGATTAATGGTATCGAAGGCCTTGGAGTAGTCCAGGAAAATACCCACAAGGTGACTAGATTTGTCTAGAGCATTGACTACTTTGTTGACAAAATTCATCAGGGCATGAGTGGTGTTGTGCTTGTCGCGAAACCCAAATTGAACATCAGATAAAATATTATGCATTGACAAAAATTTTTCTGTTCTGACGTATACTATTCTTTCAAGGATCTTAGATAATGTGGACAAAAGAGAAATAGGTCGGTAATTACCGACATCCAACTTATCACCTTTTTTAAATAAAGGAATTACCTTGGCTATCTTCATTTGATTTGGTACTGTACCATTTTCTAAGGAAAGGTTGAATATATGCACGAGCGGGGAAACAATAGAATTTATTACGGATTTTAAAATAAAATTATTAATTTCATCAAAGCCAGGGCTTTTTTTAATTTTCAAACCAGATACTATATCAATAACTTCTTGATTATATGTTGGAGCAAAAAATATTGAATTTGGATTAGGCGGGCCGAGAAAGTCCGAAAAACTTTTCGTCGCGGGAGGAATATCTTTAGCTAGATTTACGCCAATGGAAGAGAAATGGTTATTAAAAATATTTGAAAGGTTGTCACCATCATCAACAATGACATTATTAAATCTAATTTTGGAAATACTTGATTTATTATTGGAGAGATTCATGGTCTGTTTTAGAACCTTCCATGTGTTTTGCATGTCGTGTTTATATAGAGCCAACTGCCTCGCAAAGTAATTTTTCTTTTCAATGCGTAATATTTTAGTAAGTGTATTCTTATAAGATGTGTATTTTATTTTTGATTGTTCTGTACCTTTCATTTTGAATTTATAAAATAAGTTATTTTTTCTATTAATCGAACGTAAGATAGATGGCGATATCCATGGTGACTTAGAAATCGTTTTGTATGTATTACGCTTATCTTTTTTTAAGGGTATATGCAGGTCTAATTTCTCATTTATTATATTCATAAAAAGGTTAAAGGACGCATTAACATCTACAGAATTGTATACAACTGACCAGTCGACATTATCCAAAGAAGCACCTAGACTGGCTGTATTTTCGTGCGTAGGTCTACGTCTTCGTTGTTGGGAGTGTATCGGTCTAATTGGTCGTCTTAATGAAAAATGAGTAAGAATCGGGAAATGGTCCGTCATGTCAGAAAGTATTATAAAAGAATCGGGAGGAGGGAGAATGTTGCAGAAAATATTGTCAATAAGTGTAGCAGTTTCATTAACTACACGAGTTGGTTTAGAAATCAGAGGCAAGAAGGAGGCCGAAAAAAAAGTTTCAAGAAAATCTTGAGATATATTGTTGTGTTTCAATAAATCAATGTTAAAATCACCTATAAATATTACATCCTTATTAACGAGAGCTGGATTATTTGTTGTTTGGGAAAGGTAAGTTAGAAAGTCATTTGTATTTGAGTTTGGGGGTCTATAAACTACACCAATAATCATATTTTTACTACCAGGAATATTAATTTCAATAAATAGAGATTCTACAGTGGCGTTCATGGAGTTAAGATAATCACAAACCGTATACTCGTAGTCATGTGAAATATAGAACGCTACCCCACCCCCAGGTCTGTCTTCTCGGTTATTCATTACGAAATCATATCCGTTAAGAGAAAATTGATGGTTAGAATCACACGATATCCATGTCTCAGTAAGGCCAATTAAAGAAAAGGGGCATTTTTTAGAATTTAAAGTGTTATTCATAAGTAACTGAAGTTCATCAAAATGTTTATTCAAACTTCTTATATTAGCATGCATTATGCTGAATGTATCGTCGTTAAAATTTTTTGTAAGATTATTTACCTGATGTTGCGTAATATACTCAGAAGAAGGATTTTGCAATATGTTATGATCCTGTTCAAAATCGAGATCTAATTCTTCCGAAGCTAAATTTATATTATTAGTAACAAAATTTATATTATTAGTAACAAATTTATATTATTAGTAACAAAATTATCATAAAATGAAGGATTCATTGGGTTGTTAAGTATGATATCACCATGTCCTCAGTTAAAACCCTTACATGAAGCAATATTTGGACAATTCTTTTTTCTGTATTTCTCTTGATCTGGTGGACAAATGCTTTATTTTCATTTCTATTTTCATTTTATTTTGCACAGCCAAGTTTCTACTGAAAATAGTAGACCATACAGATATACATGCATGTTGATCATATTGACCTAAAATGATTTCTTGAAAAGACAAAATGAATATAGCTTACAAGTGTGCTAAATTATGACTTTCCACGAATAGAGGGTCTCACAAAAACATGCCCAAAATGACATTTTTTTAGTGTTCTTGTGAATACAAAATAATTATCACTAGGATTATGAAAGATGGATCATAAATGAATGCAATGGAATATTTTTTTATCAAAATAATTATTTTTAAGGATTTTTTGGAGTGTGTTGTACATTGTATGAGGTGGGCCTAGGTTGTGTTCATGTAAAATTTAATCTGAGAAAAATCAAACATCAGATCATGAGTCATGTTTGCTATTTGGATTTGTGAAACACTGTATCCGTTCATACCAATTACCATTTGTTATCGCTTGGCATCAATAACATCATCAAAGCTATTAGTAAGAATTACACCCAGCATGTAGGGGAGACCGGGGTTTAGTTGGAACATGGGGTAAGTTGGAACATTGTAATTTTCTTTAACGCCTGTAAAATAAATTTATGCAATACTGCCCTCAATTTATTGCAATAATAATTCAACACTGTTGTATTATCAATAGCAATAAATTGAGGGCAGTATTGCATAAATTTATTTTACAGGCGTTAAAGAAAATTACAATGTTTCAACTTACCCCATGTTCCAACTAACCCCGGTCTCCCCTACCTTTGGAGCAGTTTGGGCATGCCCGAGGCAGAGCTGAGGGCATTTGGGTAACAAGTGTGTGTAATTATTATCAGAATGCCCGGGAAAATGAGGAGTATCATGTGTCATAACACCGGGTTGTGGATCATCATTGTTAGATAGCACCAGCCAATCAATTGATTCTGATCAGAAGAAAATACATATGGATTGGAGGTGATTTAGCCCCCTCAAAATGTTCAAATAAGCCCTGGAAATCCGCAGTCATTGCAATGTTAAAGCTCATCCCATGTTGCAGATATACATTTAGGTAGTAAGTTGCAAAGTCAGGCAATATGACATTACATTCAAAATGATTTGTTTCTCTGGGCTCGCCGAACAGTGTAGTGCTGTTGTCTACAAAGAGGTAGTAGTAGGGTTTGGTAACTTCTGAGCATAAAGTTCTGTATGTTGGTGTACCAAACCTCCCAAAGCTGCGACAGGATTGAATCAGATACTATGCGATCTGTGGCCTCCCACCCTCAAACCAACAATAAGTCGCCCAAAGTGAATTTCCAGATTTTTATTGGGCTTGACCAAACACATCCAAAGCTAAAAATGATTTATAGTGCGTCCCACAAAAAAAACGAAACCGAGATTTATCGATGATTTATCACAACTTAATCACAAATACAATAGACAAGTGACCTGCCATTGTAAAGCTTAGAATCTCCTCTTTCATCTGAAATTACTTAGATTATCCCTCATTCACACAAGAGTGAGCAAAAACAATTTGAAAAAAAAAACCTCATTTGGCGGGGGGTATCTGAATTTTTAAAAGAAAATCAGATTCCTAAAAAGTTCAATATCTGCTCTTTCATTTGATACATTAATCACAGAAAATGATCAAGAAGTAAAAAACTTACATGTATGTTCCCTCGAAACAAGGCTTGTATTTCCATAATTTCATTAAATACACGTTTTCACCGGTTTCCCACAGAAGCTATCGCACAGTTAACAAAAGCCTTAATGCATGGCTGATCGTCAACAAAACAGAGTGTCGAGTGACTCGGAACGCTAGCAAGTAAAACCTCTTTAATTCAAGCTTTATTTCAAATGAGCAGAACTTTGTTATTTCTTGACCATCTTCTGTAATTTAGGTATCAAATTAAAGAGCAGATATTGAATTTTCTAAAATTGTGGTTTTCTATTTGAAACCCAGATACAGCCCGCCAAGTGACTTTTTGGTCTCCCCTCTTCAAATTGTTTTTGCTCACTCATGCGTGAATTAGAAATAATCTCAGTAATTTCAGATGAAAGTGGAGATTCTAAGCTTTACAATGGTAGGTCACTTGTCTATTGTATTTGTTATTAAGTTATGATAAATCATTGATAAATCACGGTTTCGTTTTTTTCTGGGATGCACTGTATAATGTTGATCAACAATGACGTACACAAGTACTTGATTGAACGTATAAGAAATTTGGTGAGAGGTTCAGATAATAATGAGAAAACAAGGTTTAAAGTTAAGGGTTCATTCAAGCAATCAAATGTGCCCGCTGTATATGAAACTTCTAAGCTTTCCGCCCAGGAGAAGATGATTTTAATACAACAGACGTGGAAGAGCCGTGGTGTAGTGGTTCTGACTCTCGCCTTGTAAACAGAGGGTCGTGTGTTCGAATCCCACCGCGGTCTAGCGTCCTTTGGCAAGGCGTTAATCCACACTTTGCCACTCTCGACCCAGGTGCTAAATGGGTACCCGGTAGGATGCGAAAGATATTGTATGTTTGATTTTGCCAGCGCCATAATTAGGCTGAGATGAATGCAAGGAATGCTCCCCAGGGAGTGGAAATTGTGCACTTTTCGTGCGGGATTGAAATGAATCCAATGACCGGGGTAATAATATGCTGTAACGCGTTTTGGGCCATTCTGGGAAAAGTGCTTTATAAAAATTGGCTATTATTATTATTATTTTAAGAAACACCTGTATTTCATTTATTCAACGACTTCAATTCTTTACAGTATGAAAAAGAAGAGTGACTCTTTGAGATAAGAACATTTTCTCATTTTACTTTTTGAAGACCAAATTAATGTTTTAGCTATTTACAGAGAACCTTCCCTAGCGATTTATTGTTGGTTTTGGTGAGGCTTGTTACATTCAGATATGCATATCCTTTACATTACAGTGCATATGATAATAAAGCAATAGTGACTGGCCTCGGGGCGATACAACATATATAGCCCAAACTAGATTTATATCGTAGACGAGGGTGATATCAATTTAGTGAGGGCGATATATGTCCTTTCGCCCCCAGCCCAGTCAATATTGCAATTATTGACCAAATCAGACATCTAAAGCAAAAATTGTTAAATTTAGATATTTTAAATTTTTAGAATAAGAATCTTGTTTCTCATGTTGAGCAAACTAGGCCTCTGAACTTTACCATTGTGACGTAAATGAAATGACGCGTTCCTGGCCAAGGGACGCAGTATCCAGCGTTGTCTCAACTTGATTACCATTATGTCATATAGCACTGCGCGGTTCAAGGACGCATACAAAAACGCATAGAATACCCGGATGTTAGCGCTCCTTTTATTGCCCGCTATATTTCCAGCAATTTCTCATTGACTTTCCTGAGCAGGTGATATATTGGGTCGGTGGATAAACAATTGGAATGTTATAGACCGGCCATTTGATCCAAGTCTTAAGCAGGCAACAATGTTTCAAAGTTGCCCTGCTCAGATGTCTGATACGGTTAATAATAAATAAGATATTCTTTTTACATAAAGTATCACCCACCTTGTAGCATTCTGTGGTTTGAATTGAGATGCTTATTTTTTCCTCCAAGCCATTAGAAACATAGATGAAAGCTGTGTCGTGGGAGATGACATTTTCATGGGTGACGAGAAACTGATAAACACCTTCTTCATTCGTCACTGGACTGCTCACAGCATGAGATGGACCCCCTGAAGAAAGGGATTAAAAAGAAAGAGGAAAAAATTTGCTTTAAATGGGGTGTGAACTGGGGGGGGGGATAGGGAGCAGCTGACCCCAGAGTGGCATAGACTGCATGACGTTGTACTCACTGCATGAGATTGACCCCCAGTAAAAAGGAATGAAAGGTAAATGGTGTAAACCAGGGGGGGGGGCAACTCTCGACCCCAAATTGGTAAAGACTGCATAAATTTGTTCTCACTGCAAGAGATTGGCACCCTAAAAAAAGGGATTAAAGTTAAGTAGGGATAAGAAGGAGTGAGAACTAAAAAATTAGGTGTAAACCAATGAAAGGGGGCGACTCTCGACCCCAGAGTGGTAAAGACTGCATAAATTTGTTCTCACTGCCCCTTGTGAAAAGGCATGACAAGTAAATGGGGATAAAAAGGGGTGATATCAAATTGAAGAAAAAAATAGTGGAAATCGATGGGGGGGGGAGCACTCAACCCCAGAGTGGTATAGACTGCTACACAGCCTGGATTTGCTTCACTGCATGAGTTTTCCATTAGTTTCATTCTGCTGCCTCCTTAATTTTCTTTTTTTATTTCCCCATAGCTGTGAAACCCCTCCCCCTTTATGCCAGTGCTTCAACGTAAAGCTTAATGCAAGAAGGGTCCATACATACAGGGGCCCAATATACATGTAGAACCCTTTGAAGATTACAGATGAAGAGCCCCTATACTGCACAGGGTCTTGGGCAGAGCCCCCGGTAGCTTTGCAAAATTTACAAAAGTAAACATCAAGAGGCTTTTTTATAGGTAATTCTTGCCAGAGTAAAGCTTTACCTAGGTGGGGATATATAATTTATATAATTAATAGGATATGTATAACCTTTGGCAAAGGACTTTTTTGCCCTGATTGCTAACTTTATTGCATAAAATTTATCTTATGATAGACTGCATACATGATGTCATATGCCATCCAGCTTTCTTCCCATTCTTGATTTTCAATCCTCGACAGCCCGGTCGTGTTATGAAGTTATTATCTCTTTTTCATGTTCCCTTTTCTTCACTTTCCAAAGTTAGCTTTTGACTAATCCCATTCTTCATTTCCTGCTTCTGTTTGCCATTTTGTCATTTTTTTATTTCTTTCCCTTTCTTACAAAGTAATCATGCTAATGTAATAATAACAATTAAAAAAAAATAATAATAGCTAATGTTTATATAGCAATGCGCTTCAAACCATATTATTACCCCGGTCATTTGATTCATTTTAATCCTGCCCGAAAAGTGTATTTGTGGATAATTTGTTGATTCTCGCATGTTCTTCTTTCCTTCTTTTTCACGCTTTCTTTCCGTTTTCCCTTTCCATGTTATTCTTTAATAGCTTTCTTTTCACTTTACCCTTTCTCTTTCCTTCCCCCCCCCCTTCTTTGCTCTTTTTCTTTCTTTCCTTTCCCTTGGCTTTGCCTTGCTCTTGCCTTGGCTTTGGAACCCCTTTTTTAAAATTTCTTCTTCTTTCTTTCTCCTTTTTATCTTTTTCCTTTATTTCAGAATGATTTTCCTCATGAAATAAGCCAGGGAGCAGCCCCCCCCCCCACCTATTACACCACTGCTACTTTGCATTTGGTACACTAGACTAGGCCTACACTCGCAATTAGACATAAATCCCCAAGATGAAATTTTCATTCCGGAGGGTGCACTCAATATATAATGCGTGGTGGGTAGAAGCCGCAGAGAGGAACCCCATTTTTACACTCAAATTTCAGTTCCAAGGCATAGCATTTTTATCTTATTGAGAAAAATAACAAAGAACACCGCTTCAAATCATAGCATTTTCTTCTTATCGAGAAAAAGAGAAGAAAGAAATCCGTTCCAAAGCTTTGCATATTTTTTGTTACACTGTTCTGGCCGCAATAATCCGCTACAATGAGCTGCATTTTGGTAAAGAACGGCTGCAGAGCGCTGTCCGACCATCGCCTTTGCGCAAGAAACGAATCCCTACGCGCCCGTACCGCTGGACTAGTTATATTATAACCTCGTTCATAGGATGAGTGCTAGCTGCGGCTGCATGCATGTATGCCCATTCCATAGGGGTGCATACAAACTCACATGCAGGCGACCAGTTCCAATAACCCAGTTTACATAAAAATTAGTAGTTTTGAAGCCCGTTCAGAGGAACCTCCTTTTTATCAAGCCCACTCAAGCCAAAGCCCCCGTTTTTTTTTTGGGGGGGGAGGTCAAGTTTGAAATATGACGGAATGAAGATATATTTTGGTAGGCACTTCAGGTGAAAATTAGGAAAGACTGTTCCAGCATATTTGATAGGCACACAATGAGGCCCTATATCTACGATTCACAAAACTGTTTGAATTTTCAAATTCCGATGTCTAGAAGTCAAGTTATTGTCATCTTTGTGATGAAAAAACAGGGCTTTTTGTGGACAAAAGAAGATTGCGAAATCTTATTATTTTCTTTGTTTTGGGCATGGCACATTTATAACACATAGCTTATGGGGAATTGTACTATCTTTTAATATATCTTAAAGTACTCAGATTGATTTGACATATTGGCATATGATGTCTTTGGTTCAAGGGCAACTACCCCTGGACAATTCCCCCACCCCCACGACAATTCCCCCACCCCCCAGACAATTACCCTCCCACCCCCGGCCGGACAATTACCCCCCCCCCCGCCGGACAACTACACTGTAATACTGTAAACCTATGCCTATTTCGGGGGTAATTGCCCTGTGGTAGGTTTGTGCACAGGGTAAACATGACTTGATATTGATTTTCTTTGCTTGAACATTAGAAATTAAGTTTTCAATTAATATAATTTGTAATCAGAGAAGAGAATTAAAATAATAATCTTAGGATTTCTTGAAAAAATAAAAACAGATTGATTTCAATTGTCTATTATCTCATTATTGTTATTGTGGTCTCAATAAAATTGTTGATATTATTATTGTCTCATCATCGTTTCATTATTGTCCCAATTTTTATTATGATTATTATTATTATCATAATAATAATTATTTTTGTTTCATTAATATTATTTTCTAAATAATTATTACAATAAAAATTACTATCGTTATAGTAATAATTGTTATAATTATTATTGAAATAAAAGTTATTATTGTCTCGAAAATTATAAGGCCTTTAATTATAATTATGATTATTTTTATAATTATAATTAAAATGATTTCATGACAATAATTATTTTTGATGACTTATCAATATTACTGTCTCAGTAATTATTACAATTATAATTACTTACATTATTATTGTTATCATTATAATTCTTTTATAATAATTATTATTGTATTGTCTCAATAATTATAAGGCCTTTAATCGTAATTATGATTATTTTATAATTATAATCATTTTTATAATCATTATTATTGATGACTTATCAATATTACTGTCTCAGTAATTATTACAATTATAATTACTTTCATTTTAATTGTTATCATTATAATTATTTTATAATTATTGTAATATTAGTTACAATGTATCATTGTCTCAATAATTATAAGGCCTATAATTATAATTACTATAATTATAATCATTTCTACAATTACATTTATTTTGATTATGAGTATATTGTTATGATTATTACTGATATCTCATTAATATTATTGTCTCAGTAATTATTACAACTAAAAGTACTATCATTGTGATTGTAATTACAATTATTTTATTATAATAATGATTACTGTAATAATAATTATTATTGTCAATAAATACTAGAATTGTTATTATCTATGTAATTATAATTATTTTATAATTATTATTGATGTCTCATTAACATTGTCTCAATAATTATTACAATCATAATTATTATATTATAATTGATATAATTGAAATCCTTTTATAATAATTATTATTGTAATAATAATTATTATAATTGTCTCAATTGTCTAATTATTATTAATGTCTCATTACTATTGCCTCATTATTGTCTTCAAACTAATAATTAACACCAAAACAAAGGTCCATAAATCAGATATCAAATTCATGAAACACATCTTAAACATGTATTTTTAAATTCAAAGGCTTTCTGTGCCATTTAAAAATACGACTTCCGTTGACAATTCCATATTCTATGCATTCAGACGCATTGATACAAAACAATCCCTTATCAATCAAAATTCTTGAATTTTACTCGCAGTTTTTTGTCTTAATACATATTTCGCAAAAAATCTACAAATTAATTTTCAAAAAACAATTCAAATTTCATAATAGAGCTCAAATCGTAATTTAAAAAAATATATACAACGAACAAAACGAAATGTGTCTGAAAATCCAGACTAATCTCGATGCCCATCGCAACGGGGATGACGTCACACACAGCTTCTCGCGATCGCGCACACGGTCAAAACTACCCTGCTCGATCGTCAAGTCAGATTCGCAAACACCTCATGACACTCAAATTTGAAGCTCATATTCGGAGTCTCTCTACGGACCAAATTCGATTAAAATTTCACAAAATGTTCTCAAATATATAAACTTATAAATGACCAAAGTTATCAAGAGTAGGTAAAATCATGAAAAATTAAAAACATCTCCAAAGCTTCTCTCAATATCATCACTCTATAGCTAAATAACTGAGTAATCACTGATGTGAAGTGAAAATATTAAAAACATATTTAAAATGTTCATAATATTGGAATAAAAGTAGCTTATTTGTGGCAAAATTGTCATAAGCATAATCACCAGCGATATCAAACGATATCCCAATTTGTGATCGTTAAAGCTACGTGCATCCGCATTTGCGCTCTGAAACTAGTGTCGGCTGCTAGCGCAGCGAGTAGCTGCAATTGCAATGCACGCCGCGAGCTAGGCAACCTATGCGAAGCTATGATGCATGGCGACCGGCACGCAACGGCGATGGTGTTCATGCAATTATGGACGGCAGCCCACTGCCCCAGTGCCCTGCTTGTGCAGCTGCGACTTGCAATTGACGCCAAGCTCGCTCTCTTTGCATGTTAAATATGTCATTTGACAGCTGCCGAGTGTATTTCCTTAATGTCATAGTCAAAGTTGGTGATAATACTTACCTTGAATTGACATGCCAGTGATGAAACTCAGATTATTCCATGTTTTTATGCTTTGTTATTGGCTTACTTTGAAATTAATTTGTGAACGATGTCGAAAGTAGTTCCGTCACGTTACCGTGCATAAATTACTGAGTATGAGTCATTCATGTTTACCTGATTCACCTCTCGTTGTCGTTGTCAATGGGGGGGGTTAATAAGTCCAAACTTAGACCAAAGTTACAAATTTTAATTTTATTCTGTGTCATTGCACTTTTCACAGATGGGGGCAGGGCTCTGGGAAATACTCATTTTAATTATTACTATTTACAAGTTTAAGAAAAAGTGTTATTTGCTTAATTGTGGGATAAGTTACTCAACCATTATCATGAAATTGCATTTTGTTAATTCTGAACTTCCAAAAAGTTTTATTTTTCTTTCTCTCATATAACTGGAGTAACAAGCTGAAGATCCTTGGAATCATGCCCCAATCCACCCTTGAAATGTGTTTTGGTAAGTAGGCCCTTTGAGCGTAAACATGCAAAATCAAGGTTAACAACATCATCGAATCTAAGCAGGTTTTTTTTATAAAGATCTATACATTTTCCTTTTTCAGTCATTGTGGCTATCAGTAGGGATTTCTTTATCATTTCATTTAGGATTTTTTCCGGGGGGGGGGGGGGTCTAGAGCCACAACCATAGATGGCGGAAGCGCTGGACAGGTCCCCATTATTTTTTTTTTGGGGGGTGGTCCCCCTATTATTTTTGTTCATCTTTTTTTGGGCATGTCAAAAAATTTTGGTGGTTCATCATACATTTTGGGTTGATTACTATTTTTTTTGCAGTCAAATTTGCTACCTGTCTCCATCTCAAAAATTCAGGTGGACCCCCCCCAAAAAAAAAAAATCCCTTCCACTGCCAATGGCCAAAACTACTTTTTAAAATCTTAATCATTATTGTTCCTGGGGAATATTACCATGATAATCTTACCTATTTTCCATTAATTATTTTATTGGCTGAATTTACTCAAAGCTAACAGACTTGAGCATTTTTTAATTTCCTAATTGTTACTTGATTTTATTTTGTCTCTTTACAGGTACTGTAGTTGCAACACTGGCCACCAAGCTGTATACACATCAAATTTCACTCTCCCGTCCCCCAACTTCGAATGAATCTTTGCCCAAGTTTTAGTATCTTCAAACATTTAAAGGGATTTATGAAAGTGTATTTAATTCATACAAAAAATGGGCAAAGAATCATGATTTCAACATTGAAGCATGCCTTCTTTTAAGTTCTTTCGTCAAGGGTTTGGATTGAAGTTACTCAATTCTGTCAGAAACAGACATTTAATGGACTACCATCAAAGATGTAGGAGACAGTTGAAGGATATGTCTGGCCAAAGAAGTATTATTTAAGTACAAAATAGAAAGATACCACAAATCAACTATAATACCCTTTTGTTGAGAAACTTAAAATTGGGGGGGGGGGAACCTCCATGCATCGATCTATATCAAATTGACTTGCAAAATTCTCCTATTTTCCTTTCTCTACCTTTGTATGAAATATACCAATGCATGAATTGTATAGAATATTTACTTTGGGATTTATACTGTTTTGGTTTTTTTAATACCCCCCCCCCCTCAATCTCTACTTTCTCATTCTACATTGGGTACATTTCAGCTCTTCTGCAATCTCTCTTATTCCACCATTTTTCCTTCTGTTATCCAACACTATTTTACTTTGTAATGAGATTGTAAATTAGCCTTTTCAGTCCTCCTCTTGGTCAATATTCTTTAAAAAAAAATATCAATAATGATAATAAAACAAGTTGTAAAATTCCCATGAGAATGTCACGTAAAAAAAACTGTATTTTCTTTTTAATAAAGGCAATGACAAGGAGTAAAAAAAAAAATGTCTGACCTCTCATCCCATTTCACTCCACCCTCACACATACAGGCATCATAAAAATATGCATCAAGTGCATCAAACATGATCTCATTATCTTCCTCTTTCATCTCCATCACCAATTATCTTGAGAGTAAATCAACTTTATTTCTTTCTTGGAATTTTAAAACAACTTTGCAGCAATTAGACTGCACTTGAGCTTGCACTGTGTAGAGTGTAATGTAGACCAGGTCATAGGCCAGCACCAGGATGGATATTGACAAGGATGGTAAAAGCAAGTACTACCAAGTAGCAGGGAAACTGTACACGAAACATCATCAGCTGTTCTAATAGTTTGGTATGATGCCATTGGTAGGATCGGTGCTCAAGCTTTATCTAAAAAAAATAAAACATAAATATGAAAAAGTCATTGTAAAGAGATGCACTTCCCAAACCTATATTGAGCAACATTTAATTTATTTTTAACAATAAAACAGATTCAATGGCTGGGCTGAATCAAGGTAACTGAGGCCTATATATTGCCAATTTCATGAATAACAAAAACAAAATTTGTCTGCGCAACATACCCCTCGGCCCCTAAATTGAAAAATATTTATATATTGCTGCGCTGGCAACACCTAAGTTACAGATGATGATTTTTTTTTAAAAAGATCTCAGTCATTATTATTGTATTGCCAATTTGAAGAGAAAAAGATTATGAAGTGCATTTACTGTATGACATTAAGCCCCAGCACAGCCAAAAATGTCGATGATCAAACTTCGAAAGTCAGAATGACTCCACAGATTCGCTACAATCCAACTCCAAGTGAAGTCTGACATTGACAATAAACTTAATTAAGGTAAGTCAAACTTCCATTTATCAATATTATAATATAATCATTATGGTCAAACAATGAAATTTTCTATTAAATACATCCATCGAATCACTAAAACCTTTGAAAATTAATTATCCTTCCGTTTCGTTTGGCTAGGCTAACTTTATTACGTGTGTAGCCCATAGGCGTACGCACAGCCACCCGGCTCACACGCATTCTCGAACTCGTGAATTTCTTCAAAATCCACCCCTGGCCGCCAGGGGAAGCCCCTGTTCCAACCTCAATATCTTAAAACCGCTATGTCATGCGACAAAGTGGAAAGAAAAATCAAATCCAGAATGAATTCAGCTTTCAGAAAATACCACATTTTCACTTCTATCTTGATGGATATATATCGTATTGTTGTAAATTGGATTTTCCTTGTGTAATATTTCTCTAAAAAAAATCTAGTTAAAATGATACTATGTTTTATTATTTCAATTCAGTACATGTAGCATTTGAATATAAAGTGTATAATGAACTTATATTGCACATTATATCTGCCAACTTTATCTTTAGTACTCTTTCTTCCTCTCTGTACTTCTATCAGCTTTGACTTACTCTCTCCCTCTCTGCTCATTGGCTAATTCTTTCCCGCCTTTTTTGCTCATTGGCTAATTCTTTCCCGCCTTTTTTGGAGTAGCAGTAATGCCAATTCATGTACCCCCTTTAGGGATGCTTTTGTACTATGATGTGCACCATTGCACTTTTATTATTAGCTAGGGAGAGAGTCCAGTGACTCATGACACTGGCAGTAGCCAGGGCATTCCCACTGCTTGTTGTTGAGGAGGAGACTTGTCCCTACAGAAGGAAGTTTAATTTTGAAGTAGAGAAGACTTCTGCAAGGACTTCCCTTGATGTACAATTTTACTTTAGATGTTGAAGCAAAATGCAGAATTAGTGTCTGACCGAGGCTGTTTTCCTTTGGTGAATAAAAGAGTTCAATGAAACCGCAGCCCTCGTGAGTCGTGTCAGTGTTGTGGTCGTCGGCGCGAACCCTTTCAATGGTGTCAGAAGTGGGATCATCAGCAACAAGGGACCATCTGGTGCGGGCTCTGCAGATATCGGACTTAGAAGAAATCTTGAGAACTTACATTGTACGTGGTCTTATCCTGGTGTCATCGTGCACAACGTAAAATTGAAATGACTTTAGACTGGTTCTAAACAGCCTCGGTCAGACTGTATGTAATGGACAACATATGCTTTTTTTTTACTGATTTTTGCAGTGATTGTATTGTGGTTTCGCTATTCTGTATGCAAAATTCTTTTTATGTTCCAAATTGAAATCTAGGATCATGGAAACCAGTTCGAGTTCATCATCAGCTACAACTGAGAGTATGGATGTTTTGTCCCAATTCTTCCGCCGTTCAATTGGATTACAGAGTATATTACAGAGCAACTTACCAAAATTCCGAGGGATGCCACATCATGCGGATGATATGTCCTTGTCAGAATGGCTTGAAGAATTTAATGGAGTAACTGCTAACCAAAATATGGAAATGAGTAGCAAAGCTCGACTGTTGCTAGATCACCTTTCAGGACCAGCACGAGAGGAAATAATGTGTCTCAGTGAATCAAAGAGACAGGATTTTGATGAAATAGTAAGTCGTCTGAAATTGTGCTTTGGCTATCAGGAAACCACACAGACCCTCAGTAGTCAGTTTCATAATCGCATACAGAGAGATGGAGAATCACTTTGTGACTTCAGCCGTGCCCTGATTCGCACCTACAACAAGATGGAAAAAGCTGCCACTACACAAGCTCAAGGAGAAGCTTTAAGTCAGTTGAAAAACAAGACCTTAAGTGATCAATTTGTCAATGGTGCCCGGGAGGCTTGGGTGAGGAGAGAGTTGAGGCGAATACAGATGATGCATGAAATCGATGGATTTGCCAAGATTCGTGAGGAAGCCCTCAAACTCTTTCAGGAGACTGCCACCACTCAGAGGCCCAGAGTTCGAGAAGCAGATATTGAAGTTGGAAGGGCAGTCATGAAAGATTCCATGCTTGTGCAACAGGTAGTAGAACAACAGAAAGCTATAATGACGGAGTTGGAGCAACTTAGGGGAGAAGTCGCCAAGCTGAAAGGAGGAAAACCTCAGAGAAAGAGGACTGATGGACGATGCTTCAGCTGTGGCCATAAAGGACATCTACGACGTGACTGCCCCAACATACCCACCGGTTCCCCTGCACATGAATATAATTACTCTGCTGGCAACTGGCATCAGGAGAATCAAAGCTTCCCCACTTGGAGCACGGAATCAGGTACCATGCAGAATCATGGCAGTTTCAACAGGCCAACAGTCTTCCAGTCCTCATCACAAGGAGCTGCCAGTATTCCTCACCAACATATCGCATCCCAGGAGGAAAACTAGACCCCTCTGTTGTTGAGGGCCAAACGGCAGAGGACAATAGAAAGCAATATCATACAGAAGAGCCCATAGAAGGAACTGTAACCAATCCACAAACTGATATGTCATTTGGTGGTAATTCAGAGGATGTAAATGAATCCAGTGGGGCACAAGGCAGACAAACTTCAGTGGCAGAGGTTGTGCCAGCAATGGATGAGATAGTCAACACAGCTGATTTGATTTCCGAAAGCCCAGCTGTCATAGCAGAAGTTGCTGGTGTACCCATTGGCTGCATCCTCGACACTGGGGCAGAGGCGTCCATTATACCATCAGACGTGTTTCATCGACAGTTGGAAGCAGCGGTAGGAGAAGTGAGCCCATTTAATAAACCTTTGAAAATTGTTGGTGTGGGGCCAACCAAAGTACCAGTGGAAGGCTTCATCCGAACCCATGTCTCTGTAAACGATCAAAAAGCTACAATAGGATTTCTAATCGTACAACGAGAGTCATGTGGGGAAAGACAAAGAGACTTCCCTATTCTGCTGGGATGCAATGCCCTTCGAGCACTATTTCCTTTGGAGAGAGCGAAAGGGGAATTTCAGATGGTGAAGGATTGCTTCGACATTGAGACTGCAGGTAGTGCACATGTACGAGAGGTTGTTACTGGGGCAACAAGAGTAGTTTTGCCTGCCAGGACGATACAACACATAGAGTGCGCAATGAGGCCTTTCCAAGGTGGGGAAGATGCTGAGTCAAGTGTCTGGCTTATCCAGGGTAACAGCCAGTTTGGAGATTCCCAGGTTGAAGTCATTGAAGGCTGTTGTGCTGAAAATGGGGACATGCATGTTCTACTGATGAATTCTGGAGACAGAGATTTCATAGTACCACCCCATTCAACTATTGCTTCTGCCAAACAAGTGGAAGAACATTGTGAAATTTGTCTACAAGCTAAAGATGACCAGTTAGAGGTTAATATCTGTGATGTATTGATTGCCAAGACAGAGCCGGGAGTTGATGACGACGGACATGAGCCAGAGCAAGCAATGGATACCAAGCCTCCCCGTCGGACAGCATCAGCATCACAGGAGAGATTCTCTTTCACTGATGGTACGGAAATACTGCTTCCTCAGGGCATCAGCCTAGATGGGATGGCTTATGAAGATGCATCTAGGATTGCTAAACTCCTACATGATCATGAAGCAGCATTCTCTAAAGATGAATTCGACCTGGGATGTTGTGATATAGTACCACATGAAATCAGAGTGACCTCTGACAAGCCAGTGCGTCTGCCCTATCGAAGGATAGCTCCTCACGTGACTTCAGAGGTTCGTGATCTATTACAAGACATGCTGGAACGTAAGATTATAAAGAGGTCAACTAGCCCCTATGCCAGTCCGATCGTTCTTGTGAGGAAGAAATCAGGGGCATTACGCTTATGTATTGATTATAGACAATTGAACAAATTAACAGTCAAAGACTCCTTTCCACTACCCAGAATAGACGAATCATTAGAAGTAATGAATGGAGCCAAATACTTCTCTTCCCTTGACTTGTCTCATGGATATTTCCAGATCACTATGCACACAGAATCGGTGCCCCTAACTGCTTTCCGTGTACCCTGGGGACTCTATGAATTTGAAAGAATGCCTCAGGGTCTATGCAACAGCCCAAGCACATTTCAGAGAGTAATGGAGGCAATTTTTGGTGACATGAACTTTTCAAAAGTCATACTCTACCTTGATGATGTTTTGGTCTTTTCCAGAACGTTTGAGGAGCACCTCGAAACACTCAGAGAAGTCTTTGACCGCCTAACAACACATGGCCTGAAGTTGAAAGGAGGAAAGTGCCAGCTCTTCAAGAAAGAAGTAGCCCACCTAGGGCACATTGTCACTGAGAAGGGTGTCATGGTAGACCCAAGCAAGGTATCAAGGATCAAGTCATGGCCTGTACCTCAAAACGGATCAGAATTATGCTCCTTCCTCGGTCTTGCTTCATATTACAGAAGGTTTGTCCCTGACTTCACCAGAATAACAGCACCACTCCATGCACTAACTGGACAGAAGTGTAAGAAAAGGAGAAGGAAGACAGGGGACATCACTCCAGACACAAGCTTTGTGTGGACCAAAGAGGCCGAAGAGTCATTTCATGAGCTTAAGGAGAGACTGTCTTCAACACCAGTTCTTGCCTATCCCAAGTTTGGAGAAGAATTCATACTCGAGGTTGATGCATCTCTAAAGGGACTTGGTGCCTGCTTGTCGCAGAAAGATGACAATGGACATTTACACCCTATCTCGTTTGCAAGCCGTAGCCTACGTGGAGCCGAGAAGAATTATCCAGATTTCTCAAGCTTCAAGATAGAACTTCTTGCCCTTAAATGGGCAGTAGTCGAGAAGTTCAAAGGGTATTTGTTGGGTGCTAAGTGTATTGTATACACGGATAACAACCCTCTAGCCCACCTTCAAACTGCACAGTTGGGGGCCACTGAACAGAGGTGGGTAGCACAGTTGGCAGCCTTTCAGCTGGATATCCGATACCGTCCTGGAAAACTTAACAGATGTGCCGATGCACTCAGCAGGTGCCCTGGAAATGATGAAGGCGAGGTGAAGGAGATGATCGGAGCACTGACGGTGACCACTGTCCTCCCGGCAGAAGTTGTGGTTTCAGGAGACCAGTTGGTAGATGAGGAGCCGCCGAGAGTTCCTGGCGTGTACCCGTCATACTCAGTAGAAGAACTTGAAACTCTTCAACAGAGTGACAATGCACTCTCTGTGTGCAGACGTTATCTCAGGTGTGAATGGAAGTCCGAGGATGAAATCAAACAAGAGAATGCAGAAATAAAGTCCTGGTTGAAGGAGCGAGCTAGCATTATAGAATACAAGGGAGTCCTGTATAGGCAACCACCAGAATCAAAACATCCTCAAAGAAGACAGCTTCTTGTACCAAAGAGTCTCCAAGAAAAGATGATAGAAATGGCCCACGACCAATGGGGCCACCAAGGCATCAATAGAACTTTAGCAATCCTGCGGGAAAGATGCTTTTGGCCGGGTATGTGCAATGATGTGAGAGGACACATCAGGAAGTGTTTTGCCTGTGTTGCATCCAAGACTCCAACGCCAGCTATATGTACCCCAAGACGGCATCTGTTGGCATTCAGACCCCTCGAGTTGATCGCGATAGACTTCCTCAAGCTTGACAAAGGCCAAGGTGGATATGAGGATGTCTTAGTAATCACAGACGCCTTCACCAAATTTGCTCAAGCCATTCCTTGCAAGAACCAAACTGCCGCAGTAGTAGCACATGCTTTGATTGATGGTTGGATCGTTCACTACGGTGCTCCACTTCGAATTCACTCAGATCAGGGGCGAAATTTCGAAAGTTTGTTGGTACGAGAGTTGTGCAAGCTATATGGCATTGAAAAGACACATACCACTCCTTACTATCCCCAAGGAAACGGGCAGACAGAGAGATTTAACCGAACCTTGTGTGGTATGATTCGCTCCCTTGATCCTGACCGTCGAAAGAAGTGGCCTGGGCTTATTGGCCAGTTGGTATTCTTGTACAATTGTACTCCACATGGTACAACTGGATTGTCACCGTACCGACTTCTGTATGGACGAGAGCCCAACACCCCACTGGACCAACTCATAGGGAATGGAAATGCAGATTGGGATGAAGACTTTGTGTCAGAACACTCTAAGTCACTCCAACAGGCCCACATGTTAGCGCAGCAGAATATGGAAATGATACAGAATAGTGAGAAGATGAGGCATGATGCCCTCCCTATGAGTTCACCTCTCAACATCGGCGCAAGGGTACTACTGAAGAAATGCGCATTTGAAGGACGTCATAAACTTGAAGACAAGGTCTTAAGGGATCCCTTCATTGTGACAGCAGTGAATGAGATGGGTGACGTGTATAAAATCCGACCCATGTTTGGAGGACCAACAAAGGTGGTCAACAGGAGATTGTTGATTCCTGACCCGCGGGAGGAAATGGCAATTCCTACTCCACAGGATAAGCCAGAGGACAGAGTGAAGTCACAACCATTGCCCACTTCAGAGAATACTACCCCCTACTTCACCTTCTTGTGGGAACCCTCAGAGCCTGATAGGCTTACATCTGGTGAAGAGAGACCTGTCACCCTTAATCAAAATGGCTCTTGCGGAGAGAATGAGCCCACTGGTAGAAATGTTCCTAGTGAAGAAACCAATGTGGCGGAAGATGCCATACCGCAGAATGAACCCCTTGAAGACGACAGATCTCGACATGATAACATGAATCATGAGGTCGAGCGTTGGAGGTCCCGTCGGGTGAACAAGGGACAACACAGAAATCGACTACATCTCCCAGTGTCGGTATTACCAAAGTGAAGTGAAAAGATTAT
This sequence comes from Lytechinus variegatus, assembly GCF_018143015.1. Lineage (NCBI taxonomy): Eukaryota > Metazoa > Echinodermata > Echinoidea > Temnopleuroida > Toxopneustidae > Lytechinus > Lytechinus variegatus. The sequence goes on from NC_054757.1 coordinate 11,616,407, forward strand.
TTCTTTTAGAGAGACTTTTCATCTTATATGCATTTGATATAGAGTGTGATTAATATTCTATAATGTTTGACATATTTTTTTCTGCATGTTAAGCTTACTGTAGTAAGCACTTTTATACTTCATTTTGAATTTCATGCAATTACCGCAGATAGCAACTATTATTGCATGGAATGTGGGGAAGATATTGTATTTTTTGTGTTTTATCTTTGTTTCAAACATTATGACATTAATCGTGGGGAAGATGTTGTAAATTGGATTTTCCTTGTGTAATATTTCTCTAAAAAAAATCTAGTTAAAATGATACTATGTTTTATTATTTCAATTCAGTACATGTAGCATTTGAATATAAAGTGTATAATGAACTTATATTGCACATTATATCTGCCAACTTTATCTTTAGTACTCTTTCTTCCTCTCTGTACTTCTATCAGCTTTGACTTACTCTCTCCCTCTCTGCTCATTGGCTAATTCTTTCCCGCCTTTTTTGCTCATTGGCTAATTCTTTCCCGCCTTTTTTGGAGTAGCAGTAATGCCAATTCATGTACCCCCTTTAGGGATGCTTTTGTACTATGATGTGCACCATTGCACTTTTATTATTAGCTAGGGAGAGAGTCCAGTGACTCATGACACTGGCAGTAGCCAGGGCATTCCCACTGCTTGTTGTTGAGGAGGAGACTTGTCCCTACAGAAGGAAGTTTAATTTTGAAGTAGAGAAGACTTCTGCAAGGACTTCCCATGATGTACCATTTTACTTTAGATGTTGAAGCAAAATGCAGAATTAGTGTCTGACCGAGGCTGTTTTCCTTTGGTGAATAAAAGAGTTCAATGAAACCGCAGCCCTCGTGAGTCGTGTCAGTGTTGTGGTCGTCGGCGCGAACCCTTTCACTATTTCACATAAAATCGTCGAAAAATACGAAAATTCAACGGAAAATTGTACTTACCAGTGATATTCCAGACGAATTTGACAGTCAAAACTCTTCGCTGAGGCTCTCCCATTGTTCGTAGACGATGACGTAAGTATCCATGATGAAATTTTCATACACATCATACCTATTGGACAAATCACTTTAAAAATAAGGGTAGATTCATCCACCCCTTACATTTGTCAATACACTCGGCAGTCTCGACGATAGCAGCTTATCGGCGGCAATACGGTCCATTAAAAAAAAGCGCCGTTCGCGCGCAGCGCCCTCTAGCGTTCATGATTGTACCTATCAAGAGATCTGATGATTACAAGAAGGAAATTTCAAGCAAAGAAAAATAAATACTTTGATATTAGGTCCTTCCCTCGCAAGAAGGTAAGTGTAACTCTGTGTTATAGTATTTCCGACGTTTACCGAAGATGTTCGAAGCAACTGCGAGAAGTTTTGACCAATCAAAATCACAGAAATAAAGGAAGAAAATGACTCTGTCTTTTCGGCCAAAATCCGAATGCAACTCAAGCACTCGGCCGAAGTGCCGAGCGGAGCGAACTGTGTGTGTTAGACATACGCCTGCCATTCACTGCAATGCAAAAATCGACGTCTAGCGCTTTGTCCGCGCGATCGCGCGCCCGACTGAAGTGCCTAATTATGGTATGTATTTCCTCTCCCAGTCTCCCCTATCAGTATCATTTATGTTTTATATCAGGTCTAGATATATTATTCTGAACCTTCTCCATGATTTCATTTTCAACTTTAGTGGGGGTGCATATGGATCTCTTGCTCCCCCCCCCCCCCCCCCCGGGATTTTCATAACTCGGTAACATTCTAACAATCACACACACAGAAATCAGCGTATGGGACACTGGCCTAGGCATAATTGAATCAACATAAAAATAAATCATGACAGACAGGCTTACCTAAAAGAGTACTGAATAAAATTGAAGATAATAGAAGGACAATAGACTTAGCATTCGAAGACGTCATATTTTCATCAGTCATTCCGACTTGTTCTAACCACCAGTGAGAAAAGGTGTTTCCAGAGCTCAGGAACTTCACAGAATTGCAGAAACTTCTTGATAAATATATCACGGGATCGACAGACGTAGACCGCGACGCGTCGACGGGCTCCGCCGCCGCGCCGGCCGTGCGAGCTGTGCTGAGCACCTACATGTATGCTCAACCAACTTGGGGGAGGGGTCTATATAAGAATGGTATTGCTATTTAAAATCAAATAAGCATAATATTAGTAAATAAAAAAAGAAAAAAAAATCATCTATGATTCTACGAAAGAGATAATAATAGGCATAGGGGGTGGACAGAGCCACTTGTCCCCCCCCCACTAAAAAAAAAAAAATGGAGCTCAGGGAGCGAGTTTTGCCCCATCCCCCAAATGACCATTAAAAGCTGAATGATGATAATAGTAGTAATGATATTCCAAGAAATATCAAACAATGGACATATGTAAAATTGTCAATTTCATAACTGAAAAAAATCGCTCCTAACGGGCATGTTAATTTAGTGTATAGCTTCGCGTCCCTTGACTAGTAGGCCTACGCACCATGCCCCCACGAAAACATAGTAATTGTTAATCTGATCTTTAGCAGTGAATTTCAACTACTAGTATGTTTAATCCCAAAAGTATTTTTAAATCCTCTATAAACGCGACTTTTGTCATCCATTTTCACACAAAGTCCCTAGTAGGGGGGGGGGGCAGAGGCGTATCCAGGCGAAGGGGCGATGCGCCCCCCCCCCCCCTCCTCTCCCCGCTTCCGAGTGCCTATGTTTCGGGAAATAGTCTTATGTAACTGTTAATTACGCCTTGTTGTTGTTGTTGATTGGTTTTGAACTGCTCTTTCATTGAAAATAATATACATCATAACTGCGCCTTCAAAATCAAATAGGATGGAAAACTCCGGGGGGGGGGGGGCACTTCCATTCACGAGTGGATACCAGTGCGCGGCCACGCATGGGGTCTCGAAAAGCACTCTAAACACGTGATTTCCATATTCTGAAAATGCACCCCTTAACAAGTATTGGCGTGTGAAACCCTACCCTTAACAAGTATTGGAAACAAGACGATACTCTTGGCACATATTCCCTGAAATGAACCCCTAAACAAGTACAGGAATGTTTTATTGTTACGGGTCCTTCGATCGTCGGCTTTACCTTATTTGGTTTAGTACGACCCCACCTTCTACACCTCGCGCCAATCGGACTCTAAACACGAAGTGTTGGGGCAATAAGGACATCCTTTATAAAACATTTTAATTTCGTTTTATCATCCCCGCAAATTCGACCCTAAAAATGTAATTTTCCTAGCGAAATAGATACCCCCTTTTCATTAATTTTGTGTTTTTGACACCCTTATCACGTTACGTATGTAACGTGCCCTATCGTGGTTATTACCTGGTTTTTTTGGTCGCACATGGTATCCACTCGTCAATGTAAGTGCCCCTCCCCAGGAACTAACTACGGGTGCTTCCGCGCTCGTGTACCAATAAAAATAAAAATTTCGCTCGCGCTTACCGCTCGCATTGTCGCCTCTTTAAGAGTGAAGTGACAATCTCTGATAACCTGTTCAAGAGGGTATTATGGGGCATATGGACCTGAAAATTTGGTATTTTAAGCCCCATATTTTTTTTCTGCTCGTGGATCGTGCATGTTCTCATTTTTTTTTCGAGAGGCGCGCCCTATCTAATTGCAAAAAAAAATGCTTAGAATCTCGCATTTTTAGAATTAGATCTCAAAATAAATAAATAAGTAAATAAATAAATAAACAAAAATATAAATAATTAAATAATTGAATAAATAAAGAGACTAAATAGTTCAGCTCGCACGTTGCCCTCGCATCTATACCTATTTGTCTGAAGTTAGATACTCACCCTGTTCATGACTACATGATTATAAGTGCCCAGACCTTCCAATTTCAGGTCGGAATATCGCAAAAAATGTATATCGAGTATAGAGAAAAAGATAACCGGCTGTACTTGTACTTTTATTTAATTAGAGATGGACTCGCAGGGGCGGGGTGACCTCTTAATACTTACTACGTATGGATTTTTAAAACAAAAAAGGGTAAAAATCAGAGGGGAAGGGCAGTAAAGAGAGGGCTGTTTCGTGGAAATTTCATCATAACCCCAAACAAAAGAGTTCAAATGTCTTTCCGTTATCAAAATTGTTTATAGAGTGCGCCTCAGTTACATGGGAAGCTACGAACTGATGCAGAGGTTCGCGGTTCGACCCCCGGTCACGTCTTTCGGATGGTGACGTTAAAGGTCGGTCCCTCCCAGACGTAAATTGATTGATACACGTCCTTCCCAATTTATACACACCAAAACAGAACCGGGGCTGCATATGAATTAAACGAGAGATGGCGCAATAACCATTTTGCATCTCAACGGGGAAAAAAAGAATATTCAGGCTAATATGATATTGTATCAGGTCCTGGCTGGACCTACTATAATGCAGAAAATTATATCATTCAGGTTGCCTTTTTCATAAATATATATAGTTCGAATCAATTCTCAATCAAAACGGTCTTGGATAAATAAATAAACATATATAATAAACAATATATATTGTGAAACTTTGAAATGGATGAAGAGAACAATGGTAGGCGTAGCTTAAATCAAGGTTCCCCAGAGCTATCTAACTTTGGAAAAATTGGTGATGCCGAAAAAATGTATAATTCACACATAATAAACAATATCAGACTCCATCATCTTATATTCCAAACATTGGTAAATTCTGTATTCCATTACTCTCTCTCTCATTAACTTCAAGATACATTGATACATATTTCACGATAGTTGATCGAAAATGGTAATTCATGGGAATCTAATATTGTACGCGACATCATAAGAGTAGATCACTTGTAACTTCACAAACTGAAACTTTCATAAATTATTTGGATTTGATATGGATTTCAAACAAACATTCAACTATTTTCGTCCAAAATTTAACGGTTTTTAGAGTATGAACTTATGGGTGAATTCGAATCATTAAGAAAGAATTAAGCAAACTAAAACTAAGATTCGATATCAATTCATTTTTTCTTCCAAAATACCACTCGCAGAGATCGGATTCATACTGGGTCTCACTAGCGTACCCACGGGGGGGGGGCAGTCACAACCCATGCATAGGACGTATCCCTACCCCCCTGACGATTATGAAGCACCTCCCCCCCCTGACGAGCTTGAATACCTTTATTGCCCCCCTCCCCCTGACGAGCTTGAAGACTTTTTTTTCACTTTTGCTTGTCACTTTTTTTTCTGATACAATATCCTTTATTTTTTTTTTATTGAAGACCCCCTTTTTTTTTTTGCTTGTGAAATTTTTTTGCGGTCGGTTTTGCCCCCCCCCCCCTGTGGAAAATCCTAGGTATACGCCACTGCTGGGTTTAGGGTATGGGATGCATCGAGTTTGTAAGGTATGATGAATATCCTTGCCATGTGCTTGGACTTGATAAAATATATTTTAGCGATACATCCGAATAATTATGCTTTTGGCTTCTACAAGGCAGGGACGGAATTGGCAGTAACTTTTACTACTTCCCTGCAATATCCATGGTAACGGTCATAAGCGTATTATATACCACGAACTGGCTGCAAATGAAATTAACACGGGAAATAAACCCCTCAATAATAAACAGGCGAAATGGAAAAAAATACATTAATGAAATTTCAATGAAATCCTATATAAGACCGAATTGGAAAGAGTGTAATGAACTTTTGACAGATATGATTGTCATGATTGTGTGACGCAGTATGCGAGCAGCCCCCATTCTGCTCATCAGGGGCGTCGATCCATTTTTCAGATTGGGGGGGGGGGGCAAAATCATGAATCAACTTTCCAAAGGCGCTCGATCACACATAACAAACAAACTCACAAACACACACATATGCCTATATATATGAGATGGAGACACATATCTCATCAACAAATTAATGCGAGCGCGAAGCGCGAGCTGAAATTTCTATATATTTCGATCTAAAAAAATGAGTTTAATGGACGTTTTTACTAAGGAACAAGATATATATCGAAAAAAAAAAGATTATTGCAACTCGAAGTGATAAATCTTTTGAGGTTTAGAACTGAAAAATGGACATTCTCTTCACCTATTTAATCATGAAAAGTATGGGATTTTGCTACAGAAATGATGCGAGCGCGAAGCGCGAGCTGAAAATTGTTTATATTCTAATCTGAAAAGCGGATATTTTGAGCACGATTTTAGATAAAGAACGAGTTGTGTATCTCAATCTCCCTTGCTGATTTCTGTGTAACATTACAACCTTATTTTATTTTTTGCCCATGCGGAATTATTGGGGGGGGGGCAAAACGATATGTTTGCCCCAAATATTTTAATTGGTGGGGCGACCCCCCCCCCCAGGATCGACGCCTCTGCTGCTCATAGGCCTAGGCCTCTGTCATTTGAAATTCTATATAAACAGCATTTAGGCTCAGTGAATGGACAATGATTTACCGCTTATAAAAACAAAAATCTCCCCAAAACAAACATAATAGACCTACAAACACCCGTCCATGAATGCCAGTAACTTTATGCAAGTACGGTTAGGAGCTAAGGCTGGCACGTGATGTCACAACTTCACACATTCATATCTCTGTTATTCTTTCATCTTTTCATGAACTTTATCATACATGTCATATAAGCTTTGTTTTCATGTCTCCGACATTTTTGCATTTTATCAAAATCGATTTGAGGTCTGGACAACCGTCCATTTCTCCCTGAATTCGGGAAAAATCAAACTTACACACATGTTTAAAAAAAAATCATTTACCTTTTTTGCGTAGCTCAAAGGAACTCCGCGCCTAGTCTGCAGTGCAAACCCTTCACTCGAGTATAAGGGTCTGAACGTGCAGCCTACTCATGCCTTGTGTACTGATCGCTCAGCAAGTTTTGTACGTGCTAGTCTTTGCGTAGAGACACACTTGCTGATCAAAGACAAAGTTTCAATCAGGGTCTGTGCCTGCAGACTACTCCGCGCCCGCATTGATAGTAATTTTGACCCCATATGATAATTGCGTTAATGTTAATTAGAAAAGAGGCCTTAAATTACTTGATATCATTTAGGCCACGAGAAGTCCTGGCTCGCTGTATAGGCATTTAGTTGTTAAATTTTTGTTTTTGAAAATGAAGATTTCATGAATGCCGTCGATTTCGAGGAAATTTGGGATTCAGTTTCGGGAAACATGTTATTTCTTCTTTTTGTTTTTTAGCTACCGAAACACTTTTTGGTGAGGATGATTTTGGTTGCATGGTGTTGACGGCACCCTTTTGGCTTATATTGAGTAGGGACCTGTCCTGGGACCTGTAAGAAGACAAACCTCTTTTAACAGATGAGTAAGGAATCTCTGCCCATTGTTCATTGACTGGAGTCCCGACTCGAGTTCATCCACCTGAGGATATAACCCCCCCCCCCCATAAAAACCTTAATGTCACAGCTCATTATGCGCCCCCGCATTGGATTGAATAGAAACTCTCCTATTATTTTACGCACCACTGTGTAAAAAGCTCGCTGTGAAGGAAGTTAGGTGGAATGGAAATAGTAAACAAGACACTAGATACCGGCAGATTTATTCTTGGATCAAGTCAACCGAGTTTCATTTGATGAGTAGCCGAGTAGATCGCGACATTCAATTTTGGCGGCCACGTAATTAGCCTGGGTAAATCGAAATAGCGACCATCGTGACCATCGCCATGGATGTCACTTCGATGGTCGACGTCAAAGTCGTCCTCGTCGCCGTTATCGGGGTTTTGATGATGTCCTATTTGACAAGGAGAATCAGCAGAAATAGGAGGAAGTTGCCACCAGGCCCGCCGGCTTGGCCTTTGTTAGGGAGCCTCCCTTACATTGCTAGGTAGGTAGTAGTAAGAGCATTGTTATCTTTCGTCCGTATATTTCCCCCTTTTACAGGTATACTGTCTTAAAACTCAATTTGATATTTTGTCAAGTATTATACAATAAGCTTTTGGATATCTTCCTATCAAACCCCATTACTATTTAGTGTAAAACTGTTGGGGGTGGGCGAAAGATAGATTGAGATGAGGGAGAAATACATACAAATTAATTTATTGTTGATTATTAATTATGAGCGAAGGAAGCTCAAAAGTAAGGAGATGAGAATTTGTAGGTAAATGGAAATGTGGGTGAGAAGAGATAGATAAAGATATTTGATCATCATTATAATTAGTCTGCTATTCACTCAAGGATTTGCTTGTAAAAAGCTGGTCCTGTAATTTGATTATGGATTGCATGTATGTTATCATATCTTATTTATTTTTATTCAAATGTCACATTTGTAATTTGATCCTGCAATATAGGGAGGAGGTGACAGTGCATGGTGGATAGTTTGGTCTAGTGGTTAGAGCATAGGACTCATGATTGAAAGCTTGTGAGTTCAAATCCCAGCTCTGCCATTATCTGTCACTATCTCCACCAAAAAAAGCACCAATAGTACACTCGGTAAAAATCAGTATAAAAATATGACTAGTTAATAGGGTTAGCTGGGTGCAGCTGTTATTCTAGTCATATTTGACTTCTTTCTAGTCGTATTTTACTAGGACAGACTTATTTCTGACTAGAATATAATTATGTAAGAAATGTGACTAGATATAATTATTTAAGTTGCACACACCTGACTACCGGTCTAGTAAATTTGACTGATATGTGTTTTCTGTGACTGAATGACCTGGTTATAGCTTGGCGTTGATGCAGCGAGAAACTGCTTTGCCGTGTTCATGGTATTCTTATCTACACGGAGCCCAACGGTTCGAAAGTGAGATCACGCTGGAACTGTTTTTATAAAAATATATCACTCGTAAACATGGTTACGAAAATTTCGATTTCGATTGCATACAAACATCATTTTGTCTCTGTTTAATTACTTGGATAACAAAGTGTTGCACGGCCCATTATTTTTTTATTACACTTCTTTCAGTTTCATCCCTTTTTCCCCTTTTTCTTATCCTTTTCCTTTTTCGTCCTCCCTACTTAAAATCATATTCACACAAAGTTTCAGATGTGCATATTCGCTTGGCGTTGGATTAATAATCTTAAGATTCTGTTAAGCATTTCATAGTTTTGGGTGGCCACCATTTCGTGGTTCTCAGTCAACGTTTATATCCTAGAAGATCCAGTTGAGGAGATATTTGGGGACATCTCTGGATACATGTTCTTGCGAAAAATTTTTACAACCCCCGCCCTAACACCCCCTCCCCCTAAATTTGCCACAGATATTCTAGTGGATGCGAAAGAAATCATGATGTAAAAAAAATCATTAAAGTGTTTAATTTTGAAAGAAATGCAAATTATGTTAAATTAATATTTTTTTAATGGGGGTCTCTAGCTCCCTACCCCTCCCAAAAAGCAAATAAATGATCTTAGCGTATATATCAAGCTATCTTGAGACTATTTTGTCGTTGTTATAGTTGGAACCATACCAAATACCTTCCCTTACCTCTAAAAGAACGTGATGACATATAAATCGCTATACTTCCATACGTAATTTTTAAGACTGGATCGATCGACGTGGTTTTTACCTCGAATGGAGGCGTTACCTGTATCTTAACTTTTGAATGAACAATTACCGCAATCCAATGAACCGTACGAAGCAAATCCTTTGATTCTATAGAAATTGGGACAATGAAGAGTCGGGTTTGTTACGTCTGTTATCATTACACATTTGGCTTTCCCCCATCGCCCTAACTTCCCCAAACTCCCAATGCACCCCCCCCCCTCTTGCTCCCCACCCTCTCTCTCCTCCCTCTTCAGATGTCGGAGCTCTTTCGCTTCTCCGCTGTTGAGGGTACGATACATGGGGGTGGGGGGGAGGTAGTCTGCAGGCACAGTCCCTGATTGGAACTTTGATCAACAAGTGTGCCTCCACGTAAAGACTAGCACATACAAACTGAGCGAGAGAGCCTTCAGTACACAAGGCATGAGTAGGCTGCACATTCAGACCCTTATTTCGAGTGAAGGGTTTGCCCAGCAGACTAGGGGGGAGGTACCTTATAATCATTTTCTTGAATAGTATTAAGGCTGGAAAATTCTGATATTCACCTATTTTCTTGTTCCTCCATAATCCACTTATGATGAACGCTAAATGTGAATATTAAAATCGTAATGCTGAGAATAATATGCCATGCGGGGAGATTGCTGTCCGTTTTACAGTCATTTATATTGCCCGTTATTTTAATGATTATGTATACTAATACTATAGGTAGGTTTATTTTCATCCGATCATCTGACTTTAACCTATACGTTTATGTTTATACTAGTATTATAGATTTTGAAATAAATGTTTACTATTAATTTAACTACGACCGATCATTTTTGTAACTAATACACTGTCTGTGTGTATGAATATTATGATGCATGCCTGCATCGTTTTCCCTTATGATGTTTGATACACCAATGTCAGAGAATAAATTTACAGGTACTTTGCGAAATTGATCCTAGGATCATTTTAACAGCATAACGTCAAAGCAGGATTTGACGGTTTTTTAAAAGAACTATCAGCCTTAAATCACTGCAAACTGTGAACGTGATATACCATGTGTGTAGATGTATATATGACAGTGTTACAGTCGAAACTATCGCCCGTTTTAATGGGCTTTAATGCATACCAGATCTAGGTTTTAGGGTGTTTTACACCAAAAAATCATAACGTCAAAGCTGCATTTGACGTTTTTAGAACTATCAGCCATGCATCACTGCAGACAGATACCCTGCGGGGGGGGGGGGTGTACGGCAGTCAGTGTTAAAACTATTGCCTAGATCTATATAGGTTTTAGACCCGCACAATTTGTTTAACTTTTATTTTGGTGACGTCCGTATGCTGTTTGTATTCTTCCTTCCAATGGTGAACGGTAGTTAAAATGGTTTATTTCCTTTCTACGTAACAACGAGATAACGGTTTATAACTATGGATGCAGTAATCAGGAAATAGAACTGGGGTATAATTTGAACTATTCCCTGTGATAAAAAGAACAAATGAAACGTGTCTGAATTGCATCAATGAAAATAAAATTTAGAGGCCAACGAAACCGGAACACAGTCCCTAATCCTGATTGGAAATAAACAATGAAAACTAAATATCATAGACCTATACAATAATGTGTAATTGTAATGTCGTGCGAATGATAATAGTAACAAACAATAAAGGACAAAATTATCATTGTATTTATTATGTTGAAGGGGAAAACCATATTTCTGTAAAACGTGACCATGATAATAGATCTGTGCTACAGTGAATATACTCGACCCCGTCTTACAAAGACTTACGATTGATCCAATCAATCACAACTATGGAAGCCAGCAACGTCAACATAATGATAATAATAAGCATTAATTTATATAGCGCAGCTTTTATATGGATATATTCAGCTGCGCTTGTTCAGAGCTCTTTTTACTTATTACTGTTTTACAACATCTAAAATACGTGTATCTTCAAAACATTTCTAGATAATTATGATGTATATTCATAACATGCACTGTTCTCTTGTCAATTCAGTGTGCTTCACTCTGTTTTTAAAGGACATTGTGCAAATAATTTCCGTAACAAAAAAATTATGACATTGATGGATTTCCATATACTTGAGGTTGATCGTATCAATCGTATCTTGTAAGAGGTGCCGTGGCCGAGTGGTCTAAGGCGCCTGGCTATACATGGAAAGTCCGGGGTTCGATCCCCGGTCGCGGCACCTATGTCCGTGAGCAAGGCATTTAATCTACAATGCTCTTTTATCTTGCTTTCAAATATTTGCATTATTGGTAACTAGGTGTGGACTTGTTTAAAAAAAAAAGTTAGACGGTCCCTGATTTGTAACGTTGTCCTCTGTTTACGTTTATGCGTTTGGAGGGGAGGGGAGGGGAGGGGGGGGGGGGGGGTCTTGAACAATTCTTAATCAAGCATGAGTCCCGGGAATAAAAAAAAATTAATTGGTTATAATTTGCAATCGATTTCATTGCAACTCAGCTTTCTCGAAATTCCGAATGAGACGCTTAATTGTGAATGATGCGAACAGGTAGTACCGCTCTATTACGCTAAAGTTTGCGACCTAGAATGCGTTTTTAGCATACCGTTTAAACATTAATGTTTCTCGATCAAATCCACTTCTTCAGTTCTTAAATTAAAGACATTTTATTCCCACTTTTTAAAATTATTAATGTGTACTGTAGTACATAAACAAATCATTTAACATAATTATTTCAAAGTGTTTTTGTTTCATACATCCAGTGGCGTAGCTAGGATTTTTTCCCCCGTGGGGCACTGGGGTTCCTTGATTTTTAATGGGGGGGGGGGGCGCAGCAACATTTTATGCGTGTGTTATGCGTGTCCTAAAAATCCAAGCGTCTGGTAATGTGTGTGAATTGTGATCCTGAACAAGAAAAAGTAGATAAATACTGCGAATGCCAAGCGCTAGTAGATATTTTCAATAAACGTTCTGGCCTGATCGAAAATCGGACCTGTAAGGACTATTTGCAGTTATCCATGAAGACGATACATTTTTCAACAATTAAATAATGCGAGCGCGAGCTGAAAATATTTGACATTCCGACCTCAAAAAAAGGGGGGGGGGGTCGTTCTAAGCACTTTTTGTAATCATGAAAGGGATTGGTATGTAAGTCAACAATTGATGCGAGCGCGAAGCTCGAGCGGAAAAAAAAATCAGATTTCAGACCTAAAAACGGGACACTTCACGATTCATGTTTTTTTTATCATGAATAGGATGGGTAGTTGGGTATCTTCCTACATTAATAATACGAGCGTAAAGCGCGAGTAAAAAATTGTGAATATTCTGATCTGAAACCGGATAATTTGAACACTTTTTAGATAAAGAACAAGCTGCGTATCTCAATAAACATGCGTGCGCCTGTTTCAGATTTATACGTAGAATCTGGGCATTCTGAATACTTTTTTATCATGAAGATCAATAATGCGACCTCGAAGCGCGGGCTAAAAACATTTGATATTCCGATCTGAAAGAAAGGGTCAATTTAACCACTCTTTCAAGCACTGTGTAGGGAAATTGTGAAGTAGATGTGGATCACACTTAATAAATGATGCAAGCGCGAAGCGCGTGCTGATATTTTTATTATTTTGACCTAGGACCGGGACATTCTAAAAACATTTTGTCACTATAATTATGAAAACGATGACTATAAAACTGGACGTTTTAGGCATTTTTGAATTATGAATAAGACGCATGGGTTCATACATTTTTAACAATTATTTGCGAGACATTTTTTTTTTAACTTTAATGAAAAAGGGAATTTTAAGTAGCTTGTTATAGAATTAATATAGAGGTTTTCGTAACTCCCCAATCAAAATGCGAGCGAGCAGCGCTAGCTGATAGGTCTACGTTTTGACAATCACATCTGAAAAGGGATATTCTGGGAACTTCATGGAATACACGAAGACAATAGGAACTTGGAAAATCAAACAATCCGACCGCGCAGCGTGAGCTGAAAATGTTGATACTTCGACCATAAACTGGACATTTTACAGAGCATTGAAAAAAATTGTAAATAAAAAAAATCATGAAAGCTCGATGTCCGAGAATATGTTTTGTATATTGACTTCAAAACTTGATATTTTAAGCTCCATATTAGCCTATTGAGCAAGATATGAATCTCATTGAACAGGCAATGCGAGCGCGAAGCGCGAGAGATTTTTTTTAGTGACATGAAAGATTTTTCACTCGTCTTCCTCCTTTATTTTTCTCTTCTTTTTTTCCTTCTACCTTTTCCCCAATTTTTCTTTCTTTCTCCCATTTTTTGGGCTCAGCCAAGTTTTTTCAGGGGGGTACCTGGGGTACACCAAATCTCAGGGGGGAGGGGGGCTCGTGCACCCAGGCCCCACGTAGCTACGCCCCTGGATACATAATAATATAAGAAAAAATCCATCGCCCATTGTTCGAAGCCTCCCCTTTCATGTCCATCCTTGTATTGAAAAAAAAGGTTGTTGATCTACATTGTGAGAGATGCTTGAAATTTGTCCATAGGCCTATAGTTATTTTGAAGGTTTCAGTTCGATTAGTTTCACATTTCGATCAAAGTGTCATATATCATGAGATTGTAAAGAAAAATCAAACTTTAATGTCCCATAGTTGACGTGTTTATAGCAGTATACGAGTAGTGGAAACAATGAAATCAAAAGAATTGTGTAATGTGATATATTTCATATAAAGAGAATAATAAAGAAAAAAAAAAAGTTAAATGAGAAAACACAAACAAAATCAGATGAAAGAAGAGGAAAGTAAATAAGGTCAATTAAGAAAACATAAGCATAAACATATGGAATACGAAAAAAACACTTCAAGAATTAGTCAACAACAACTACAAAAATCTAAAAGGCTAAGAATAAAAACAATATTGAGGAGAAATGGAAGATATTGGAAATTTAAACAGAATGGGAAAAGTTACTAAACAAAAGAAACATGTTAAAAGAATTGTTGGAAAATGAAGATACAGCCTTCTGTTTTCGAAATTTATAGAAGCAGAAGATATACTTGGTTAAAGGTATTTTTTAACTTTGTGAGCAGCCGATTTAAAGAAATTCTCAAACCAAGATGAAACATGTGTACAAGTGCATGTATTAGAACTAATAAACCCTGAAAACAACCATTACTGAGAATGAAGAGCTAAAACTACAAGGCAAACCCCGATTTTGTAAATAGGAGTTTTATAGACGCCTAAATCATGTGTAAATATTACACATAAGTGTATGCGATGAAATTAAGATGGTGTTTCCGGTCACCTTATATTTCAATTTTTGAAGCACTAAATAATTATTTTCGAACGCAATTTTTTCTGGGCTTCATTTTTGTAACATATCACAGACACAGGTGACAAGTGTGACCTTCTAGCCGGATTTTTTTAAAAGTCAAACCAATGTTAACCAATCACTTTAAGGAAATATGCAAACTACGGGAGGAGTGGTACAAATCAGCCATACTAATAACACTGGTAAATAATAATCATGAATTCAATTTAAGAAGGCGAAAGTGAACAGAGGAAAAGGCGCAGTCACTCCTTGACTGCCTGAGTTAATTATACTTATCATATCATAGTAGCGAATCAGTTTTCATGACAATCAAACTTAACAAAATGAGTAAGCGCAAAACTTATAACTGTGCCATGTGATCGCTCTTTCCTTTCGGCAAATTTCAGTTGCTACGTACAATTTGGTTTGATCTGCTTTCAAGTTCGTCTGACAACTTTGTAATATCCTTAAATTCTTCAATTTCTCAGTTTCATTCGAGTTTGATGGAATTTACAATGTTTAATCTTTCTCTGTCTACTCAAATCATTCCGAATTTTGGCTGGACTGACCATTCGTGCTTAGATTCATGCTAATATTTAGAATTAATTTTGCGATACCAAATCGCAGTGTAAAAAAATAAATAGTGCTAACATTAATGCAATTCATTTCCATATCTTACTAATAATTTGTAACAATACACTGTAAAACAATGTTAAGCACGTTGATTAAACCCATCGCTCTGACAAATATTGTTTAAACTTTTTCAATAACTGTTCAAACTTTTTAGGGGAAGTTCACCCTGAAGAAAAGTTTGTTGTAAAAATAGCAGAAAAAATAATAAAAAATATTGGTGAAGGTTTGAGGAAAATCCGTCAATGATTAAGAAAGTTATTAGAATTCAAAGTTTTGAATTTGTGACGTCATATGCGAGCATCATTCCTACAAAGCGAATGGTAAAAAATATATGAAATGTCATTTTCTCAGAAAATTGAAAATGGTTTTTACTGTGCCTTTTGTATATCAATAGACAAATCATTTCAAACCCGATCATAAATAGAAAACAAAATAAAGTTATCAGGAACCGTACAAAATTTGAAATTCATTGATTTTTTACCATTCGCTATGTAGGAATGCTGCTCGCATATGACGTCACAAATCCAAAACTTTGAATTCTAATAAATTTCTTAATCTTTATTAACGGATTTTCCTCAAACCTTCACCAATATTTTTTATTATTTTTTCTGCTATTTTTACAACAAACTTTTCTTCAGGGTGAACTTCCCCTTTAAACAACTGTTAAAACCTTTTTAAACAACTGTTTAAAAAGTTTAAACAACTTGTAGTTAGATTAGAGTGACAGGCTTAATGTGCTATATTTTTACTGTGTAGTAGAGCCTAACCCGCGCTAACGACGATTTCATGACGCAAGACATAGTGATCAATGCCTATATCCCAATATCTTAACATCTTATGGTAGTAATTTTGTAAAAAATATCCATCTGCCCTTGTAATAATTTCACTACCCCCCCCCATCACCGTGCCTTTCAAATCCATCTCTGCAAAGCAGAACCATTGAACCGTTGAAAGTCCAGTTTGTAGTATGTAGTAAAGCTCGGAGTAAATCCCCGTCTGAACATTGTTAATAATGTTCGTGCGATTTTATTCAGTTGTCACCTATGGGACAGTCACACCCGCGTAACCGACTCCAAACCGACCGAGGGTATGTCATTGGAATTAACGTATTAGCTTTGATTGGTCTGTAGTCGGTTTCGCCTTGTGACTGTACCATAACTTCTATATAATCTCCGAACAGCTAACTTGCTCCTTGAACAAGCATCACTCTTTAAATGAGGAAATCAAAATATTTCTTGCAAAGAGATACAAGGAAACAGAAGAAGAAAAAACACTGTTTTGACCTCCACGTGTTTGATTTTCCCCTCTTATTCCCTTCCCAGGTTTATAATCAGCTTTATATTCTTTTTTTATCGACCCACCTCTCTTCCTTCTTTTCTTCCTCAATTTGGCGAAGCGTTACGTGCATGACGTGTGTATCAAATCATATAAGAGGAAGCCCAGCATCCTGACGTCATACTAAGAAGATGAATTAGAGGAAACATGAATGTTTGGCGAAAATCCATAAACAAGATATCAAAGATTTTTTTTTTGGTGATATCATGATGCCCTCAGATTCTACTAAAAAGGTCATGCATGTGCACTATGAAATCATATTATATTCCCATTTTTGAATTGTTAATGATAAGGATGAATGATTTTTTTATTAGAGAGAGAGGGAGAGAGAGTTGGGGGACGGGGGAGAGGTGAGGGGGGGGACCCAATATTAATAACGCGCCTTTCCCAAATGGCCTAGAGCGCTCGCAGTAATAATTAGAGCATTGTCTTTTGTTTTTTATTTCCTGATTAAAATTTTACGGGGGGAGCTGCTCGCACATGATGACGTCAAAAATATAAACTTCCCCTCTACCTGTTTGTTATTCAGTTATAAAAAATTATATCAGTTCTCTGGGTATATAGATGTACAGTATGGCAGAATGGTAATCCATTAAGTTCCTAGTTGGTTTATTAAAAATGTATTTGATAAAGTAGTGTAAAAGTTCGATAGAGTATACGAACCACAGGTGGTATAGATACACACTAAGAAATAAGGGTTCAGGCTTTGAACCCTCGGGGTTGGTACAATAGCAGCACCCAAGGGGTGCTAATGAGTGCAATTTGCTCATTTGTGCACCTTTAAGGGTGCAATTACGCACCCTCTAAGGTGCAGAAACGAACTGTGTAACAAGGGTTCAAATTTGAACCTTTTTTAATGTCAAGTATTATACACCTTAAAAGGTTCAAATGTTAAAAGGTGCACATTTCAGAATGCAAACGAGCATTAGTTGCTGCAGATAATCATAAAAAGGTGCATTTTGCACCTTTTTCCTCTAAGGGTGCAAGATTACACCCCTAAAGGTTGGTACCAGTGTTTCATTTAGGGTTCAAAAATTTCTTAGTGTGTAGGGACTTGGGGCCATGGCTCCCTAAAGTTTCATGACCCACAAAATGGAGAAAAAGAGAGAAAGGGAAAACGTGAAGTGCTGAAATTTTATCACTTTCTGAATAGTTTGTCAGAGTCTGTCTAAAAAATACACCTCGTCTGGCATCATCATAATTCTTATTTTTTCAACATTGCTTATTTAGCCGGTTACTTAGGTATAGTTTGGTAGGCGCATTCATCGATTTCACATTCTATTCGATTGTTTTATTTTTTGTGAATCCAAACGAATAATCTGCACAGGTACGTCTCTAGAAATGAGTAAAGATTAAAATTACCATTTAAATTTGAATCCTTATTCTTTCCACTGTGTACATCTCTCGTTAATAAATCCGAATACAAATTATTGAAAAATACATCTTTAGTCTTGATGATTAAGCGCCGAGTCTGATTCTTCCCGAATTATATTCCCGTGTGAACATAGCTATTATATTTTTTTCAACACCATCCAGGATGGGGCTACACCCGCTCGAACTCCTTTTTAGAATGCCGAACATCTTCGGTGACATCGCGCATCTTCGATTGGTCGGTTATGACGTCATCGTTTTGAGCGATTACAAGATATTGAAAGAAGCCCTTAACAGGAATGACTTTGCTGCACGTCCAAGACCCGTTTACACAAACGTTGCCGGGAGGAATAACTTTGGTATGTTTAATTTACATGAATATTATGATGTAGATCAATGCCATTTGTTGTTGCAAAGCTCACAATTTCTGTCGACAAATTTATAAAGGGAATTCGAGATGTACTAAAATTTAACCATACATTCATTATTCCCCGGGGGGGGGGGCACTTCCATTCACGAGTGGATACCATGCGCGACCATGGGGTCTCGAAAAGCACCCTAAACACGTAATATCCATATTCTGAAAATGCACCCCTTAACAAGTACTGGCGTGTGAAACCCTACCCTTAACAAGCATTGGAAACAAAACGATACTCTTGGCAAATATTCCCCGAAATGAACCCCTAAACAAGTACAGGAATGTTTTATTGTTACGGGTCCTTCGTTCGTCGGCTTTACCTTATTTGGTTTAATTAGTACGACCCCACCTTCTACACCTCGCGCAAATCGGACTCTAAACACGTAGTGTTGGGGCAAAAAGGACATCCTTTATAAAACATTTTAATTTTGTTCTATCATCCCCGCAAAATCGACCCTAAACACGTAATTTTCCTAGAGAAATAGATACCCTTTTTTCATTATTTTTGTGTTTTTGACACCCTTATCACGTTACGTACGTAACGTGCCCTATCGTGAAAAAGACATCCTTTTACGTGTTTTTTGGTCGCGCATGGTATCTACTCGCCAATGTAAGTGCCCCCGGGCATTATTCCCGGGGCAGATGTTCATTACAAATAATTTTATCTTGTTTTAATAAAATCACACCATACAAGAACGCAATCTATTTCAAGAGTGTTTCATGAAAGGACTTGTCGGACGTTTTATCAGATAATTCCCGTTTAATCCGGCAGTTACCATAGCAACAGTGCTTCTCAGCCAATCAAAATCAAGGAGAGTTGTCAGATCTATAAATAATTTGTCAGATGAAAAAAATGATGAAATGTTCCCCTATATTTTAAAGATGATTATTTTTGTTATACCTTTTTTGTGCGGGAAGGTATTTCTGTATCGATCTTTTTAGAGTTGCGGTGTATCAGGTTTTCTTCTTTGTTTTTCTTCCTCGTTCGCTCTTGCAGGTCTCGTCTCTTCCTCGGGTGATGTTTCAAAGGAGCAACGGCAGGTGGCGCACTCCTTCTTTCGAGATCTTGGCCTGGTCAAGAGAAGCATGGAAGAAAAGATAGTCGTCGAAATCAACTATCTCATGGAAGAGTTTAGAAAAACAGAGGTATTCACTAGAAGTCCGTGGTGGCTCAAATTAACATCATCAGTTGATAACAAATACACATACATCTTATTCTAAAAGCCATCGCACACCTTACGACTGGTCTAACTCGATTTTAGAAGATACAATGTTTTGCATAATATTTCTAATGACACGAACATATATAATGATCCCAATGATGAGGTTCAGGATAGCTAGTTGACTAGTAACAACATCATTTTGATTAAGTAAAAGCCGTTATTATCCTTAGATAGTAATAATGTAATAATAACGCTATTTCATTTCAAGATTGGTTCGCTCAATTGGACAAATCTTTTACAGATAAAGTCACAAGGAAACACAAAATAATAGAGCAATACTTATATCAAATAATATCAAAACAGTTTCATATAAATATATACAAACTGATCGTAATTTGTGATGTGGCCTTGATACGATACGACATGATTTTAATGACTGTTACGTCATTTTTCGTATTTTAACAACAGGGATAATGAAGAATCACATGATCTTGGGCTGCAACTTACAAAATGTTGCGATTGATCCCAAATGTTACACTGTAAAAACTGTGTAACATTAAAAACTGACACCAATTGGTGTTAATAGAGGACCACACCCTGAGGTGTTAAAATTACACCCTAAAGATTGAACATAACACCAAAGAGTGTAAATGTAACAACCAAAGGTGTTGTAATAACACCTATAGGTGTAAAGCTAACACCACCAATTTAACACCGGTGTAAAATAACTGGTGTGGTCCTCTATGTACACCGGTTAACACCACAGTTTTTGCTGTGTACAAAATTAATATTGTTTAGGTTAGTACTGATTCATATTTAAAAAAAAAAGAAAGAAAAATTTTGCCTAATGGGAGTCCCACCCCCCCAAAAAAAAGAGGAGTAAAAAGGTTGTTATGGCGTTTCAGCAAGATGTTTTACGTCATTTTTGCGAAAGATATGGTGATTGAAGTGTTTCTATTCATCCTTATTTTCATTTTGTTCCCAGGGAAAATCTTTCAATCCGAAAGTGATGATTAACAACGCCGTTTCGAACATCATCTGTTCCGTCCTTTTTGGGTCCAGGCACGAGTATAATGATCCAGTCTTCAATGAGATGTTAGACGCACTCAATTCGAATCTGCAGATTAGTGAGTCTTGAAAATGGTTCAATTTCTTTGAAATTTGATAAGTTATACACCATTTACACTGTATAATTATGGGTTGAAGACAAAGGAATGTAATAATTGTTATTTGTTTAAGAATGATAGTTTTATTTCTAAAAGTAAACTCTCTGAAATTGATTCTCGGTATGTAGAATATTGCTGATTGACGGTGGTTGATATGGGGATGTATTGCATTAACAAATTATTGTACCTTAGTTTCTTTGCTTAATTTATGTATATTCTTGATCTGTTTCTTGATTGGGCGGATAAAACAATTGTATCCCAACGGGATTTATTTCGCGCCCATGGAGGCTCAGCTACAGCCAGGATAATACAAAGTATTTGAATACTTAAAAGTGCAGTAGAAAATGTGCATCACTGTGCCTTATTTGTTTTATCATGTTTTACCAAAGGTAAATCCGGCGGACTCTTCTTCTTCCTGCACGCCATAGCTAACATCCCCAAGACCCCTGGCTACAAGATTCGCCAGAATGTGACCTGTATCTCCAGCAATATCAAGAAATTCCTCGAGGATCATCTCAAAGACCACCAGGCCGACCGTCCCCGCGACATGCTCGATATGTACATCGATAAGATGCGTCAGAACCAGAAGGTAATGTAGATAAAGGTGGTGCTTGTCATCATCGTCGTCGTCATCATGACGACGACGATGAGGTCGTTGATGGTGGTGGTGATGATGATAGAGGTGATGAAGACGATAGTGAAGATATGATGATGATGATGATGATAAAGATGATGATGATGGTGGTGGTGGTGATGACGACGACTATGATGGTGGTGATGACGACGACTATGATGATGATGGTGATGAAGAGGAGAGGGATTACGATGATGACACCTTCAATCTAGAAATAATATATTCCGATGTGATAGTGGTGGTGGTGATGATGACCGTATTGACAACATTCACTGAGTTTGCAAAGTATCTTTCTGTCCGGATAAACGGGGACCGAGATTATTCCTTGTTTAGTCTGTCGTTTTATCAGTTATTGCGATGATGACAATCGTGGTAAAATTGTAAATGGTCAACGATGGTGGTGATGACCATGAAGACGTTTGTGGTTAACATGATAAGGATTATGCCAATTCAGATTCATTTTTAATCGTAAAAAAGATGGCGAGTAGACGAAAATAAAGTTGCTTCTTATAGATATAATATGTCGGGTGACACGATTCGAGTTCTGTATTGATGATGATGAAATTAAAATAACTTGTATATCTTGTCATGATAACCAGGTCCTTTTTTAGCAATAATGGTAAAAAAAAAAGAGACACGGGTAGTACTATGTTGGGGGCAGGTGTCTCTGGTCGTTATTGGGGGTCCAAGGTTTACATTTCTTCGTCAAGAGCAGAAATGCAGAATAGCACAAAACTCAGCGATGTAAATTATATCGTTTCGTTTGCGAGTGTCGTAACGAATGAGACCCGAGTTTCATCGCTTTCTGGGGGACCATATTCATTGTCATCATTTTCATGAATACATCTTGGAAGATATTACCCTCTCTGTCTACCGATTTCTCCCTCTATCCATCTCCCAGAACGGTACCTCATCGTCCTATGATAAGATCAACACCGTATTCAGTCTCGCCGACATCTTCAGCGGTGGTTCGGAGACCACCACTACCACATTGCGGTGGCTTATGCTCCATTTGATCACCAAACCCGACATCCAGAAAAGAATTCAAGCCGAGATCGACAAGGTAGTCGGACGAGACAGGTATTAATTAAAAAAATGTATATCATTTAGTAACGTTTTTGTACAGCACTGTTTTAAAAATGAGATGCGAGTTCCACGGATCGATTTAAGGCAACGGAGACAAATGTATTGAGTGTACATGTAGAAGGTTTTATCTGATCAAATAGTTTATTGTAATCACGATCTACGTTGCATGTTTCATTTCAGTTTCAAAGCAAAATGATATAAACAAAGTTCTACGCGACGTTCCCCCATGTATGTGGGGGGGGGGGCGCAAATGGGTTTCAATTCAGTTCCAACCCGCTTTGTAACTGTTACATGTGGTTAGAAAGTTGGCTGATAGCGAGTGGTTGGCCAACACTACCAACGATTTTATTGAAGTTAACCGAATAGTAAATTCTGCTGTGCAAAGGTGAATCCTTGATCCCTGTATGATACTGACTTCTGATGCGGATAACTCCCCTCCCCCGCAGATTCCCGACGTTACAGGATAAAGCAAACCTTCCATACACTGAGGCAACCATCCTAGAGGCCCTACGGCTCAACTTCGTCACACCTCTCGGAGTCCCGCATCAGTACACGGGGCGTGGCGATCTTCGTTTCCATGGTTACGATATACCCGAGGGCGCCATCATCATTGCCAATTACTGGAGGATATCACGAGATCCAAAGATTTGGGATGACCCGGAAGTGTTCAAGCCCGAACGCTTTCTGAACGCAGAGGGGAACTGCGTGAAACCTGAAGAGTTGATGCCGTTCAGTATTGGTGAGTTTATAAACATCGATGCAGTGACACCTTGCATAATCCCATTTGGTTCGATATTTTTTTTTTCTTTTTCAAAGAAAATCTTTATTCAATATTTCTCCACAACGCATATAAACAAATGCAAAATGTATGTGATACATCAAACTCAATATCATACATATACACAATACATAATTTAAATAAGCTCGATGTGCCTCGATTCATCAAGATATACAATAAACTTATTTTGTTGCATGTGCATAGTTCGTTCTATCTCATGCTGATACTTTAATTTCTTTTGAAATGATGAGAATGATAAGTTTCCTTTTAAACATTTAGTTGAAAAGATATAATATTTGGCATATAAAATATCAAAATTAAAAGAAGAATTTCCAGCTGGTATGCCAAATACAAAGTCATTGAAAGATAATTTTATTTCACTTTTAAGAGTGTATTTTTCAAAATCATCTAAAAATCGACGAGTAAGGGGACATTCCCAAAATAAATGAGCAATAGTTTCCGTGTGTGCTGGACAAAAGGAACATAAATCAGAATGTGATATACCTACAGTTTTCAAGTACTTGTTAACGCCAAGAATATTATGAAAATTTTTGTACTGAAAAATTCTAAGCTTTGTTCGATATTTGACTATATGACATTACCTTTACATTCATTTCGTCTCATGAAAATTTTGGCCTAATTTCCAGTTGATAACGTTCTGATCACAGAACAGTGCATTGAGTGGATTGTATCATAATGTCATAAAAATCATTGCGGTATGTAGTAGACTATAATGAATATGCAGGAGGGAGTAATCGATTTGGTTATTTAATTCAATATTTTGCTATCTGGGATGTTGCTACTATAAACATAACGCATTGTTATTACTCCAGAGTAGTTAATTATGATTTATCTAGGGGGCGACTACGAAGAAGAAATCACATATTGCAATTACAAGATGAAAACCGGAATTTCGGTAGCACGAATATTCGGCATGTACATCCAATCGTGATATTACCCAGTATCATGCATTTTGTTTAATATCAAATACGGTTCTCGCTTTTTCATTTTTACGTCAACAGGAAAACGAATGTGCATCGGTGAACCGCTGGCCAAAATGGAACTCTCTCTGATCTTGTCATACCTTCTCCACCAATTCACCTTCACCCTACCGGAAGACGAGCCATCGTACTCCATGAAAGGTTCTTTTGGCGCCGTCAATACACCCGTATCCTATGAAATGCGCGCAATACCACGAGACTGAATAGGGTAGAAGTCGCCGAACGCTTCACTGACGAGCTATACGATCCGACTACGATCACAATGCGATCGTCGTACGACCAGACTATTGTAAAAAAGACCTTTGAGTAAAAAAATAACAGCCTTGAAAATAACCTTGCACCTTGGAAACCGAACGCGTTACAGGCTGACTACGGTCGGACTATAATTTGGATGCGATCAGCGTACGATTGGACAAATAATGATTAATAAAAAAAGACTTTCAGGTGAAAAAGCAAAATCGGTGATGATTCGTGTGGATTTAAAAAAAGTACCCTTTCAGAACCGAGTATTCTTCCAGGGGACTTCTTACACAGGAGCAAGCATTGATCTGGGGTTTTAGCTTCTTTTAATGGTGCAAAAATATTTGTTAACTTTAATGAAAATTGTATACAGTATACCATGATAATCTTGAGTTTGCCCACTAATAGTAGTAGTAATTGGTCCGTATTCTGAAGTCAGGTTTAATTTAGACCACGGTTTAACTTTGTGCTAAAATTATGGGAAGCCAAAAGTTCAAAAATTCTGTTTGTATTGTATATTTCTTATGTTTACTATTTTGTTTCCTTTTGTTTTCATAATGAAGAAAATTGCTTTAGTCATCATTCCCAGACAATTATGAACAATTTTGTGTGCCACATGAGTTAGTACGTTGGATGTGTACTGTTAGGGATTTGTGCTCCAATTGACTCTCCATAGTTAAACCACAACTTTAAACCAGGGTTTAATTTAAACCCGAGTTCAGAATACGGGCCATTGAATTCTCAAAGTTTCAATATAACCTCTCATTAATCTAAAAGTTCTAATAGATTGCGATAGGTTGATGCAACGGTGCCCTCGGCATGCGGTGATTGTGCGTGGACTGAACTTTATCACCTACTTATAGCAATATTTTTTTTTTGAGGAAATAAATGTGTTTTTATTCAAACAAATCAATCGAAATGAATAAACCATTCCAATTGTATCACGTGACCAAAACACCGGATTCGTATGTTGTGATGTGGACTTCCGTGGAATCAAGCAAGGAAGTCCAAACATCGGTCAGAGGACAATGGAAAGATGGTCAGGGCATACTGAGTGAAATGGAGGACTGGATGGGCTACCCCATTCCACAAAATGCTTGATCAGTATTTCCTAATCATGCAATTCCTTATTTATTTATTTCTCAGTATTAAGTAGAGTATGATAATGAAGTTGAATATGTTTAGCGTTTTATGTATACGAAAATGTAAATATCAACTTTTTTATATGTGCTGCTTTATAAAAGAAACATATATCGATAGGACCTATATGCACTGTTAAAAATAATTTAAACACGCTGTTTACTATGTGAATCGCACAGTAGTTGTCTAAACATTTTAAACAAGTGTTTAAGCTCTTAAACAACTAATTTTAAATTCAGCTATTTAATTATCAGTAATTTAAACATGGTTGTTTATGATTTTAAAGACTCGTTAAAAACTGTTTGAATAACTACTGTGCGAATCACATAGTAAACATCGTTGTTTGAATTATTTTAAACAGTGTATGCACTTAATAATTAATAACTGCAATAGCAACATTGAGTTAGTAATCGACAAGAGAATAACAATTGGATGTATAAAAATGAGAGATTTAAATATGACTATATAATGTGCCTGTTTTATACTAACTAAGTTGGATTATCGTTCACCTTATGATATTCTGCATATTGGCTTAAGTTAAGTCTATTGTGAAAAGTATTTCATCTACCTCGATTTTTTTTTTTTGGGGGGGGAGATATAAAGTGGTTACACTTCTTATTCCGAAGGTTCGTAATTCCGAAACTCGTAAATTGCCTATACCTCGATGTTCGTTAATCCGAAAACGTAAAGGGTTCGTTAATCCGAAAATTTGTGGCGTTATTCCGAAGGTTCGATAATCCGAAAACGAAGCAAGGTTCGATGTTCCGAAGTTTCGTTAATCCGAAAACGAAATAAGGTTCGTTGTTCCGAAGGTTCGTTAGTCCGAAAACGAAATAAGGTTCGTTAATCATTTCGTTTTCGAACTAACGAACCTTCGGAATTACGAACCTCATTTCGTTTTCGGATTAACGAACCTTCGGAATTACGAACCTTCGGAAATAGGAATCTTCGGAATAACGAACCTTCGGAATATCCGAACCTTCGTAATAACGAAGCTTCCGAATGAATGTATGCGATATAAAGTAGGCCTTCATCTGGCGTGTAATCATCATCATCAGGGTCCGCGTAACGGTTGTCAAAGTGGGGGGGGGGCGCTAAGCCAAAAGTGGGGGGCTGACCATGCAGAAAATCGCAATCCTATGGTCATTTTTACGTTTTTGTACACGGTTTTGGAAAAAAAAGTGGGGGATGAAGCCCCAGCCCCACCCCCTGATCATTTCGATGAGGAGGAAGTTTGATTTCATTTTTTTTTCTAGATTATATAATACGGCTATATAATGACCAGGCTCTCTTATTCCTTTTCTATATTTTGCCATATTTTTTACTTTTTGTATTACTCGATCCTGTATCGTAACACCACGACCTCTTTCCTATATTATGTAATTACTTCTTAATTTCTTGAATATTTTGTTGAGTCAAAATTTGTGCTGGTGAATGATATATAGAGAACATTCTACATTAAAAAAAAAAATAAATATGTGCACACATCACGGGTTATGTGAATATTTCAACTTCTTACTTATATGTGTCTACCCTTCCCACGGCCCGATTCCTGTATAAAGTATTAATTCACTTCCAAATTAAGTTTGTTGCAAACCTTATGATATGCCTGTATATTATACACTGCGATGCATACTATAAAAACATTGTCCAATCATGCTGCGTAATAACTTTTATTAAAAGTGGTCAATTATGATCTATACCTTTATAACGCCATAAAAGTATTTCGAAACTTATTTTTTTTTGAAGATGAAATATTACTAGTAACCAGCATTTCAAACGTCAACTCAATTCTATCAAATTAGCTTTCAGAAGGGTTATTCTTACACTGTAATTCACGACTCGTATCTTTTTTGTTAAAGATTTATTACATGTGCTATAACGGCAGATTTACAGATTTATTTTATATTTTGTTATCAATAGAACGGATGTAATAAATGATATGCTTTGACCATTCGTTGTTTTGTTTACCTCTCTTATAATGTATATACGCCCAACTTTGATGTTGAACTCTTACTTCGTTAAGTCTAATTTGTCTCGGAATGGCGCCAGTTGAAAATCAACCCTATGTCGAGTCAAAATGACTCGGATATCGAATCGATTTGAAGGCTGGTATGGATTCAGCTTACAATCATTCAATTTTGAGTCAAAGTAACTCCGGAATGAGTCAATCTGGCGACCAGAGTTGACTTCAAGCAGGAGTCATCCCAACCTCAGAAACAGAAATAAGAGTGTACATGTAACAAGGAAAATATATACCACATTAGGACCAAGTTTGCCATATTTGGTACGAAACACAAATTATATTTATAAATATGTACTTTTGCGTCAAGAATCCCTTGAAACGCATATGTGCCTGGATAAAGGCCTGCTACTAGATAGCTAGAGCACAAACAACAAAGGCGCCTTGAGAAACAATCATACATGATTTTGTGACGAGCCAAAAACACAGCCAAATACCTGACACAATATCCATGATATCAGAAAGTAAATTCTCTATCCCAAATGAGTTCACTGCAAAATTTATTTCAGATTTAGTATATAGCATATTCTACATGTATGGGTAAAATTTGACCTGAGCTTTATATCTTATCTTTGTTTAATCTTGAAATATTTTATTTCATGAAGGGAAAGTAAAATAACTAATTAATAGTGTGGTGCTATACAGAACTTTTACCGAGAGCATTAATTATAAGGACCAGGTTGTTTTATTTTTCAAAAAATTGTTCATATTTCTTTTATGTCTTCTTCGTCTTCTTCTCTTCCTACTCCTTTTTGTCCTTCTCCTCCTCCTCCTTCCTTTTCTTTTTCTTCTTCCTCTTCTTATTATTCTCTTCCTCATTTTCCTCCTCGTTCCCCTCCTCCTCCTTCTTTTTCTTCTTCTAATCTTGATTATTCCTATTCTGAATTCTCATCTGCATTTATAATTATTTTGCACATTGAAATAAATAATACAAACAAAACAATTAGCTTCATCTCCATCATAGCTACTGTTACTTCTACTACCAGCACTACTACTTCTATTCCTCCTCCCCTCATACTACTGCTACTACCAATACTTCTACTACTACTACTACTACTACTACTACTACTACTACTTCTTCTTCTACCAGGCCTGCAACATGTTATACTACTACGGTACTACCGCTACTACTAAATATTACTAGTACTACTTCTTCTTCTGCTGCTGCTGCTACTACTACTACTACTACTGCTGCTGCTACTACTACTACTACTACTACTGGTTGATACAAATGCATCTTGATAAAAAGCTTGCATTGCATGCAGGTCATTAATAATCATTCTTACCCGTTTGAAATTGATTAGCCCTGATAAGAGCTGTTCCTTGACTCTTACTACTTTTACTATACCGGTTACTTTCTATTTCTTAGTAGTGGAAGAAAAAAAAGATATTTACTTTTTGGCACCTACAGATGTACCTTTTTGTTTTTTATAGACAGGTTACCATAGTTACGGGATTTGCAAAATGATATCTAGTTCGAGTATTATGTTAGCACTTTCTAAATAATTGGTCTAAACATGAACTTGGAATATTAATGAGGGTCTACTCGAAGTTTCGTCTTGTGAAGCGCACTAAATCGGATGAGTCCATTCTTATCAAAGGGGTGTGCAGATTTAGCTGGCAGACTCAGTATAAACCGTTGACAAATGTGTCTCGTCAAAATTGTAGAGGCTAATGATACCATCAGGTCAGCTGGACACGTCTTCTTACCTGAAGAGCACGAAAACGATAATTGAAAAAAACTCTATGCAGAGAAAGCTAAATTATGCAAGAGGGAGCACTGTTAAAAATAACTAAAGCAACGCTGTTTACCATGTGCATCACACACTATTTTCTTTTTACAATTTAAACAAATGTTGGAACTCTTAAACAACAAAGTTTAAATTCAAATATTCAATTAACAATACTTTGTCTAAGATTTGTTTAAACTGTTTTAACAACAGTAAGTGTGTGACTCACACAGTAAACAGCATTGTTTAAATTATTTTTAACAGTGAGTAGGAGATAGATGGTGGGAGAAAGGGGTGGGCAAATATGGAAACGGCAAAGATGATTTTTAAAAATCGATTATTGACAGCTGCGACTGTGACGGTTGATATTGTTCTCCCAAAGAACGTGTGGGGGTAAACCAGTTGGTATTTAAACTTTAAGATGATGACCAAATTAAATTGAAATTATTTATCACTGGGCTTCAGGAAACATAACTGTTGACCTGTACCAAATGGAATAGATGGATCCATAATGTGCAAGTTACTAATTTCAAACCTTGAGACCCTGACTTCGTTTAAAAAGAAAATCGTTGAGACTATCACCTAAAAATTGGGACAGGTCTCATTAAGGGGATTGCAAATGTTCATTTTTATTTTGTCAAAAAAGGTAGCACATTTCCCTTCATAGCCTCCCTCCTCCCTGGATCAGCATTAGAAATTTGGAATAAACTCGTTTGTACATACCTCCCGGGAATGATACCATCTGTGGCAGTTCAACCCTTGATCCGTTTCCGTCAAGAAATCTGCCTGGTCGGAACCGAGCTGGTTCGTCCAAACCTTGCCTGAGGTAACGCCCATTTGCCACGACAACTGCCCCTTGAGGAATATCAAATTCACCAAGTGTGACATCAGACAGCGCCACCAAAGACAATGACCACGGATGATCAGGTGCGAGGCGTTTCGTCTCCTGCTGAACTGCCTCAAGGTAAGCCAAAGGTTCCTGATCGTCATGTAACTTTGCTTCAGGTCCGATGCATTCCAACAATCTGGACTGTTCTTCCGGGTGAGAAGCGAGCAGGAGAAGCGATTGGGTAAGACAGAGTGATGCTTCATCAACGCAGATAGTCATCAGGTCTATGCATGTCCAGAGGAGGTTGTGACTAGTAAGAAGTGTTATTGCTCCAGTGTCCTGATAACCAATGTAACATATGAAAGTCTATCAACAACGTGCATATATTGCATAAAATGTTTAACAAGTGTTTCCCATCCCCATACCACTCTACAACAATATACTAATAAATGTGAACCGAGAAAATCCACTTATTCATACCCGCTTGTTTATATGGTTGAATAATAATCCTATGAGCTTCTAAGCAAAGGTAAACTTTAGCTCAAGTGGCTGTAATTGTTGAATGTTATATTGCAAAATTATTACACCCTAAAAAGTTATTTATACTGTAAGCCTAATCGGACATCTAATGTTTTTATTATCAAAATGAAGATGAGGCAACATTTTCAAGAAATATATTCCAAACACTGTGCTTCCACTGTACTTACAGGGAAGAAATTCTTTGACCGGCAATACACTTACCAAATTTTGTATTTTCTGGATGCTCTCCTCTCGGTACTTCTTTACAAAGCATGGTTTCAGATCATTCGGTTTGGTGTGATCACCGACCAATTCCTTGACCAAATTAACAAACCGGGCATCAAGCTTACGTCGCCTTTTGGCGCCGCTGCCTGGCCAGTCAGTCAGGTAAGACGGCAGCAGACACATCACCGCAGAGGGCGCCTGTCGCTGTTTCTCCATAATGATGTCAACAAGCTGCTTGAGGGGTGCGTCATAGATACCAAAAACCTTCCCGAATATCACTTGACAGAAGATAATCGCGAGGGTTTGGACAGAGTACCGATGGATGGCGGCGTCTTTATCTTTAAGGTCGGTCATGACCTTGGAGAGGTTGGTGGCCTCTTTGGTTGAGATGTCCTCCAGCTCTTTGCTCTTGGACACTTCTGTCACGAAACTTGAAAGGACATCGTGATGTTCCTCCCAGGTTTGTCCGTATGATGTTAAGATTCCTGCAAATAATTTATGATCCCAAGTAATAAAATCAGTTTTTGGATATGCAATAAAGAAAAAAAATACTTCTGGCTTATTGAGCCGAATGGGCACACATTTTTTTTAAGTGTGAGCGAGCGAACATTGTGACCTGTTGAAAATGAAAAATTTAATTCCGTAATGCATTTTGATAACATCCAGAAAGTGATAAATTTCACCCTTTTCAATTCATTTTCTTTCTGTTCTTTTGTTTTCCTTGACGTGGATTTTTTTTTTTTTGGGGGGGGGCTCAGTCACTTCTAAAGTGTCCCAATCTATATATACACCATTGTCAATTACCTCACTTTGCTGGATAGTTAAGATTGAGATATAATTTACCCGAAAAAAATTGTGAAATAAACGATTTAGCTATTCTAAGATATATTCGTAGACCGTAATCTATGTTCCAGTATACAAGTTTATGATAATCTTCTTACCTACATTCGACTCCTCAGAGAAATTTTCACGCAACTCGTCTCTCATTTTTCCACAGAAATCTGGGTGTTCGGCAACCTCTCGAACAAATTTCAAGTCGCTGATGACCACGACATTGTGACTGTGGATGCGATACCCGACCACCGCACCGTACATTTTCCTTAGTCTCTCGTGGAAGTTGCTGATGTCGAACCTCGCTGCGATGAGTTGGGGGAGGTTCCCGAGGATGGACCACGCCCTCGGTCCTGGAAGTGGTTTGAGGTTCGAGACAGGGTACTCGAACCATTGGGTATAGAACACAAGGACACTCATGATCAGGGTGCAGAAGATGTAAGGGTTTAGTAAGGTGTCTAGGTCCATCGTAGCCTGACATAAAGAAACCAAAATCATAATTATCAACGACATCATAAATGATAGTAATTATGGAAATGATGTGCAAGATGATGATAATGATGATGTTGAGGATGATGATAAGAATAACGACAATAACAATGTCAATAATGCCAATGATGATGATGATGATGATAATACAACATTATAATCATAATCATAATGATAACAATGATATCAATATTAATGATGATGATGATGGTGATGATGATGGATGATGATGATGATGATGATGGATGATGATGATGGATGATGATGATGATGATGATGGTGATGATGATGATGATGGATGATGATGATGATGATGATGACGGATGATGATGGATGATGATGATGATGGTGATGATTATGATTATCATTGATGATAATGAAGATGATGATGAAGATTATCATTGATGATGATGATGAAGATGATGATTATCATTGATGATGATGATTATTAATAATAATGATAATAATAATATAGGGTATTTATATTGCGCACATATCCACCTTGTTAGGTGCTCAAAGCACTCCTATATTACCCGGCTAAGCTAGGCGTTCATAGCGCACGCAGCTTTTTAAGGAATTACTTCCTACCGGTACCCATTTACCTCACCTGGGTTGAGTGCAGCACTTTGTGGATCAGTCTCGTGCTGAAGGAAATTACGCCATGGCTGGGATTCGAACCCACGACCCTCTGTTTCAAAGTCCGAATTCTAATCCACTGGGCCACAACGCTCCATTATTATTGATGATGGTGATGATTATTATTATCATTGATGATGATGATGATTACCATTGATGATGATGATGATTATCATTGATGATGATGAAGATGATGATGAATATCATTGATGATGATGATGATTGTAATGATGATGATGAAAATGATGATGGTGATGATGATTATTATTATTACAATGATGACAATGTTATAGGCCTACTCTCATAATGACTACTCCCTATTAACCTACTAATTCGCAACACTGATCATTATAATCCTCATTATTATCAATAACTATCAGTCTGTTTAACCACGATAGTCTTATCACATCATACAAGGACCCTACATACAAGAACTACACTAGAAAAATATTCTTAAAGTTGTGACTTGTAACATCATTATGAATTTCATATTTGTAACCAAAATAAGCAAATATCATTTTTAAAAAAATCTGCAGAGACGAATATTTCCTGTAAGGGCCTAGATAATATTTATTCTGCGCGAGGTGTTTCCACCTTTTCCTGATTTTCGGGAGTTTTCATGATTTTTTGAGATTTTCTAGAATAATTAACTTGCACAAATTGAAAAAAAAATCCACGAATTTTTTAATATCTAATAATTCTAATGATAGAAGCTATTTTTGACACAAAAACATAGGCCTATTAGATGTATATCATAGAGCTAGACTATCCTCTTCTATAATATACAAAAGCTTACATCCTCTCACAGGTCAGGTAGATTTAGGTCTCAACCTGCGCCCCCCCCCGTGGCGCATCTCTCAATCACAAAGTAGTAAGACTTATCCGAAGTTATTGTGCAACACCAAAACAATAATCACAGCCCATGATGTTCCGGATAATTTTATGAAAGTCTAGGAACTCGATGTTCCTTTCAGGGCGATTTATTTTAAAAAGTTCAAGTAGGTCCATGTATAAATTGACGTTTGTACAGCCTTCAAGTTTAACTAGTGTAGAATCAATAGGCTATATGTTACAGCTTATTGGTCATTCAAACGATGTCAAACCTGGAACAACGCCATATTTTGGTACGTATCCAGCTTTTGCTTCCTAAATCTCGTACATGTATTATGTAAGATATACCTTGCTAAACCTCTTTTTTTCAATTTTACTGGAGGGGACAGTTTGGAAATCCTGCCTAAAATGCTTATAAATATTGACCAACAACAAACAGGCCCTATACAGACACGGCTCTGGCAGCATCCACATGTAACATTCATGCAAAGAGATAAATACTTCTGTATACTACTAATGCATTCATGTTATCAAACATAGAAGACAAACGGACTTTGCTACTTACCTATTCAGATTCAATGATAATTATTCAAGTGCCTTAATTCCGTTCAGTGAAACTGCTCTTAATTCCCCGATCCTGTGTAACAAATTTTACATACAGCTGTAATCTATACTGTCTGCTCTTCCATTGCCTCTCCGGTAGTGTTGTATTCCAGCACGTACAGATTGGCAGAAGGCTTTCAAAACTATTGAAGCACTTCCATTCACAAAAGAAATTGTACTTTTCTATTATACTTCCGTGTTTGCATACTGAAACCGGAATTCCCCCGTAGGAACCCCCCCCCCCCCTCCATTTCCCCCTGATTATAATCCCGGATTCGTTCACTCATGGACACCACACCACAGAAGGGTCCATGCCATACTTCATGCAGTGAATCAATCACCTCCCCCTCCCCTATCTCTTCTATCCACCCCCCCCCCCCCCCGAGAATCAATCGCGCCCCTATTACCTCTCTCCACTTTTTTGGCAGTGAATCATTCACCCATCTCGCTCCTCTCTCTCTCTCTCTTTCTCTCCTCTCCAACTTTTTACTTATGTGAATCAATCACGCAACCCCCTGTTCCCCCCCCCCTTTTTTTTATAGTTCTGCTTTTTGCTTGTTGGGGAATTCTCAGATATCCCCTCTCCCTAAATGAAGTCATTGCTCCGTCCAGGGATATGCAACAACGTCGATGAGTTCATTTGAAAATGAGTAAATACCCGCAACCAATCCTTCGTTCAAAGTTCATAATACCTTTTCTTGTATGCGTTCATGTTTTATTCGGCTGTTCGATATTTTCGCTATTCATTTAATCTTGTTAAAAAAAATCGGCATGCTGATGACAATCCAAAATTGCCAATTATTGTACTCATCAGATTCTGATGGTCATTAGTGTCAGCAACATGAAGGCAAAGAGCGCCATCGTGCGTTCAATGTGAGGAGAAGTACAGCCCATAGAGATATCATAGAGAAGTCATGAAATAAGCTATTTATCCATGCACGTCTATGATTGGTATGTATCTACATGTATATTGTACAGATCGAGTCCTGGAGAGCATTTCATCAACATTTTCGTGAGAAAAGTTGTCGGTTCTAACAATTTTCATTGCTTTTTGTTGACTGAGAAGCACAGCTAATATGTAAGTGTCGGTTAAAACAGACTTTGTAGGATAACAGCCCTTATAATTATGAACGCTCTCCCGATTTGACACCTTTTCTTGATTCTGATTGGCTTAGAAGTACTATTACTATGGCTGTCGGATAATTCAAGACTTTGTCGGAGAAAACGTTCAACAAATCTATTCATAAAACTCTCCCCTGATCACTTTTGTAAACGGTAGAAAATAAAAAGTAAAACTCAAGTGACGAGCACAATCATTGAAAGTCTGTGGATGTGAACGCTTTAAAAGTCTGCGGATGTAAACGCAACCAAAACTTCTTTATGCCGATACAGATTATTATCAATTTTATTTTTTCCCCGAAAAAACGCACAATTTAATGGTTTAGGTAACTAATCATAATTATATTGCACCTCGCAAGACAGGTCAGACTAGTCTATCGCTGAGGACATTGAAACTCAGAAACGACCTGTCGCAGATAATCTAAATCACCTGAGTTATCGTTATCAATTGAAGAGCGCCAACACATTTCCAACACCAACCAACCCGATAGCCTATCCGACCAGGCCTTTATGAGGTAGAATGTTGACGCTGAGCCACCGCTGTTCTTTTTGTTCTTACATGAAATAATAATAATCCAATATTGTCATAGGCCTATGTGTATTATAAGTTTCCCTGGCCCTGTAACGAAATTAGTTGCAGCAAACACGTTTAATCATCAGTCAATCCATCTGTAATTCATTCTCAGTGGGGAACATTTGAAGGGGAAAAAAGTGACATATTTTATAATAATAAAAAAGTGGGGTATGACATCATCAGCTTGCTGTATGATTGTGTATTCATAGAACAAACTGATTCCTTGTCTAATTTGAGAACTTTCAATTCATTTATTCAAATCGTGTTTTCAGCTTGGAATACACTACAGTTTTGGGCACTTCAGCTTTGAAATGGGAGGTATTGTAGGCCCCCGGGGGGCCACTTCCATTCACGAGTGGATACCATGCGCGACCATGGGGTCTCGAAAAGCACCCTAAACACGTAATTTCCATATTCTGAAAATGCACCCCTTAACAAGTATTGGCGTGTCAAACCCTACCCTTAACAAGTATTGGAAACAAATCGATACTCTTGGCAAATATTCCCTGAAATGAACCCCTAAACAAGTACAGGAATGTTTTATTGTTACGGGTCCTTTGGTTGTCGGCTTTACCTTATTTGGTTTAGTACGACCCCACCTTCTACACCTAGCGCAAATAGGACTCTAAACACGTAGTGTTGGGGCAAAAAGGACATCCTTTATAAAACATTTTAATTTTGTTTTATCATCCCCGCAAATTCGATCCTAAACACGTAATTTTCCTAGCGAAATAGATACCCTTTTTTCATTATTTTTGTGTTTTTGACACCCTTTTCACGTTACGTACGTAACGTGCCCTATCGTGAAAAGGACATCCTTTTTACGTGTTTTTTTGGTCGCGCATGGTATCCACTCGTCAATGTAAGTGGCCCCCCCGGAGTAGGCCTAAAACAGCTTAGTCTGCAGGCACAGACCCTGATTGGAACTTTGATCAACAAGTGTGCCTCCACGCAAAGACAAGCACATACAAAACTTGCTGTTCCTGAGCGAGAGAGCCTTCAGTACACAAGGCATGAGTAGGCTGCACATTCAGACCCTTATATCGAGTGAAGGGTTTGCCCAGCAGACTAACAACAGCTTTGCCAACATTATTCTCTTTCTCGATTCCTTTCCACAAAGAAAGAGAATGGTAGGCGTAGTTCCCTTATCATCCCGATCACATCTATCTATCTATCTAATATGATTAACACCTTTTTAGTGGAAGGGATGGTACATATACATGTATATATATATTTATTCATTTACTTACTTATTTGTATGTTCTATTGAAACATAAGAATATAACCAAATATAGTTATTATAGTCAAAGTTACTTTAGTTTGCATTAATTCTCATTGTTTATACCTTATTTCGATTGATGTTGTACTTTAAATTTGACTATGTATTGTTTGATTTTGTTGTGCTTTGTGAACGGAAAATGAATAAAATCTAAATCTAAATATATATTTTTCAAAATATTTGGACCAAAATATAAGTTCTTACTCATACTTTGAACGGCTATCACACTACCTCGCCTATTTAGTATTACTAGTACTGTTCCAACGAGTGTGAGCTGAGTGAGATTTTTTTTTCAAGCTGAGATAGTCTGTTGTATAGTTGTTGACACGCCCACCTTCCATGGCTGAACGGAAGGTAAAACCACGCCCCTTTCTCCCTCAAAGACTTGTTTCTATCTTTCTCTTCAACTCCCCCCCCCCCATTCACAACGGGCTCGATATAGTCTGCAGGCACAGACCCTGATTGAAATAAGTGTGTCTCCACGCAAAGACTAGCTCATACAAAACTTGCTACTAGTATTTCAATCCTGAGCGACAGGGCCTCAAGTACACCATGGACCTACATGAGTACACAAGGCATGAGTAGGCTGCAATTCAGACCATTTTATACTCGAGTGGAGGGTTTGCACAGCAGACTAGGCTCCGTGTCGCTCTGTTTGGGGGCAACAAACTTTTCCATTTTTACGATATCACGCAACCGAGGGGTGCAATTGATATGTAGTCCATGCATTTTGTTCACTAACTCGGAAACCACGAATACTAATATTTCAAGTCTCATTCAAACAATTTAAATAATTAAGCCTCAATCACTGGAACATAGTAATGTCAAAAAATATGAATGTTGAAGATTACGAAATATCGTGATCAGCTACAAATTCCCCATATTTCACGAAAAAGACGACCCCGGTTTTATTTATTTTTCACTCGCGAACTTTTCAAATCGCGGCGGCGGGGGTCAACGATCATGATGGAAAATATTGATCGTGCTAATACACAGCACCAAACACGTACACACACATTGCATGTACACACAAAATATGCATGCATTCGATCGTGTGCCCAGGCCATACACGTACATGTAGCTCATTTCTAAATTGAAAATTTAGACTTTTACTTCTTAGCATCTTGAAACATTTTACCGTCAGTTTGAGCTTATTGGTAAGTTGAAAATGATTTATAACACTTGTAATAACATAGATATCGGTGCAATATATGCAGAAATTAAATTTGGCAGGTTAATATTAATTGTCAGTCTGCATTGAGACCGGTGACTTGAGACTGTCTGTGACCATCACACGTACCGTACGGTACGGTATACGGTATTGCGAGGAAAGTGAGTGACTGACACTGTCACAGTTTGGTGAGAGTGTGGATTGGCTAGTCCCACACTGTTCTTGAATGTGTTCGCGTTTGTTGTTTCTGTCATGTCAACTGAATGCATGTGAGGGTGTTTTTCATTTCATATCATTTTAGTTGATTAAACCTGAGGCTGAGGTGAGGAAAGTGATTAGAAAATGTGTGAGTGTACCGGTAGTTCCCGCATTCTGCAGTCACTCGCAGAGAGAGGCGCAGTCAACAACAAAATCTGTGGCTGTGCTGTGATAAAAATTTAAGTATTTTGGGCAGTAATTATGACTACTAAATTTAGATCTAGTCTAAGTTAGAGGAACTCTGCCAGATTCATCATGCTGTGTATTGTTTGTACAACTTACATTGAATGTAAGCCCACTACGGCCTCTACGCCTACGGACTACGCACTGCAAGTCTATCGTGAGATATATAGCACAGCGGCGAAATACAAGCGCGACATACAAACTTTGAGTCGAGTTTCGGTCGGTCAGGATTAAACAGTGTTTGTTCATCTACTGACTGTAAGGCGTTAATGCAGTTTTGCACCGGTCGACTTTGAGCAAATTTCCCCAGGTGCCAGACATTGTTTAGAATGTCATGACAAGTCCCTCAATATCACTTCAAGGTCAATATGCCCACAATCGGGAATGGCTGTATTTCGTTAGAATCCTTGGACATATCTCTTCGACTTCGCTTGGCTTCACCATAATTTTGATATGGACTGAAGTTAGTGACCAGATCATGCGAACATGCAGGGAACAAACTGCTGCATGGTAAAAAGCGGTATGTGACTGAGAGACTCCCTGTATCCCAAGACCATCCCAGAATGGAACCTTCTTGGTGAGGATGTCAGAAATTCTAAAGATGTAAGAGTACATGTATTCAAACTCAACTTGAAAGTTTGGACATTAACACCCTTGTCTCAAAAGCACACTACCAAAATTAACTGTGTTGAGCGCTTGACCCCCTAAACCCAAACGTACGCGACAACCAGATGCTGGTGATTGTGCGTCAACGGACAGATACAGATAGACTTGCCATGACATTTGTGAACAATTTCTGGTGGGGAAATTTGCTCAAAGCCGAAACTGCATTAGCGCCCACTAGACGCTTCCTGGAAATCTATTAAGATGCCAATCACCTAATATCTTTAGTTGGAAATCATCGCAACATGAATGTAGAATCGTGTGTCAGACTGAAACTGAATATATACATTGTACATGTACAAGCAGAAAACACTATTGCCAATTTAGCCGTATGGTACATGTAAACTGTAAAGTCCCCCAAAGTCTGAGCACATGCGAATATGTGCAATTCTAGCGAAAGATGATATGCATAGATACACCTGCAATGTAGATATGTCATTAAAAATTCAAAATGGTGGATAAATATTGAATTTCAGGCATTTCATGTGACAGCCTCAAAATGCAGCCTTTCTCATTAAAATCCCTGAATTGTATGTAAAGTGAATAGGTGGGCAGACATGGGGCACCACAATATTCAATCTGAAAATAACTGGCTGAGATTTTTAAAAACAAAAATCACACATGTATAGTCCTCCCAAATTTTAATGAAAATTTTGGAATACTTCAGAAGAATAAGAGGAACATCAACTGAAATTTTCTTTGGAATATTTAATTTGCCCCCCCCCCCATCATATACACAGATCATTCGTATGTTCTGTGCTGTGGGTATGTTATGATAAAAATACGTATTTATAATATAAACTGTTTTATTCACAACAAACAATTGTAAACGACTAGTATAACAGCATAACATTCCGC
This sequence comes from Lytechinus variegatus, assembly GCF_018143015.1. Lineage (NCBI taxonomy): Eukaryota > Metazoa > Echinodermata > Echinoidea > Temnopleuroida > Toxopneustidae > Lytechinus > Lytechinus variegatus. The sequence continues at coordinate 11,656,904 of NC_054757.1, forward strand.
CTGGGACTAAGAAGTAATAGCCATTTCTTTGTCAAGTGACAAGATTTTACTCCATTAAAGAAGAAGGCAGATTGTCCTTGTTGTATTGATGCATTTTTTTGCCCTGCCATTATGTGCTATTGTCACCTATGAGGTCAATACCTTTGTGTTTTTACCTCATTGGTGTAGGGTGGTGTAGCCCAGATGTAGTCTAACGCTAGTTTTGATGTTAGACCCTTTTTAAGCTTGTGATCCCAAGTGAGGAAGTAACATAACTTGTTAAGGGTCCTAAAAGCTATGCACCACTCTTGCGCATTAATTTCAATGGCAAAATGTGCATTTTGAATATGGGACTATGATGACTGCAGTGGGAGAAATGATTCCTATTCATATTTTCTACTTTGGCTGCAATAAATCACAAAATGCAGAGAAACCTGCAACTGTTTTCAGTTTTGGAATAATATTCACTTCATTTGGATGTTTTAATATGAACATGATTTATAAATTGAGGCACAGGAAATTAGATTTCTTTGCATGAAAATTCAAGTGCGCAGCTCTAGGATCTCTTCCACATCGGGTGTGGCAAGGTACATGTACATGTATGTTTTGTTTCATTGATTTTGTAATATTTTATTCGTAAGTGGTTGATCTTGATATTTTCCACAATTTAAAGCAAGAAAATCTGTTCATATACAGTATTCAAATTTTCAATCATAGTCAGTGGTCTTTATCATTTGAAATAAAAGTCATACCCCTTTCATAAACCCAATTACTATGAATTAGGTGGCTAATAGCAGCATAATTTGGTCGTAAAATTGGAGGAGGACAAGAGTTATCCGCATTACTCTGATGCTGCTATTATCCGCATAATAGCGGCATCGGGATAAGATTTTGAGTTTACGAACGCATTTCCAAATAATGCGGATAATTGCCATGGTGCGGTCACAAGGTCACCCTTTTCCAACACAACCGCATCGGAGGGGTCGTGTCCAGTTGTCATGGCGATTATCCGCCTTTTTCAGGACGGGCGCTCGTAAAAATTATGCGGCTTATTTTCGGAGTTTATGAACGCAATTTTTATTGAATTATCCGCATTACTCTTAGGCGGCTAATTGGAGGATAGGTTTATGAAAAGGGTATCAGTGTGTGGTACCCCCATACTCGAAGAACATTTCTTGAAGTAGATCTAACATTGGATCTGAAAAACTACACTACAAGCTCTATAATATGATAACTTCAAATTTTATTTTGTGAGTGGAAAAAAATAATTGGTTCTACATCTGTGGATAGTGGTCATTAATATAACCAAGCCACCAAGGGAAGTAGTACAATTAGTTATAGGCGAGCGGCGAGAGGCCAAAATTTGGGACTTTAATCCCCCCGACTTGATCAAAGCAAAAACATGCATCATTTTGAAGGAAATTTTCTGAATTTTTCAGAACTGAGAGTTAAAAGTGTCGCAGAGTGTAGCTTCACCATGGAAACCAGCCTTGAATAGACCACGCCCATTTTTGTGATAAATGCAAAGCAGCAACTTATTATTTAGATTTGTTAATTAATTATACTAATTTATATATAAATATAGAATTTTCAAGGATAAATTCACTACAGATTGAATGATATGATAATGCCTAGCAACCAAATATATATTTCATACATATTTAATTTCAAAATTGTTGCCTAGCAACAATAATTTCCCTAGCAACAATATTCACTTTTCAATATTCTTTAATTTTTTTACCAGATTAATTCATTTTATAATTTTTTAAAGTTTTTAATTTGTAAAAACTAATGAAAAAGGTAAATTTTGATGAAAAAGTGATAAAAGAGGAAGACTAGGATGTATAATGCATATATGATCATGAAAAGTTACATTATTGCCGTGTCTGATTAACCCCTGCCTGCGACGGATATCACTAAATATATATGTTTGTGTGTATTTACAACTATATGCATCATTTAATGGATATAGTAATATTGTTATAAATCAAATAGATACCCTAATGTGTCATGTTATCTGTTCTAATCTAAATATTTGAGTATTCACAGATTTTTCTGTTACCTATGGAAACCATTTTATGTTGCCTAGCAACAGTATTTTCCCTAGCAACCAGCACTTTTTGGCGATATTTCAAGCCTGTAACCTCCCAAAATTCTCTTGTTTGGTCCTCAAAATGCATCTTATACTATTCTAAGCATTTATTGTGGTAATGACAATTAATTTCAGCCATCTGGCCAGGAAGTCAGCATATTGAGAGGGGGCATGGCTGTATACAGAAATCTTTTCCTTGGGGGTGGCAAGAAAGTCTACAAGAAACAAAGCGAGGAAGCAAAGCGACTGAGTTTGGCAATAGGGATGCCTTTTCATAGTAAATGGCAGGATATCATACACACTGTTGGTGAATTTTGTGAAAATTTTCAGTTAGATATACCCTGTGTCAAGTTATCTGTACAATCTAAATAATTCAGTATTCATAGAATTTTCTGTTACGTATGGAAACCATTACGTTGCCTAGCAACAGCATTTTACCTAGCAACCATCACTTTTTGGCGATATTTCAAGCCTGCAACCTTCCCAAATTCCCTTTTTTGGTCCTCAAAATGCATCTTGTACTATTCTAAGCATTTATTGTGGTGATGACAATTAATTTCAGCCATCTGGCCAGGAAGTCAGCATATTGAGAGAGGGCATGGCTGTATACAGAAAACTTTTCCTTGGGGGTGGCAAGAAAATCTCCAAGAAACAAAGTGAGGAAGCAAAGCGACTGAGTTTGGCAAGGGATGCTTATCATGCACGCTTTTGGTGAATTTTGTGAAAATCTTCAGTTAGATACCCTTTTTTCAAGTTATTTGTTCTAATCTAAATAATTCAGTATTCATAGAATTTTCTGTTACCTATGGAAACCATTACATTGCCTAGCAACAGCAGTTTACCTAGCAACCATCACTTTTTGGTGATATTTTAAGCCTGCAACCTCCCAAAATTCCCTTTTTGGTCCTCAAAATGCATCTTATACTATTCTTAGCATTGATTGTGGTGATGACAATTAATTTCAGCCATCTGGCTAGGCAGTCGGCATATTGAAAGAGGGCATGTGTGTATACAGAAAACTTTTCTTTGGAGTGGCAAGCCGACTAAAAGTCTCTGATAAACAAAGCGAGGAAGCAAAGCGACCGAGTTTGGCAATGGACGCTTATTCATAGTAAATGGAAGGATATAATGCACACTTTTGGTGAATATTGTGAAAATTTTCAGTTTAAAAATGTATCTTTTTGCTGCATACGGCCATGGTAGAGGAATTGGGCATTATTAACAGTATCATTTAGTTTGTTATTTGGAACATTTTATTATACATTTTTGGAAAAGTAAATATATATCCATGACCAACCACTAAGTCTTAAAGTGTATCAAAGACCAGCCAATAAGTCTTAGAGTACCTGCCATTTGAAAACGGAATTATTTACCTTGTGGAAAATATTATTCCTATACTGTAGTGATTGTGAACTCTAAAGCTAAGTACTTTTATTTATGAGGTTCCTTCTAAAATATGTAAATCACAATGATCTATCAAAGTTTCTATCTGCAATTCTGGCAACTCTGTACATTGTGAACTCAAAAACTAATTACTTTATGAGGTTCCTACTAAAATATGTAAATCAAAATGAACTATCAGTTTCTATCTGCAATTCTGGCAATTTTTCTGTGTTGCTAGAAGTTTTATTTTTCTTTTTTTGTTGCTGTTATTATACCAATGGATGGGCAATAGGGCAGTTAACACAGTAGTATACTTGCAGACCTTCAAACAGGATTGCTGGTTTATCTGCACAACCTGATGAAAAAACCTTTTCAATGATCACCTGCCATGATTTAAACACAGATCAAGAGATCCTCAGTATGTCGTATATACCAACTAGACAACAAAAATTACTGTGCCTGTTGCTCACTAGAACCGATTAATCTCTGTACATTAGTGGGCATTACATTACTGATTCCAGCAGTTAATTAGCAGGTCAAATATCTTTTCAAGTAGAATAAATTAGGAGTAGGCCCTGTTATTGTCTCATCAAGATAAATGGCAAAGTCCTAACCATTGAACTAATGAGCATTCCCATTTAAGTTCTTTCTATAAACCTCCAAACCAATCTCTCTCCCTTTCTCGAGAAGCCACCTCCGATCGAGAAAATGTAATTATTGGGGATTTCAACAGTCACAGCATTATCTGGGGGTATGGAGGAACCAACGAGATGGAGAACTTGTGGAGAACTGGTCAGATGCAAATCAGATTGCATCACCCAACAAAATGTGACAAGGTTGTGCTTGACCCTCTCCCGCACACTCAACATCAACCTATTGGGCTGAAGGTGAATGAAGGCATCACTCTACGCACAGTTCCCTTTCACAGATGTTTCACCCTGAAGAAAGCAATCTGGGAGCAGTTTGTCATAGATCTGGATAACTATCCACAGGATTTTCCAGCACTCCCTACTCATTACGACACATTTGGAAAGCTATTTAAGAAATTATCACCGAAGAATATTCCACGAGGATGCAGTACAAACTATTCTCCGGGCTTGACGAATGATGAAGCTGCTGTACAGTAAATATTTCAGGAGCTTTGAGAATGACCCCTTTGTTGCCGATACACTTGAATGTGGGGGAAATTGACAACTGCCATCATTAATAATCAAAAAGAAAGTGACAGTGATTTAATAAATCAATGGACATGACTCACAACAGCAGAAAAGCCGGGGAAAACGATTCGGATCCTTAAAAAACGATTCAATATATATATATATACCCCTAGTGACCACCGACCAAGTGGCCCACTATCTTCTTGTGTACAGTCAAGGTAACCCTATTTATTGCCCACGAAGGGCCAACCTCTCTAAATAAAAGTGCAGTTACAGTCTCCCAACTAAGAGTCATTTAAATGCACAAGATCATTCAGCCTGAACGTCTTGTCTCCTTGTGCTAGGCTATCAAAGGGAATAATTAAGAGCAACAAGGCACCTGGATTAGATGATGTCCACTGTGAGCAGATCACCCTTCTTGGACCAATGGCTGCTGACATGTTAAACCACTGTTTGCATGAAGAAGAAAAAAAACAATGGCAAGAGGAAATTTAGGGTAGTTGCCAAAGTCGAGCCAGGCAAAGACCCAATCAGAGTTACAGAAAAATCTCTCTACTCTGTCACACATACAAGCCCTTTAAAAAGCTCCTGCTTAACCGCATTGTTCCCTTTGTGACTGAGTTCTTCATTCCAGTAGGCAAGATTCAGGCCAGGAAAGTCCTTTACTTATCAAGTACTGAATCTGACTCGGTACATCAGGTGGTTTGAGGAAGGTCTGAAAACTAGAGCAGCCTTTGTTAACTTAACTGCAGCTTATGAAACAGTTAATCATGGGGTATGCCTTCATACGAGGAAAGTCATTGTGATGACAAAGGAAGTCAAGTTGACAAGGCTAATTAAAAAAATGCTGAAACCGGTTGTGAATCTCAGTGGCTCCAGCAGCAAATGGTGGAGGCAGAAAAATGGTCTCCCACAAAGAAGTGTCCTCCCCCAACTCTTTAACTTCTACACAGACGACCAAGTAATCCGTCTGTCAGCTACCATAAAGAGTATTATGATCTTTACCTATTGTGTGGCACAGTCCCCCAGATATAGAGGTATCAGCATGGGTGGAAAAAAGAGCAAAAAAGATGTCCTTCTTCTTCCACTCTCTAACTTTGAACCTGACACAAAGAGACTGGAATCAAGACAATTTCCTTCACTAGACTGAATCCCTTGATAGTTATGCACAAAGTCAAAGGATCGCCCTATGGACAAACCACCTCAAGCCTGTGACGCAAAAGCTTTCCATGTGACCTACGAATCACGCCCCAGGTTCAAATGACGATTGGCCATCCTGGCTATGTCTTACATGGCTATGTCTTACATATGGTCTTGGAACAAAAAGGTGCAAAGTCCTTAATATGCGGTTCGGGGCTACAGCAGGGATGCAGACACTATCTACGACTGAGGAGAGGATCAGACAGTGCATCACCTTTTGGTCTGCCCCCCCCCCCCTCCTACTTGAGCCGTGCGCTGCCAAAGATCTGGAGTCACTCAACCCAAAAGCCAGATCTTCCTTGAACCCTCTACTACAAAGGACTTGTGTCGTTACCCGATAAGATGGGCATAGATCAAATGTTGCCCTTTAAAATCATTCAGTATTCTATGACCAAATGGGAGCTTAGGTGTGCAGGAGTTTGTCTCTCCAAAAGGTGGCTTTTTAAGGGGGGGAGGGGGGTATGTAGATATTGGGTAAGATTGTTAGCATCGAATATCTTTGCTCTTTCACTGACAAATTGTTAGTTTCACCTTAAAACACTAACATTAAGAATATAGGCACCGTTTTCAGCAAAGTTTTAGCCTCACCATGGACCTAGGTCCATGGCCTAACCGACAACCCCATCAGGAACCAATTAAGTCCCTGTTCCCTCCCCCATCCAACAACCTATGACCAAATAATCATTTCTGACCAAATGTCAGATTACCATAAATAGGTGTCTTCTACCAGTCAGATAATTAATGACACACTTTTTCTTAGCTCATTAAAGATGTCATGTCCTGATAATGGTACAAGATCTACATGTAGCTTTCCTGTGAAAAGAATAGAGTGCAGTGGCAAAGGCAGTGGCAGTTCAAAGCTCTGGTAGGAGGGGTATGCCAAAAAAGTGTTGTATATCCTAATACAGTTGCAGGAAGTTTCTTCATTCCTATTGTAGCCCCATAGGCGGTTCAACAAGATCAAGTAGGCCATTCTTCACTTGGACCCGGAGAGTGATGTACTAAGTCCATAGGTGAGATTGTGCATCACAGACTGGAGATTGTTAGACCAGTGGGTGATGCTTTTATGCAAGCAGAGTCATCAAGGGACTCTATTGAGCAAAGAAAACTGTGTCTAGATTTGAGTCTCGCTGCAGGCTCATGATTGACGAGTGGAATACTATGTTCTTGATTGTTTTTTCTTTCATCTGTGCTGATGACTTCTCTTCTGACGTACAGTGGGGGCAATAATACATAGTAGGTAAAGATTACTCACTTCTTTTAGTCACAGGCATTCAGTGATGGCTCTGCAAGATTTGGGGTCAATATTTAGCACCAAGTGCTGCATACTCAGCAGTGCAGAAGCATAAAGTCAGAGCTGTAGTACAGAGAGATTTGGCATCTATCAATTCCCCATGTTTCCCAGCTTCTTAAGAATGATATTCCTTTGCTCCAAATTTCGCATTTGTTTTGGCAGCATGTTCTTTGTATGCAAAAAGAACGGTCTACAATGACGCCAAGGTAGGTTGGCTTGTTACCACCTGACCCTCAGTTTTTGATCTGCTCCCTGTTCTTAAGGTGGAATACACTAAGTTTGAGTTTTTCTGGATCGGAACAGAGATGATTTATAGCACAGTAAGGAGTTAGACTTGCCAGATCATCACTGAGTCCGTTTTGGCACACTGAGGAGTGATTATTACTTTAGAGATTATTGTTCAATTCAATGTTTTTCTACTCCATTCAAGTAGTGATCCAAAATTATGGCAGTAATTTAAATGTTCCAGCCTTATTATTTGAACAAATCATCATTACAAATGCAGATGCATTTGTATTATTAGTATCAGCATGTTTTACCAATACTGTAGGGGTATCATCCCAATTACATCAGCTACAGATTTTTTTCTCAGAAATATTTCTTATACCATGGATGTGTTTTAAGATTTACATTGATCTAAATCTCCATGGAACGAACAGTAGCGTTAGTTTAAGCCCAACAATCATGACAATATAGGCATGTGTACCTGTTTTCTGGAGCTTTACCCATATCAACGTCCTTTACATATGTATGCATGTTGAGAGGAATCCTTGTCTTTTCTTTCAGACATCTTTTTTTAAATGAGTATTTAAGGCATCAGTTTTTTCCATCGGAGTCACTGACACTATCGCTGTAGCAGAAAATACCCGAAGGACAACATCAAAGACTACATAAGCTGATATACCTCCTCTCTATATTCTGGGACTTTTGTTGTATGCCCCACCCTGGTTGTCTCTATTCAGCAGATGTGTGCAAACCTCATGACATATTACATAATGACACTTACACATAGAAAACATCTCCCACTTTAGTAAGCCTCTCTATCCTCAATGGTTTTCTTGTCCTTTTCTTGGCCTGATCAGGAATGATAGCTCAGTCGATAGAGCGGGGATTTCGGATTCCGGTGACCTGGATTTCATTCTCACTTGGTGAATTAGTGCTCTTTTTTAAGGCTCATCCTCATTATATCCTCATTACCAGGTCCTGGAGAGGACATTAAGCCGTCGGTCCTCTGGTTGTTTGCTTACAAGCATTCATGCTTTCTTAGCAATCGGGTAAAAAATACCATATTAAGGCTTAAGATCCCAAGTTTTCATACTTTCATCCTTCTGATTTCTTGACAGTTATCAGATTGAAAGTGACATAATAAATTCCCTGTGATTAAACTTCTGACACATATTAATAGTATCAAAGTTTCAAAAGAAACTTGTCGAACTCACAGCCTTGGCATCTTTGGGCTACAACCTCAACACAGACACAACCTTGGAAGATGGACATGCATCGGTGATTAGGTACTATTTGACAAGAGAGATCCATTTGTTAACCATTCCATATTCACTCAAAGGAAGTGATCTACATGTAAATATGCAGCCAAAAGCCTTTGCCAATGACCTTATTGAGTACTAGTACAGGAGGGCCCTGAAATTGAAAAAAATATCTGTACAAGCCTTATGTGAAGGCCCACTGTATGATCAAAGTTTTAATCAGGGACTGTGCCTAAATAGTAGTGTTGTCCATTTTATCAAAGCATCAATGCTATACCTATACTGTAGCAAACTAAAAAAGAAAAAAAATGCTTTGTACCCAGCAGCTATTTCAGTTTCAGTTTATGAATCATACAAACCGTATTATTCTATTTTTATCTGCAAAAACATTTAAATTTCTCTTTGAAGCTGCTCTTTTTTAAACGATAAAGTTTAAATACCATGCTCATGTTAAGAATAGGTAGACAAGCAATATACATACAAGGATAGATGATTTTTCTTTAGAAATAAGAGAAATGAAGCGATGTCCTTCAATTTATCATTGCCAGTACGCATGTAGGTATATTATTGTACAAATGGTACTGTACACTTAAAAGTGGATTATTTCCCCCCAAATTGGTTAGGGGGAAAACATATCGTTGCTAAGGTAAATAGTGTTGCTAGGCAATGAAATTGTGTCAGTACATAATGGTAAACTCCGGAATATTGTTTGCCTATCGATAACAAACTATGATATGTTAGTTCTCTCAATATTTTTACTCTAAGGCACAACTTCGTCCACACATTTAGCCGAGATGAAGAGTTGTAACATAGCCGTTGCTAGGGAATATTGTTTCTGGGCAACACATTTGACGCCATGGAAGCTATAAGATAGACAGTTTGTTGAATGGTGACTGAAAACGAGTTTTTAGCATCTATAATGATAATTGTGTCAGTATTATTGCTCATAATGGACTATTTTCCACAGATTTGTCCAGGGAAAAGAGTGTTAATATAGTCGTTGCTATGGAAAATAGTCGTTGCTAGGCAACAAATTGGTATCCATGGATAATGTGAAATGGTCATTTTGTTGTTTTCTATTGAAGACAAGATAATTGATCAGGAATTATTCACTCAATTGACTTTTTCACCACAAAATATTATAAAGTATGTTACTTGTACGTACATGTATCTGTATCAATGTAGTCAAAATGAACAATAAAATGGCGATTTGTACGATGTGAACGATGTGAAGGGGTGTGTCCGGTAGTGCATTAAAAATTAATTTGAGGTTCTCAATAGCTTAAATGGGGGTTTTCAGTTCTTTTTATTATTTTTAAATAATAATTTATGTAATTTCTTTGGTGTAACTTACTTGGTTTGATTCAACCTAGTTAAAAAGTTAAAAGTTAGGTTTGAAATGGAAAAATAAGTTGTTAATTTAAGGAGCTAAATGGTTGCTAAGGAAAGTTATGTTGCTGGGCAACACTTTCTGAGAAAATGTTCATAAAATTCATGCTCAGTTGTTTTTCAGTAATTCTTCTTACAATATATAGTAGATCTATCCTTTGAAAATAAGAAACAATATCTGATAATCTACATTAATGAGTAAAAAATCAATATTCGTGATAAATATTCAATAAGTATCTAAAATGGGCGTGGCTTGTTCAAGGCTGGTTTCCATAGTGATGCTACACATTACGGCATTTTTAATACCCAATTGCGGAAAATTCAGGAAATTTCCTTTAATTTGATGTATGACTTTGCTTTGATCCAGCCGGGGGGATTAAAGTCAAGAAATAAGGCACTTTTTGGCTTCTGGCCGCTCACCTAGTTATGGGTTTATGATATGATATTGTTTAATGAAAGCTTTTGTGTGTTTATGGGAAATGAAAATTATTGACCAATCAAGCCCATGTACAATAATTGCTTCCAGTCATTTTAGACTGTGTCTCAAATCTATGCAGCATATTCTCACATCACCTTTTATGAAACAAAAAACAGATCAGAGCATTCAATTTTGGTCAGTCTTACAGTTTTCTTAGTCCATTTCAGCTCGTTGCTGTCCTCTTTAAAGATAAATTCCAGTTCTGGTAACGATCTCAAAATGACTTTTTACAGAATCTAATGTAATAACCACCCAACTGACCCAAGTGTCTGTCGGTATGAATAAAAAATGTGCCAAAGGATTCTGGAAGAAATTGTGTAATTGCTGAGAAAAAAGCAAAATAAGCGCGGATTCGGTCACTTCCGTCTGGTCTTTATTCCAGCAGTAATAATACACTGTCCCACGTGTGCCTATCTGTGTTGGCGATCTTCAGTGTGATCGTATTTCAGCTTAGATTTTATGATTTCACAAAGTTCATTTTATGTAACTACCAGATCTAGATCCACGATGATATAGTCATACTTAACCTTGGTTTTACAGACTTTCTCATAAATTAGTGTTTTACTGCAACTATCATTTAGCTTAATATTAAAAGGTAAATGTTAAAAAAAAGGCCTAACCCTTCTCAGGGCTTACTCTGAATGCTGCAGTCTTTCATTATAAGTATTTTTTATTTTTTAAAGGGAAAGAGACCACAGGCTGATGTAATGTCAAATTCTTTGTAAACTATTGATTTGGATGGATGGGCACACCTATTCTGAGTTAAAGGGGAATCCAACCCAAATAAAAACTTGTTTTTATAAGGAAAAGAAAAATCAGACAAGTTGATAGGTGAAAGTTTGAACAATATTGGACAAACAAAAAGAAAGATATGAATTTTTAAAAGTTGTCAATATTGGTAATCACTATACCCATGGAGATTTCAAATTGGCCGCATATGGGATGTCATAGTGATGTAAGGCAAGGACTACTCTTCCATGTACTCCAATACATATTATGGCTAAAATGTCATTTTTCCCAAAAGTTTTATTTCAAATTATATTTTTCATTCATGAGGACATAAAACAATATACTACATTGGTTATATTAAGATTACTGCCCCAGGGGAATGGGTACTTACAAGAAAACCACAAATCCCTAATAATAAAGTACATGGCCTATGGGAAAGTTGTCCTTGCCCCTTGTCATAATTTACTTACCCAGTTGCCAATTTGAAATCTACATAGTATTAGTGATCTCAATTTTAAAGCAGCTATAACTTTCTTATTGCTTGTCCAATTTCTTTCAAACTTTCACCATTCTGTTTAATTTATTTTTCTCCTTCCCAACACAACATTTTATGGCCAAGGCTGGATTCCCCTTTAACATTCCAAGTGGTTAATAGATGGTTTTTGGGTACTGCAGATGTATTGTTGGTTGACGTTGACCCTTAATTGACTCGGTTGAATATTGTACTATTGGGACTTACGAGATAATATTGATAGTGAGTATTTGTAGATATTTTTCATGTATTTTGATTTTGAAAGAGTTTGCGTGTCTCCTACTGCCAAGGTGGTGTAAGTACAGAACTTTAACTCAATCATTTGTCAGTGTCATTCATTGAGGAGAGAATGGATCACGATAAAATGTATTTTGAATTTGTTTTGTTTACTTTAGAATAGATTTGACATGTTTTGTTTGATATACGACAGTTAAAACAGAGTTATACCTCTTTCATAAACCCAATTAGGTGGCTAATAGCAGCATAATTTGGTCGTAAAATCGGAGGAGGACCAGAATTATCCGCATTATTTTTATGCTGCTATTCGCATAATATCAGCATCGGGACCAGATTTTGACTTTATGAACGCATTTCCAAATAATGCGGATAATTGCCATGGTGCGGTCACAAGGTCACCCTTTCCAACACCACCGCATCGGAGGGGGCGTGTCCAGTTGTCATGATGATTATCCGCCTTTTTCAGGACGGGAGCTCGTAAAAATAGTGCAAATTATTTTCGGAGTTTATGAACACAATTTTTAATGAATTATCCGCATTACTCTTAGGTGGCTAATTGGAGGATGGGTTTATGAAAAGGGTATCAGAGTACAAAAAGATAACTAGTATGGAAATAAAGGGATTTCTTTCATTTGGTTTTACTCTCATTTTTTGATTGGCAGTTGACAAGTCACATGCATCCGTGTCTTGCCCAAAGCTTTTAAGTGTCAGGTGCAAACACTTGATGCTCAATATTACTTTACCAGAGCTTTATACACTGAAATATAAACCAGTTAAATTCCCACAACATTCCCCTTTCCTGCTTTGTAAAAAAAGAGAAAAATGTACCGACTTACATGTACAGAGAGTACACAGAACATACATGTATTAGGGGTAGCACATTTCATTTTAAAGGTATTTTATTCATATTTATTTTTAGATAGAATAAATCAAAATTGAACAATTTCTGGATAATAGCCAACTGAAAAAAAATCCAGGCAGGCAACCTGTGATTTAGAAGAAGGAAAATGAAACTTAGATTTACAAAAAGGTGAAAAGGTCACAACAGTCAACAAAATCAATCAGTATATACATGTATATATTCAATGAATATTGTTCAGGGCACCGCTTCAACTGGTATAACAACTACATGTACTTTGTAATACCAGTTAAAAGCTATTGAAATATTTCAATCTGATTGGCTGATGGTAAATCTGTTACAGAATTTGTTCATTTGTTGAAGAGTTCTGATGTTGATGCTTTTATGACCAGCCTGCATGAAGACTACAATTTACGTGGAATCCTACAGTTTTACAGACAGACGCTGTAGCAGATTTGTATTGATTTTTCATATCGATTGGTCAGCTGTGGCTTGGTAGTATTTATTCTGTTCTCGAGACAGGCAAACATGTTATTGGGTTGGCTGGGATGTGTTCAGTTTTCCATTTAAACTATTGACGAGTTTAACAAAGAGGTGTGTGGACTGACTCCCGTGAAGATGATTTCATTGTCTTCTCTAGTACGAAATATGAATAACATGTGCTGTACCCTGTAACTATTATGTGTAGTACTAGTTATCCAGAAAGGACAGTAAAAAATATATATATTTTCTGTCAAGGGCATTCTTTTCTTTTCTTCTTAACATTCCAAAGAGATCATATTTTCTAAATTATTTTGGGGGATTGAATCTGATAAATTAGGAGCTTTGCTGATTCACAGGGGGTAGCAATGTTTTAATTGTCAATCGTATCCATTTAGTTATGGCATGCTAATTCTGTGAGCATCGATTGCTAAAGGTGACTTTGAGCTTCATTAAAAGTGTGTTGACCCTTTTGTAAAAGCTGTGTTATTCATTCACAGTAGGGTGCCCCTGAGCACACAATTGTCCATGTTGACAGTCAATAGCCCAGATTTTCTGTGTACTCCCAAAGGGCCTATTTGTTCAAGTATTTAGTAGCAATCTTGCTACTTTTTATTACTAGTTAACATATTCATGGCAAACAATTGCAGCTCTTTCACCACCCTCTTACATAACCTTACTTTTTCTCTTGTGACTGGTGTAGGTTTCATCACTTTTGGTGTTGAATGAAAAGAATCAATTGAAGATGTATTTTTAGTAGGCTCTTCAGTCTGCAATCTTTAGTTTTATTCAGGAGATTGTGAATTGAATTTCTGGCTTTGTTGTAAAGTAGCTAGTTATTCTTTATAAGGAAGTTAAAGAGCAATGTTTAATAAAGACACATTGGCCTTCTCCAGTAGAATGACTATAATCACCATGAGATGAAACGATTACATACTGTACTAATAAAGCCTACATTGTGGTTTACTAAAGTTTTATCCCAATGCTTTAGAACTATGTATTCAGGAGATGACATACTGATCATGTTTTTTCTCTCAGTATCTTGTAAGCCCAAATAAGTGTCATTTGAAAGTTTGAAACACATTCCACACCTTTTATTTTTCTATTATAGACAGTATATTTTTTCAAGTACTTACTGATAATTTCCCCCCTCGTTTGTGCACTGTGATTTTTATTGTTGTGATTTTCACTGTTGAATAACTTTTTTTCTCTCTCTCCATAGGTATTGCATGCACTTGGTAATCAGTCCTGACTGCTGGAGTGGAGGCTACATGCTGTTTTCATTTTGAAGGTATGTTCTCTGTTACAAAATGCATGTGCTTTATAGTTACAGTGTAGGTCGACATACAGTGCAAGACAACTAGTAAATACTGTTTTATTCTTAAATTTAGAGGATTTATCCCCACGTATCAAGATGAAATCTTGGGTCCATTTCATAAAACTTGTTATAATAACAAATTTACTATAACAGTTAAAAGCTACTGAAACCCTTCAATCTTATTGGCTTGCAGTAAATTTGTTATAGGAATTGTGTAAAAACTCTATTACAAGTCTTTATAATGAAATGGACCCAGAACTACCCTTGCCACACAGATCTCCATTATGTAGGCCTACCCCCAATATAGGATTATTTTGAGAATGAATGGAGTAACTTTTGTTTCATCTCATCGTTCACATAGATTAAAAAAAAATCACTTCATAGGCTCTGTACTTTGGCCTGTGTTGTATCAGGTCTTCAATATTAATTCTCCATGAGCTCTCTTTAGAGGCCATTGCAATAAGAAACCAACAACAGAAATATTCGATAGCAGATTAACAACGTAAGACCCTAAAGTAATTGGTTGGAATTCTTCGTGCCCCTCCACGTGGTGTATCGAAATGCCTGGACCCCTGCTCTCAGGTTTGTGTTCTCTTGCTCCATGGTAACACATACCGCGGAACAGTCAACACCATTCCAGAGGAGTAAGATGTAGATGGACATGACATTGCCAAGATTGGAAAGGGGCCCTGGGTTAGCCCCGAGCATCATTGCCTTCCTCAGCCTTCACCTTGGTGCGTGTCATCATCTATAGATGGAAAATTGCTGGCTTTGAAATCAAGCATTCGTCAAGACAATCTGTAGGCCTTCAGTGTATTTTTTCTTGTCTGTGGTCTGATTGCAATAGGCCTACATATGTGTAAATGCTTACGCTTACAGTTTCGTGCAAACCTTTTTTTTTCTAATTGATTCTCTCATGTATCTTATGGTGCATCGCCTGCATGTACAAATACTTTTATTAATTGGAGTGACTGTTGAAAACCACATAGTTTTACATTTGACCAAACACTATTAAGTACACGAGGCCTACCTATGCTCTATAATAGGCCTAAAATCTACTTGTACATAAATGTACTATGTACAAATAAACTCTGATTATGTTAAAATCTAGACTAACATCTTTGATGAATTGCTTCAAGAATAGATCGTCTGTTCTTAGTGTAACTCCTGGAGCCCAAAGTCTTTCAGAAGTAAAACCAAGAGCAGCATTAAAAATACCACTTTTGTATACCCGGTATTAATCAAAATAACAAAATATTTTCAAATAAACAATGCATTTAGGCCCAAACAGAGTACATGTTCACATTTTCTAAGGTTTAGAATAGTCAGTATCGATGGCTTGTGCCATTTATGGACAGCTCCGTGACATGTACACGTAAAGGTTTACATACTCATGAACACAAATTCTGAAATGGCATGTCCTATTGTCCTCATGCCTGGCTACACCTCTGAATAACAACTGAAGATGATCTGTACAATAAGATTATTACCAAGATATGACACAAGCAGATGATGCGTGCCTGCCGAGTTTCAAATTTCGCACCAGGGGGGTTGCGATCGTGTTACCTTATCCTGGTATATATAAACTCTGCCATCATGATCATGCGTGATAGAAGTGCTTTTATATTTAGACAAGACAGGTGCAAAGACAAAGGACGGGTTTGTATTGTAAGATGCATGTAAAGAAGACAACTGCTTTTTTGCTACATGTATGTCTTGGTAGAATGTGAAAAGGGGATGGTGTGGTATGACAATGCATTCATTAATCTTTGGCTATGAAAATGAAATCCCCTTGCCCCCAGCCAAGTTCAAAGAGACAAAGACAAAACGTGCTGCCATATACATATAATAGAGTGATCATGAATGAGGGAGATGCAATGTGAATAAAGAGTGCATCATGCATTTGGAAGCCATACAAGCCAAAATCTGATCTGGGTGGCATTTCACAACAATTTTTAAGTATGATTTTAGTCATTATGGTATAGGCCTACATGCACAGATAAACTGTAGATGTACCATAGATTTATAATGAGATCCATTGTATGAATAATGCATGCTTTGGAAGTATGTAACCATTTACAGTTTTTAAAAAGGGTTGTTTATGCAACCAATCAATAGGAAAACAATTACATAGAGCCTTCCTTTCTGCCTATACAGTGTACATGTATGATCATTATTAAAATGTCAGAGATGTACATGTATTACATAACACATACATGTAGTCACTCTTTCAGTGAGATAATCATAATGGCATGAAGCTGTATTCAAGCGACCATGTTTAATCAACCTACATGTACGGGTACAGTCAAATCACAGTTTTAAAACCTGATACATGTACTGATGTACAATAGGCCTACGTGTACTTGTTCGAAAGTCAAAACAAAACTGTGTTCAATGAGTTTCAGTCAGCCTTTCAAAGTGCAAAAGTTCTACCATGGAGATTCTGTATCTCCATGGTTCTGTAATTGTGCTGAATTTAGGGTTTGATAGTAGTACATGTAAATCATTACTCTGACCATTACATTGTTTAGATAAATTATCTACATGTATGATATGTTTTGTTTACGTTACATATGTACACCTGAGTTCCTTTCTCAGCATGTCATTTATATTAAATACACACTCTCATAAACCCTGTTATAAATAAACTAATTCACTGGTGATTAAAACTGAGAGAAAATTTTGTCAAAGGAAAGCCTGCACTGCTCCAGGCGTTCCCTACCTTTCCTCATGGATAAATTACTCAAATTCTGTTTTTAGTAAAAATATATTTTGGAAATTCTTGCTACATGTAAGTGGATGACACATCCTTTGTCCATCTGTTCAGCAATTAAACAGTGTTGATGTACAGGTACATGCACATGACGGACTACCGTGTAGGTCTTACAGTATTGACCCAGAGTCTCAGATCATAAAGGCATACTAACAGAAAGTCCTTATTCCAAACTTGGAAATAAAACATTTTTTCTATAATTAAAAATAATTGGTTTGGACTTTGGACTGGTGATGGAAGTACATGTAAGCACAAATATCTTGTGAATATTTTTTTATCAACACTCATAAAGACACATTAACCAACATTGCACATTTTGTTTTCTTCATTCAATAGGAATCTTCTTAAAAATTTTGGTTGGGATGGTTGGGGGGGAGGCTTGCACCTTTGTATAGTCATCGCAAGCAATAGTGATAATACATGGAGTATATCGCATACATTCGTAATTCCGAAGCTTCGTAATTCCGAAGGTTCGGTTATTCCGAAGGTTCGTATTTCCGAAGGTTCGTAATTCCGAAGGTTCGTAATTCCGAAGGTTCGTCAATCCGAAAACGAAATAAGGTTCGTAATTCCGAAGGTTCGTTAATCCGAAAACAAAATAAGGTTCGTAATTCCGAAGGTTCGTTAATCCGAAAACAAAATAAGGTTCGTAATTCCGAAGGTTCGTTAATCCGAAAACGAAATAAGGTTCGTTAATCCGAAAACGAAATAAGGTTCGTTAATCCGAAAACGAAATAAGGTTCGTTAATCCGAAAACGAAATAAGGTTCGTTAATCCGAAAATTAAATAAGGTTCGTATTTCCGAAAATGAAAATAATTCATTTTGGTAACAAAAACGATGTTGTCATTACAATATTACACGATATTATGCAATGATAGTAATAACGATCGATGATACATGTGTGTTGGGGCCAAAGCATGTATTTCATTAAGAATGGCGCCCTGATCAAGCATAGGCTAATTTCGATTTTATCTGAGTAATTGCTGCCTATAAGCAAATGATTTAATTAAAGATGCAGGAGATCAAGTGTGTTGGAAGCGTGCGAGCAACCTCTAGATAATAGGATTTGTATTGGAGGGGATGTCATTTTAAATAACAGCTTCTGCTGGTAATAAAAATAAAAATAATACTAATAATGATCCTTGTGAAAGGTTGAAAGCGCGAATCGCAAGCTGAAACTAGTAGACATTTCATGTAACAAGACGTGAAGTGAGCATTCGGAGCATTTTTTGTAATCGTGAGAAAGATGTGTATCTTTCTAAAGAATTAATGCGAGGGCGAGCTGTAATTTGTTTATATACTGACCTGGGGCCCGTTGCATGAAACGTTTTACCTGAGAAAACTCAGGTTGTTTTTACAGGAGTTTTTGCCCTGTACTAAAGTCATTGGCGGAAATCAGACTAACCTTAGTTTTCAGTTTTTACCAGAGTTTTCTCAGGTAAAAAGTTTTATGCAACAGGCTTCAGAAAGTAATCTTTTAAGGACTGCATTTAGTGACTCATGAATAGAATATATATCTCATGAACTAAATAATGAGAGCGCGAACCGCAAGCTTAAAATTTGTGATATTCCAACCTGAAAACTGGACATTTCATACTTTTTTTTGTAACCAGGAATAGAATGAGTTCCTCAATAAACAATACTTGATGCGAGCGAGAAACGTGAGCCAAATTTTTCCGATTTTCCAACCTGAAAACTGGACATTCTAAGCATTCTTGTAAAAAAAAAATAATAATAGCTGGGAGAATAGTTTTCAGAACTGAAGTGGCTTCCCTGGGTAAATGATATCTATATCAATATTATCATTCTAGGCCCACATGAAATTTCCAAAAGTTTGAGCACGTGATTCGCTCGCAACATCTCACAAGGATGCCCTTTTAACAGTATTGACCAAAAAGGTGAATTTTACATCTTCAGATTTGACTTTTCCCCCCAAACCGCTTGCTCTCTACGCTCGCAGAAATGAAACGTAAATATATAACTTTAGTGATCACTTAAAAAATTGTGCTCAATTTAGTTACTACAAAACACACAACCTCTTTACACAGATGATAATCTAATGGTGAAAATATCCGTTTGCACCAAATTGCCCCTATTGGCCCCTTTTTTTGCTTTGCCCCCCCCCCAAAAAAAAAAAAACGTTCCGCCGCCATTGGCTAAAACACGCATCGTCTTCATGGCTAACTGCAAAAAGTTCTTAAAATGTCCCCTTTAGATCAGGTCAGAGCTTATATATTTAAAAATTCTCTTCGCGCTTCTTGCTAGCAGTTATTGTCTAATTTTAGTTACATAGGCATCTCGCTTTGAAGATCACAAACATATTGCCCATCATATTAACAAAAATATATAGCTCGCGCTCGCATTATTTAAAAAGGGTTTATCATGTTATTACATATTTACTTTATTTTATAAGGATAAAGCTAATTATTGACTGTTAGGACTACCCTTTCAAAGAAACAAACAAAAATCAACTTTAAACTGCCGATCAAGGAAAATATGGCTTAAAAAAATTGCCCCCCCCCTCTATTTGACGAAAGTTGGATCCACCGGGAGGGAGGCAGGGGGCATCAAAAATGGAATAAAAAACAGGGGAATTAATATTTTCCAAAATGGGAAAGTTCCTTTTTCAAAAATAAATATGCCGTTTTTCATGATTTTTTCGAAATAAAATACTCTTTTTAAAGTATACAAGTTAAGTTAAGTTTTCAGGCTGGAATATTGAAAAATTTCAGCTTGCGCTTCGCACTCTCATTCGATTGGTGAAATATTCATCCTAAAGAGGTCACTAAATGCTTTCTTTAACAGGTTCCTTTTCTGGTCAGTATGTTTAAGCTCGCGTTTTGCGCTCGTGTTAATTCTTTAGTTAGATGCACATCTTTTTTAATGACAGCAGAAATCTGCTCGGATTTTTAAAAACTAATTTTCATTTTTTATTGAAATAACCTAAGGTTTAGCTTGTGATTCACGCTCGCAACACCTTGCAATAATGCCATTTTAAGAATAACTGACCACAAAAAACGTTATACAACTTCACCTTTGAATTTGTTTTACCAAGCCGCTCGCTCATTATACTCTCTCCCGAAAAAATAAAGCCTAAATATACATTTTGCCATAATAAGAAGTCACTTCAAAAAAGTTTTTCTCTTCTTAATCACTATCAAACACACAATGACTTCAAGCAGATGATAATCTTAAGGTGAAAATATAACCAAAGTGCCCATTTCGTTCGTTCGGCCGCCCTTGCCTTCCCATCCTCATATGATAATTGAACGGCAACAGTGTCCCCCGCCCCCCTCCCTTGCCTCTGCCTCTGCTTTCCCGGTTTTCATTTTTCGGATTAACAAACCTTATTTTGTTTTCGGATTAACGAACCTTATTTTGTTTTCGGATTAACGAACCTTATTTCGTTTTCGGATTAACGAACCTTATTTTGTTTTCGGATTAACGAACCTTATTTCGTTTTCGGATTAACGAACCTTATTTTGTTTTCGGATTAACGAACCTTATTTCGTTTTCGGATTAACGAACCTTCGGAAAAACGAACCTTATTTCGTTTTCGGATCAACGAACCTTCGGAATAACGAACCTTTTTTCGTTTTCGGATTAACGAACCTTCGGAACAACGAACCTTATTTCGTTTTCGGATTAACGAACCTTCGGAACAACGAACCTTATTTCGTTTTCGGATTATCGAACCTTCGGAATAACGAATCGTCGGAATTACGCCACAAATGTTCGGATTAACGAACCCTTTTTCGTTTTCGGATTAACGAACATCGAGGTATAGGCAATTTACGTGTTTCGGAATTACGAACCTTCGGAATAAAGAACCTTCGGAATTACGAAGCTTCGGAATTACGAAGTGTAACCGGAGTATATATATCCAATTAATTTCTGACAAGCATCCCTTAGAGGCCTTAAATATGATACTGATAATTGTGGTAATAAAAAAAAGGCTGAACAGGCCAATTAATGGCTTCATGGTCTACCTATCAGGAGAGTGGCAGTGTGAAAGTGCCCCCTTCAGAATGATGAATTATGCATGTCCAAAGTCATCCCAGTGCCTCTCTATCACCTCCTCGGTGATCTATGTTTATTATGACTGGGATACACAGCATGACAGACTTGTATCATCTCCTTAAACTCTATCCAGTCAAATGCTCACTCACTTGGGGGCTTTCACACCTCCTTAATCAGAAAAAAATTCAGATCAGTCTCAGCACACTTTGTAGTACAGTCACATTCCAATAATTCTATTTTTTGTAATTCATTGTTTTCAAGTCAGCAAAGTCCTCAACCTACTTGTACATGAACATGTATGCCTCAAAACGTTTCTGGTGCACACTTTTTGTTGTTGCTTGCAGTTTCTATGGGGAGGTATATAATCAATCCTGATCACAAAATACCAGATAAATCATTCCAATTGATGTGATAGCATGTTTTTTGAAAAATCTTTTTCCCTGAAAAAAATAACTGTGTGTGGATGACGGCTGTATATTTCAATAGTGGAGAAAATATTACATGTACCTGATTTATGATGTGCCCTACAATCTACATGGACATGTACATGGTCACAAAATGCCATATGAATGCTATATCAATGCGATGTATTATCATTGAGCTATAAACCCATTCACTGAGATGATGTGGTCACTCACTTCAGCGGGAACTAGTCAAGAAAAGTGACTTTGAACAGACTCAGGTGCACTTCAGAATTAAACTATAGGTAGTTTCAGACCGCCTCGAAGTTCCTCAGTTCCAGGTATTCGCTGATCGAAAAATTTACCCCGATCAGAAGATGTACCAGGTATTTTGGTAATGTGAAAGCAAACTACGCGTAATTAACCTGAAAGAAAATACCCGCTAAATAGTATGTACTTGGCGAAATTTCGAGAAATTTCGCGGGGATATTTTGGCAATGTGAAAGCAATTTACTTTAAGCCTACATGTACATGTAACGTGTTGTTGGGCTCGGGTGCCGTGGGTGGCTGCTGGGCAAGTGATTTTGAATCTTGCGCCTTGCCTGTTTATCAGACCATACTGCACATGCTTGTAACTTCAGGAACTTATCCCAAAGGGTACATGTATGTTTCAGGGTGGTGTGAATGCAGGAATAATTAATGGGTATTTTTTAGCCTAAAACAGATCTTGTAATTTAACATGGATTCTTATGATCGAGGCGATTTGAAACCACCTAATGAGGCCGTTCTCATTTTATGCTTTCCAAAACTAGTTTACTGGAAACCGATTCAGGAAACCAGTTTGGAAGATTGCTTTGCTAGCATTCCCACTTGACCACACGAAAGTGGTTTTCAAAATCACTTCATGTATAAAGCAATCTTGTTGCTATGGAAACGCTCTCAGTGGGGTGACACATTTCGCGCGGAATTCGAAACCGCAGCGTAGGCATTCTTCACCTGTCGTATGGAGTAGCGCGCTCAAAATGTGCGAAGATCGCTTCCCGAAAAATTGTTGTGTCCTCAATTCACTTACGCTAAAACCAGTTTAACGAGACAAAGCGATCTTGAAAACTACATCGTGAGGTGGTTTTCTGAACCGGTTTGAAAGATCACTTTGAGGCTGTTCTCACTACATTCCTAAAAACTAGTTTAGTGGAAACTAGTTTAGAGCGTAGTGAGAACGGTCGAATCAGTCTTGGAAGCGAAACCAGTTTGGAAAACCACCTTGTGATGTACTTTTTCAAGATCGCTTTGCCTCGTTAAACTGGTTTTAGCATAAGTGAGGACACAACTGTTCTTCGGGAAGCGATCTTCGCACATTTTGAGCGCGCTACTCCACACGACAGGTGTAGAATGACCATGCTGCGGTTTCGAATTTCGCGCGAAACGTGTCACCCCACTGCAAGCGTTTCCATAGCAACGAGTGCTTTACATGAAGTGATTTTGAAAACCACTTTTGTGTGATCAAGTGGGAACGCTAGCAAAGCGACCTTCCAAACTGGTTTCCTGAATCGGCTTCCAGTAAACTAGTTTTAGAAAGCGTAATGAGAACGGCCTCTTTGACCGTTCTCACTACCGGGTACTTATTTTCTTGTTTCCACTAAACTGGTTTCCAGTAAACTAGTTTTTGATAGGAAGGTTGTGAGAATGGTGTCCAAGTCTATGGACAGAGACTACATTATAAACCAGTAACAAGCAAGGATGATGTATGGAGTGTTTAGACAGTGTCATATTCAATCCATCTATGTAAGCAAACCATCTCCCTTTGATGATTGTTGCTATTACCCACGGCCAGTGTGGTTAAATGGTCACTTTCTCTCATTTATTGACATGAATATGTTCATTTCAAGGATGATTGATATGAGATGGCGCTAGAGGAATGCAGGGTGAGGTCAGCAAAATAGCAAAACATAAACTATGACCGTTCGGGGTGGTGGTTTTCCATCATCCGACTTCGCACAATCTTTAGATTCTTGTTTGATCAGCCGTCTATAGGAGTAAAGACTTTTGTGTAAAAATCAAAGTAAGGTCCATTATTTCTGTGAATTGTTGTAAAAATGAGCCCAAGAAAAATTATTCTGAAAGTCATTATTTAGCACTTGCAAGCATCTCATAATTATGACTGTGACTTATTTGTAGGCCTCCATCCGTCTTCCAATTTCTAGATATTTTTTTCTTCAAAATAGCAATATTGAAGTCTCCACCATCTGAATTCATCGATTCTGTGAAGTTCTTGAGCAATACATCGTTTCATCGTGTGGTTTTAATTTCCTGTCATATATCAAATGTATGACTTTGTCTTGTTTATTTGCTTCAAGAACTATTGTCAAATTTATGAATTTCTGCTTCATATTTTGACAATTTGTTCATTCATACTGCCTCACCCTGGAGGCATCATGCAAAATAAATCACATTACCTGTCTCCACAAAAGGAACACGCATTCATGCGTAAAGACGCTGGAAACTTGAGCTTCATGTTCATGCTTATGTTATTACGTATTGTATCAGTTACATGGACATGTTTGGCAGCCTGGCCTTTGTTACTTTTTTTGGTTTTTATTCTGATTTTCCATAGCAGCCTGTCTCGCTACCAGCCCGTAAGCAATTTATTACAGACAAATGACTCATTCAGGCTTTTGGGGTGGATGGGAAAGGAGGAAATGTGCTTCTAATTCCCCGCTAGATTTGCCTTCTCAATCAGGCATGCTTGCATGCATACATGTACATGTACTATCCTCCAAGGCAATCGCACGTCAGTTTCTCGTTGCTGGCCTTGGAGTTGTCTACTTTAGAGTTACTGTAAGTGCACTCATTATGCCGGTGACTCAATCATGCATGTGTGTCGGCATTGTCTTGTTTTGTCTTATATTGTTTATTGGTGACAGATTGTGATTGGCCGTGCACAGTTCAAGGCAAAAGAGGTGATCTGTGGTAAACTATTATTTGTACCAATTCATTCGCAGAGTAATTGAAAGACATCAGTGGGCGCATTTCCGAAAAAATGACCCAAACTTTGATGATTTTAACTTGAGAAATTGCGAAAAAATCTCCAGTGCCTACAGTACTGCGAGTTCTGGGGAGCGTCTCATGAAATGACTTGTTTGATGTTTTATCCGACAAGTCCCATTTCATCCGACAGTTACTATAGTAACAGTGCCTCTCAGCCAATCAGAATCAAGGAAAGATGTCAGATCTGACAACTTGTCAGACAAAAATGTTGATGAAACGGTCCCCTGGAGTGTAATAACCATTAGATGTAGGCACATGCATACAAATGTATATTAAAAAGAGAAAAAATTAACTGTTTGGCCAGGAAACTTTACCAGGTGATTCCTTACAAAACCAAGTCCATATTTGATATATCAAGGTGATTTTAGTACAAAATTATAGGCCAAGACACCCCCCCCCAAAAAAAAGAAGAAGAAAGTAGTGTATAAAGTTACTAAAAAGACTGCTACTGTACTTGTTAAAAATGTAGGCCTATAGATTTAATAGTGTTTTTTATTAATGGGCCATGTAATTGTAAAGTCCATAAATAATCTTTTTTTCCTTACTTTTGATAATTTTTGAAAATGATTTAATTGTTTTGCAAAAGGGTACATGTCTTCTTTACATGGACAAGCTGTAATATGACTGTATTCTGTAAAATAATGATATACATGTAGCACTCCCAATGAACACACAAATGTACACTACAGAGCCATGTTGATATTCATCTGTTAATCCCATTAACCTGTTCACCTTGGGGTCATACTGCTAATCAGTTTAAAGTATATCCTAGAATAACCTTGCTGATATTGATACCATACCAGTAATAGGATTAGGTCAATTACTCTATGGTATTAATCCTATTACACAAGTACAGTTACATGTATTACAGGTGGGCCCTTTGGCATAACATTTTAAGTGCTCCTATGTTTTTAAAATGCATGCCGTGGCAATTATTGCTTGTTCGTGATGTCAAATTTCAACTGATTGCTGTCTTTGAAAGCGAGATCATTTCTTAATATATGATTAAAACGTAGATTTGCACTGTTTTTGCCAAGGCCATAGCCATCATTGGCTTTTATACAATGATTTATAAATAGGCCTATGCAATTCACACTTTTTGAAATTAGTATTAGATCCCTTCTTTAGCTTTTTCTCTTTTTTTTTAAGAAAAAGTTTAGAGAGACAGGAGGGGAGGGGATGGGGTACTCAGCTTCAATATTGTGTTATGAAAATGACAAGCAGGGACTTCAGAATAGGTAACATGTAGGCCTTTTTTTTAAATCTTTGGAATTCCAGACTTTGTTAAACAGGAGGTACGTGTAAAAGGGGCAGGTGTGATGCATGGAAGATGATTTCACACAAACGTGAAACTATTTGTGACAGCAAACTTTATTCATTTTGTTTTAGAAAGAAGACCTGCATATTGATATTAAGCATCATTGCAAACCATTGTAGGCCCTTGGCCTGAGCCTACTTTAATTGCAAAATTACATGCTGCCATTGTTGTAATATTATGTAAGCCAAGCTATTGTATAAAGGTCATGATATTCAGGTTTTAATATCTCAGGCACAATTCACTTTGCCTTTATACACACATACATGGAGGTTATTGATTATGCAATCACCATTGCAGACGAATAAAGGCTCCTTATGTGCTACTTTAAACTTTCAAAAGAATTTGTGACCCATAAAAAGAAAACTAAAGACACCATTGAAATCCTACTGGGTAGGGGGTGATCTGAAGCTGACCAACCTCTGGCACTGTCTAGGCTTCCTAAAGGCATTCAATATTGATTTTTTTTCCATTCTCTACCATTCTTTAGTGTATTTCCTGGTGGAGTATGAAGCGTTTTATGTTGGTAGTCTTCAGTGTGCAGACACAAAATTTGTCAATTCATGAGTGGTAAAAGTGACTGCTTTGAAATAACTTACAAAATTGTTCTGATTACATGTATGTTGTACCTCTATAGCTACTTCATTCCGAAATTGAATCTAGGAGGGTGAAGGGGCAGCGGCTGCAAATTTCTATGTATGCTGCACTCAAGTGTCGAATTTACAAATTAACAACAACAAAAAACAAAGAAGTCTGTGCCTGCAGACTAGCTTGAGTGTCCTGAAAGGCTTCATAACAAAAGATGCTATTGATCGTAGTATTGATCACCATTGTAGGCAGCTGTAGGACTTCATGCATTCATTGGTCTTTGGGTCTGAGCCAACATTTGATCGGGAAAGCTTGGACATGATGTGTCGATAAAATTGTATATTTATCTAAAATTTATAACTGTGCAGTGTGTGGAAGTAGATTCAATTTTCCTTTGAATAAAAATCCCTCACTTAAAAAAAAAAGCAACCAAATCCTCCCCATATTTTGTTAAATCTTTAAATACGGTACATTTTAGGAAGAGATGATAATGCATGTAAAATGTACCTCTCATTCCATGAGAAGGAATTTTTCTACTTTTGTCAAAGTTCATTTCATCCCTTTTGATTATTAAAACTTCAAAGTTGCATGTCAAAATAATAAGATCTTATGCAAAAAAATATGGATAAATATAATAATTGTATGTGACCCAAATTTTATGGCCAAAATAATGAAATGATCATTTTCATGAAAGCACTTGTACTCTACGTGATAGAACTTCACCAGAAGGATACCTCTTCCTTTTAATGAAAAAAAAACAATACCAGCAAAAATGTTTCACAAGCTTTTTCATGGTAATTGATTGTCATTATTTAGTTCATTTGTATTATTTGCATGTAAAAGTTAAAAATAAGTAACAAATGTTAATGATACTACTTTATGTACAATATTAATATTATATGGAAACTGACCTGTGTAGTTTTGTAGGCCAACCCATGGGGGTGTACTAAATGCAATGAGCCATTCAGTTTGGTATGTCATGCAAAATATAAAATGAAGGAAATCCTTAAGATATGATCATCATGTTTACATGTACATGTAGTATAACCTGTCCATTGACTTTGAGAACATTTTGTGTCTTGTAGGCCTAAAACATGTATGCCTACATGTAACTGTTTTCTGAAATAATTGGGATGCATGATATTTCTTTTTCTGATGTAGGCCTACATACATCTGGATGTATACACTGCTGGTATTGGTATGATCATGGTATAATGTACATGCAGGGATTCCATATCCCTGGTACATGTATGCTTTCAATGAAATGTACATGTATATAATGAGTAATCCTGGATATGTAATAATCTAACTTTTTCCTGCTTCCTTGTTATTGTTGACATTTTCCAGGCACCCTTTAAGAGTATATAAACAACTTTCATGTCCTACAACCGAGTCTATTTGCATTTGTGTGTATAGTCCAGTGAAAACACACCCCCTTTTTCTTTACCAAATCACTGCACCCCTGCATGCACAATGGAAGAGCCCACAGGATTTTTACTATTTCCCTGTTTCTGTCTACTTCTCTTTTGCTGCAGGCTGCGAGACTTGACTAATGCACTGTTCAGAGGGAAGGATGCTTACTGATTGGCTGATTGCATCGCAGACTGCAGCCCCTCACTCTTGAGCACACACACTCACACAGACAGGCACCAGGCCTTTGCAAACGGAGGGAGTGTTGTTATTATGTGTCTGACACAGGTCGGAGGAGTACTGCTTCCAGAGCTCAGCTCAACTACTTGAATACATTATCGGGAAGCTCCTCAGTGTTGGGTATTTTTCCATACATTGTCAGCCCAAGCCTTCAGCCATCTACACCGGGCTAGCAAGATAGCACAGAATCTCTGGTTGTGGTGGGATATGTCATGCTGTGGCTCTCCCACTAGACCGCCTCGTTAGCAAGCCGCTAGATGTTGCCACCCTCCTGTAGCTGTTGGAACTCGAACCACAACAAATGTTGAAATTGCTCGGCAGGACTGCCCACCAAACATTCCCTGGCCTGCGGGTGAGAAGCGGTATTTGCATTTAGACAAGCAATCAAGTCGGACTGATTGGAGTGCCTAGTCAAACACTTCAGCAACACCACCATCTCTGGCACTTGACTTCAACGATACATCTTATCAGTTTTCAACTCGTCCGTTCCCTAGATGTGAAAATTTTCAGTAATTCCTTCTGACAGGATTTTAAGGATTACACACCAGCAGCCATGGCTTCTGAATTCCTGAGACGTTTGTTGAAGCGAGGGTCCGAGTCTTCGCAGAGACCCAAGGTGGATGTCCATGCCCTGTACACAAACTGCCAAATGAGTCGCGTGTTGATGGAAGGTCAGCTCTCTGTACACGAACCATGGCGCAGGCACAAGAAGAAGCCCAAGAGCGTTCACATGGTGCTCTACACCAATGATTCTAGCCCATTTCTTGTGTGGTACGGAGAAAGAGCCAGGAAGAAGGCGCGTGGATTCTGCAACATCCAAGGTGGGAAGATCGCGCCGATCGGGGAATATAGCTTCCAGATTGTGTTCAGTGGGAAAAATAACCAAGTGTACAAATTCAACACGGAATGCTGGGATACTCGCGAGGAGTGGTTATACGCATTAAGGGACGAGAGCAGACGTGAGACGGCCATGCCGGAACTCTCTAACGTCACGCCTTCACTGATGGAGAGCAAAGACGACATTGCCATAACGCATCAAACTCAGCCTCAGCGACCACCATGGAAAGGGCATCGTAGAACTCTAAGCGCTGGGTCACCGTCGCCGCAGCTTGATCGCTGTCAGGTCTCTCTCCAACGATCAAGAAGTCAACCCCACATTCAAAAAGGAAAGTTGATCCGAAAGCGCGCGACTGTGTTGAACTCCTCCAAACCCAAACCGACGTTGGGCCAGTCGATCCAGGGACAAAAAGTCTTTGTGCGATCACCAGAAGTTTGTCGCAGCTGAGGCTAGTGCACATGTGGCACGCTTTCAAGGCATTCTAAAGTTTAAACCCGTCATTCTCAATTACTTTTTTAGAAGCGCCACATTTCTTGTTGAGAATCGGTAATGCTCCACTATCCATTACGCAATATCAGCGGAGGGGTTCCAGAGGCCCCTGATGGGGGTCGAGGGGGCAGAGCCCCCAGAAGTTTTGGAATATGAGGCCTTTTAAATTGCCCATGCAGAGGTGCTGCAATAAATATCAACAGAAAAAATACAAATGCCAACAAACTATACAATATTAATATTAAAAGAAAAATGACCAGTGACTTGTTCACTGATACCACTATAGTTCAGACTGTTCTGCACCAGATCTATTGGCTGAAGCAAGTGGCGTAATGGGTAAAAAAAATCAAGAGGGCTAGATATGGCAGCTGAAGTAAAAATATTGAACTTTTCAATACAAAAATATATATTTTGACATAATATTAAGATAATTCCACTCGTTCCCTTTCTTTCTCTTTCCCTTTCTCCTTTTTTTTCTTGGCCGTGAAACACATGGGGGCCCATCTGTACCCCAGTGGCTAAAGTTACGTTCCCCGATTTTGCAAGGGCTGAAAATTAGGCGTTACACTGCCCTAGCGCCCCGAACTACCCATCTTTCTCTACAACTCACGTGCAGTATTATTTATTCAGTTCTTCTTTAGCAAGAGTGCATGCAGACAATCACGGCAAGCAATACATCTGAGCATACATATATTTCACTTTTACAACTTCGGATTTTAATCGGCTCCGGAAACAAGGTTTCTGCTTGTTCTGTCCCAAATTCATAATCTATTATGATCAGGATGTTCTTTAAATATCACATTATTTGATGTTTAACTCTTAACCAAAACTTATACTCTGGAAATGCAAAATTTATCGCCGTTGAAATAGAAATCCTACAAACGGGGTTTTCATATCACTTCTGTGGCACATTTGTAAGAATAAATAAAACTTTGTAAGAAAAAATAAAAATCGATCCTCCATAATAGGGGTTATCGAGTGCTAAATTGGACAAAATTTGAGGAAATCAATTAGCCATTAAGTGTCAAGTAAAGAGTTTTTGTTTTCTCTTTGTATTAAAATGATCACCAAATCCTTATTTTCAGGTTACTGGTAGATACATTTTTATTTCCCCAATATTTCCTTATTTTTACTTTTTTTATACCAACTCCCAAGCGCCACTCCGCAAGGCTCGGTGCGCCACAAGTGGCGCGCGCGCCACCATTTGAGAATCCCTGGTTTAAACTATCCAGCCATTTCAAGCTGACAGCATTTTTATATATTTTTTTCAATGTTCACATTGTCATTAATTCATTGCAAAGTTATATTCTGTTTATGTTTATTTGAATACTCGCAAAAGAAGCGTACTGCAAAGAATGCAAATGTTTTGTTGTAAAGCAGTTACAATTGAGAGCACCAAATGCAATGCTGATGTGATTATCATGCATGAAATGCCAAGTTTGATATAAATTAAATTGATTTTGCATGTTTATGTTTATACTTCAAAAGTTTCATTCCTTTTTATATTTCGTATAAATTTGCAAAATATGCAAATAATCCCCCTTCTTGCTTTTCATATTAGTGTCTGACTAATATGAAGACTACTAATAAGATACTTGTAGTAACATTCATCAGAGAAAAAAGTGAATTTTCAAACTCCCTTTATAAAGTTTTTGATTTTTTGTTTGGTACTTTAAAATAAAGGAAAGAGATTTATCTATAGTACTATATAAAGATACCGGCCATTCTGAGCACTTTATTATTTAAGAGTGTGAGGTACCTTAACGGAAAGTAAACGAGACCAAATTTTTTTATTTGTGTTATAAGTCACAAGGTAATCCAGAAAAAAGAAAATGGTGCCTTATCTTTATAATCAATTATTAGCATGTACTCTCCAAATTATTCAGTGTAAGATATTTTGTATCATCATTAATCGATATTCTATCAATATTTTATGAAACATGGAGGATAATCAAACCTTGAAGAAGTGTATCTCAAATCGATATGAAATTTATATCCCTTTTTTCATATTCCTTATTCTATTAGCAGTGAAAAAAAATGCATCAATTATCGTCATGTACATGTATAAAATCAAGAGGAGGCACCGGAATTTATAGAAATTTTTCTATAAAATAATTTGTTTTTGGAAAACGTAAAACAGTACTTTTGGCTTGTGTGCATAAAATCCCTGTTAATGTATGCACATGTATGGGTCTGGATTTGTTGATCAGCCTGTGGTGCAGGCGCAGTTCTGATGATAATGTTTTGTCATTTCAACTTCCCAGTTCCTGTTTTTATTTTTGGTTAGCTTATCTGTCAAAAACTACCAACAGGCTATTAATTTATTAATTATTGATTCTGATGTAACAGATACACTGGTGTTTAAAATGTATAAATACCAATTCTTTTGAATTATTTCCTCTTCCCGTTAATAATAATCCACTCGGAGAAGACAAATTTAGGGTTTTTCCAGGTACATATTTTTTAATACTCAACTGATATGAAGCCTATGCCTGATACACTTAACCATTGTATCATTACATAATTTTCATACAACATCGTCCTCGATTTGTCATTTCTAGCCATTTGACAGTAGGAAATACAGACTCTTTACTTTAACATCATTTTGGAAAGCGTCTGTGGTTTTTTGGAAATTGAGATGAGTCAAAGCTGCCGGATGCTGGGAATTGTAATACTGCATGAAGGTTTTGAAGAGAAGAAGAAAAAAAAGTGGAAAGGTCTACTCCCCCTTTTTCCTCTTTTGGTAGGAAATCCTTCACCCATGCACATGAGGTTTGAGTTCCTGGGATATGCAGACTTCATTAAGTGAAGGCACACATGTACATACATGGAGTGTTTTTAATTCAGGCCTATAAATACAGTCAGTATATAAATTCATGAAGATGAGCAAAGTTAATGTACATCTAAATATGTAGGCCTACCGGTATATTTCAGTTTCATAACAAAAGCTATATGAATACATGTATGTAGCAGTCGGCACTATGTATTTCATGTTGAGTTGCACTTGTACTGTTGTACATTCTCATAGTCACAGGCCTAGATATATTTCAAATTCAGTTCAGGTTGACTAGTAATTATGCAAATTTGTTACTGTCATCCATATTTTGTAAAATTTTGGGACATAAGTGCTCAAGTTGCATCAATCTTGTCCATCTTTCAAATGCAATGTGCATATGGTAGCTGGTACATGTAGCTGGTACTGTAATTCAAATACTCTGTCCCTGGCTGGCTTTGTTGTGTACGCCTTGTGTGTACACAGTATCGAGTCTGTATTGTTGGATCGCCCTCTGCTCCAGTAGGGGGGCGGGTCTGGACAAAGACACTGGAAGAAGGACGGTTTTCATGCTTTAGCTGGAAATACCTCTTACAGCATGCCTGCATGTGCATGTACATATACATTCACATGTTTGTGTGGTGTAGTGTGCACATGAATGATTCCTTTTTCAAACAATCCAAGGCCACCCATGTTTGTTTTTTAAATCATCTATGATTAAATTGAATAGACACATGACAGACTAGACAGATAAATCTCTACATTTGAAATGAAAAGATCAAGAATCCTGTTCATGTGTGTCCATGAGTGGAAGCAAAACATTGATACCCGTTTATCTGTGCGCATGTGCATCCTCTGCAAAAGCTGAGGAAACATGACGAATGTCGCATGTGCCTGGTGTTTAATCCTTACAATCCCCTGGTTAGTACTCAAAATCTGGCACGACTCCATCAAAAGCAGACATTTGCTCAGAGACCTTGCACATATGTTCCTTCCCCCGCAACAACCTGCGGGTAATTTTAGCAGAGCACATTTCATTGTATGCAAATAGAATGTTCTAAGCAGAACCATGGCCCATGGCAGAACAGACTCACACACACACAGCTACTTTCAAACTGCAGGGCATCCTGTCTGCACTTGCACGTTCGTAAATCTTCGAATTCGAAGTAAATCTGGTTTAGTCACCAATTGGTACTTGAACTGCAGGTGTCCTTACTAAATAACTTGATCTGTTCCATGTTGGGGTGCTATTTCTCATGATAATTTCTCTTGTAAGGAAGGAAATGCGATGAAATATATTTTTTTAATGTCAGTGTGAACAGTATGACATATGAGGTCAAAGGAGACATACTGTATGGGATTCATTCCCGGACAAACTTTCCAGCAAAGTTTGTGTCATCCTACTACTTGGGTCATCCCTCACCCCCCCCCCATGACTATGTACAGAGTACCATAGATTTGAAAGATCTCTGAGGTTCAAACATGAATGTTCATGAAGGAGGAAAGGAAGCTCTAAAAATAAGACACTCGACTCTCTCGCAAGAGGTTAGAGAGGATTATCATTTCCGCTCTTATCAAAAATTCCAAATTGAAACAGGCATTTTGACATGTTTCCGTTGACAGCGGGATAAAAACGGCTTACAATCCACTGGGATTTTTGTTATTTCTCCGTGAAAACTGGAAGGTGTGTTAAATTTCAAGCTTTTCTTACTCCGCTGGCTAGAAGTCTACATGAAAATGTCTGAATTTTGTTTAAATATTGACTCGATCACTACACAGTTCATGTTTGTAAACTCACTGGGAAAATTAGCAATGGGAGATACAATCATTGCCCTTGAAGGGTAATTCAATATATGTAGCTATTTTAACAAAGATCCGAATCAAATCCTATTTTAGAGTGAGATTGATAATCGTTATTGAGATCTGAAGATTGTCGTTCCTCTTATAAGCTCTTTGTTGATTTGTGCATCTAGTTCAAGTTCACATTGTATTTTGAGTGCTGCCTTGTGCATGCCCCGTTGCGATCTTGAAGACGATCTCTCCTGGGTATAGCAATAATTCTATTTCCAGGCATTCTGTACCTAAAATATCAGGCCTCGTTGTGCCTAGCCATACTTCATCTAAGCGTCTCTAATCCTACCGAATTGTAATCTAATATTGCATTCCACCGGAGAGGATAGGAGAAAAGTGGAGGCAGGCCCTGGTTTCTTGATACTTGTTCATTTGAATTTCATGTGCATGCTAACTTCACTGGGCTTTTGGCAGCCGCATCCCACGTTTTGGTCGTTGGCAAGCGAATGGGAATTGATGTTCCATGTTGCTATGTTGTCGGCTGGCTACGTGGTTAACCGCATAGGGAAGTGAGACAGGATGGAAATG
The DNA here is from genome assembly GCF_018143015.1 of Lytechinus variegatus. Lineage (NCBI taxonomy): Eukaryota > Metazoa > Echinodermata > Echinoidea > Temnopleuroida > Toxopneustidae > Lytechinus > Lytechinus variegatus. The sequence continues at coordinate 11,691,790 of NC_054757.1, forward strand.
GCAGATTTAGTGGCAACCTAGGCCAACGTGAGATCACGAAATGCAGTTTCCTGAAGTCGCTGATTAGGAGCGGCTCTGGATTCTTTCCTCTCTGTCTTCCCTCCCCTCCCCCTCCATTCGCCCTCCCCCTCTTTCTGTCCGTCTCTTTCTCCCTTCCTTTCTATCTTTATCTCCTTTTTTCCTCTCTTCCTCTCATCTCATGTACTTTCCCCATCGACACTCATATTCCGAATGTGTCTTCACAGATTTTTTTTGCGTTTTGTATCCACTACTTATGGCACTCTACCGCTTTCACTGATGTGAAAAACCCCAGGCACAGACATTCAGGTCAGTTCATAGGGGGATTTGCTCATGTTATCATTGATAATCTTTTCAGACAAGACAGTGGAAACAGGCCCTAATTGGTTGCAGCATTCCAGAGCTGAAGTTCTGAGCAATTTGCAAATAGCATTTGTTTGTACACACGACCTAACAGCATACTAATTTACCAGGATATGCTAGAAATGTAATTATGAGTGTTTCCGTGCCACTTCTAAGCATTATAATTACTCTGGATGCTTTCCAGTTGGAAACGCTGTCAATCAAATTGTAGTTTTTCCAGTGCAACTCTCATGGTATACATGTACTCACCGAATTTGCAAAGAAGATCGAATGGGAATGATTTATATATTGAAGCTGGCAAGCCCAGAATGCAAGTATTGACTATTGTGAAAAATGCTTGATTGCATCGCAGCATATGCATATGCTTGTGATGTTGGGCTGGTTTTGAAATGTGAAGAATAACTAGAGATGGAAGGAGGATGAAAAGGCAAGGGGCTGTAATACATGAATATGTACAACTATAATGTCTTCTTATGAGTACCATAGTGCAAGTGATGCCATGCATGCTTGAATCTCATTTCCGATCCACTCCAGACGAGTCTTTCATGAAACAAATCGCAGTGATTTTATCCAACGAATTTTCTCTGAGCCAATGCCCAATCGAACGCAAGGAGTTCGGTGGCTTATAACAGTAGTCGGTGAAAATCACTTTCCATTTCTTTCATGAAACGCTTCACAGATCTCCTCCTGTCTGCAAGCCAGTCACAGGAGCCAGGCCAGACAATTGAAATTCGTAATCCTTGTCGTGATCTCTAAGAAAGTCGTGTGAAATACGGAGCCTCTCTATAGCATTCATTGACCGAATTTCACTGGAAAAGTCAATGATCTGTAACCATTCAATTGACCACGTTTCAACCCACGCAAATTACTCAGTGTGTGGGACCAGTAGAAATAATCTGCATAGTTTGCATACTCTAGAGGCTCAATCCTGATAGTAATAGATTATAAACTAAGTGCCCATCAGATAACAACGTCAAGACTCTTTCCCCGGCTTTCAAGTCTAGCAGTTGATTAACAGAAAGCATCAATTAAATCAATGTTCCATCTGCCTTGATGATATCACACTTTCAGGGGTAGACATGCAGTATCTGTACTCGTTTCCATGCGTGTTGGCAGCTTGGACAACTCAACAGTAGGCCTAGCTTCAAAATGTCTCTTTTTAAGTGAACTTAACTTAGTATGAGTTATACTTATGGAAAAACCCCAAGATATGTCTTAAGTTTGAGTGGATATTATTAAAATTGAGCCCTTCACATTTTTTTTCAATGACCACCCAGTCATACCAAAAGTATGTACCCTGACTTTGTTATAATCTTGCCTCTTGTATTGTAACAATCAATCACCTTTGTTGATTACATTCTTGTAGCCTATGGAAATGTTCAACCATTTTATAAGCACATAGTGGCCATATTCATTTGTTAGATCTCGAATAATTCTTTGAAAAATGTCAACTTGTTAATACTTTTTTTTGTGGGATTTGAGTTGAGGGCTTCAAGAATCAAACAAACAAGGGATTCTTGTATGGGGAGCGTCATGTTCACGTGTATGCCTGTAAAACTACATGTATGCATGTGGCATTTAAATCGTCTAAAAAGCTACCGACAATTCCCTTTAATTTTATGTCCTTATTTTGGTCTGGGTAAATCAATCATTGCTTTCTTGGCTTTGATCCGGTAAGATGGAACACAAATGAATTTGGCAGATGAGGGGTTAATGTTTGAACTTGTTCTATGACCCATTCCCATGTGGCTTTCTCATACAGCCAACAAAGACTCCTTTCATTCCAGTAAGTGGGTTTTAATGCATGCATCAGACCAGGTTGTTCACTTTGCGTTTTGGAGAAAAATGAGAACAGGTGCCATATGAGAAAGGGGCTAATGAGTTGTGACCCCCTTTCCCACTCTGACTTTGACCTCGGTCCATCTTCCAGAACACATTTCCACACATGCTATTTGTTTTGGAGATTATTATACTGTATCCATAATGAACAAACAAATCACAAAATCTTGCCAAACGTATTTATTTAATTTTTTGCAAAGGATATCAGTTTCATTGATTTTGTTTTTGAATAATTAAGTTGTGACAGTTCTGTCTTGTTGATATACTGGGAGGTGTAATCTACTATAATGTATATTTCGTCATGTGGCGTTCACACTCTCACTTCCAACAGTCAACCATTATTGTTTCCTACTGCTGTTTGCTCTTGCTTAGGGCTAAGCATGAACAGAACATTCCTAGTTCATGTAAAACCTGAGATTGCCCATTTTCAATACTCTGTTGAAATTGTACCTATGACCTGAAACACATTCAAATAAGATACAGAAATGTGCAATTATGGAGATATCACAAGGTTTGTTCTGTGTGGTTGATATGGACCGTGCAAAATGGTCAACACGTTTTGGAAGTGGGAAAACGGCTCTGGCAGAGGGATGTAATAATGTCAGGCCGAGAGGGAGAAGTGTGAAACGAAAACAGGTGCGGCCCTTCAACCCCCTCTTCCTCCTCATATTTCAACAAGGTTCCAGACACGAGTTAGACAGATCGAAATAGACTTTAATTAATGTGCGTGCTGTACATCAGTGTTGTAGCAATCAGTCTATTGGAGGCATCTTCTATCTCTCTCACCCTATCTTTCAATTTCTCCATCTGTCTCCTCCTCCTCCCCCCCCCTCTTCTACAGTACACCTGTCACTTCACAGTCTGCAATGTCAATGGCATGCAATGTTCAAAGGATGCTCTCAAGCAATGTAGATAAAAATAATTAAGGTGTAATTGTATTATTTGTTCTTTCTCTCAACGAGAATATCTGCATTGTAAGACTGCCTTTGGAGAAAGTGTATATATATCTATCATTGATGATATTTTCCATCTAATGCAATGTTAAAACCATGGTGTAAAAACACCAGTTGTGTTGTGAGAGAGAACTGCAACATGGGTGTTAAGAATACACCAATCCATGTTTGAATATAACACCAAATACTAGTGTTGATGTGACAAACAGAATGTTTTAACACCACCAGTGGGAGTTCTACTAACACCATGAGTTTAACACTGAGGTAAAACACTTTATGTGGTCCTCTCACAACACTGCAGGTGTATATTTTTTTAAACCACAATATTTTGCAGCGCTTATGAAATAAAATCTGCCCGTATGATTCAGATTGACTATTGCCAATAACACTTATCTTTGCTTGTAAAAATACAATTATCCTAAGCTAATGTAGCACTGAAATATCTAAAAGCCATTATTTATTTCAAGGAAGTATATATCAACATTACTCCTGTACGAGGATTATTAGAAGCTGCCGAGTGCTTGGGATTTACATTTTTATCCCAATATGCTTCTTTAACCAGTAATGTAAATGCTTCATTAACTTTGTTGTGTAGAAATCCTTTCATTTTCATATTCCAATTGAATTGAGAAAAGATTTCTTGATTGGATTTTTCTGAATGCTTTTATATCTACTCTACGAATCAGAAGTTTATGAGTCTCAAATTTCTTTGATTGTTGGCAGTAATCATTTCTCATCAAAGAATTAACTTGACATATCCTTTTCCTGATATAAACTCCACTCTCTTCAATGTCATCATCTATTATGTAATCTTTCAAACTCATTTTTGAGACAGTTTGTTTACCCAGACTGCTGAATATTTTTAAAATGAACATATCAGTATTACAATGCTCAAGCTTCCCACGTTTTATCTTTTTTACAGTATTAAGAAACAAAAATTAAGGTGATGATTTCTTACATGCTGTTGGCAAAAAATCAAGAATTTTCCTAGAATATATAAGTCATAGTAATCAATTAAGATAGAGTTCATAAGAAGAGGCTTGGAGACGAAATTATTTTTTTTGTTTACGTGTGTGCATTCTGTCTTATGACATTTGTAGGACCAACATGATTACAGGTTTTTTAAGATAAAATTAATTGTTTTCATTGCCATCATTATGGTTAATTGTGATTCAAATTCAATGTAGAGAACAAGAATTGGTTTAGACCTGGATAAGTACAAGAATCATCTGCCATTTTGGTTACAGATTCTTACAGTATTCACTGTTGACAATTAGGTCACTCTAAAATAATCCACTAAATAAAGTACTATCATCCATTAGAGTGCATACAAATTTGTCGGTAATATTACTTTCATTAATTTGTTTTTAAGTATGTTTTCCTCAAAGGATTTACATATTGTTAAGTACTAATTATTTTAATAACCAACAAGAACATTTGGTTTACCATTAGAACAAAGACTTGTTATAACACAGCAAGCTCATGTCACATGAAGATTCAAAATGAAATTGTATCCATTTTATAGGCAGATGATCATTGATAATCCAGCTATTTATCAGCATTTTAATCAAATTGAAATCCAAACATAATCGTATATTATACATCCACTTATTTGGTCAGTATATGCTTTTTGCATTTAGTTGAGGCATGAGGTGCTTGCCATAATGTTTTGTTTACTTTGTATTTACCAATGTGAATATTTTCAACAAAAATATAAATAAATATATATATATTTCAGTACATGTACAGAATGTATCATAATATCTGTTAAAAATGAAAATAATGTATTATTTGTTCCACCATGTAATGTGTTATGTATTGGAACCTATATGTAATGTGTACAACATGAACTCGTATGTGAATCAATTAAAAAAATTGGAAAAAAAATGATTGTGTGGAATTCTTATAATTCATGTATTTCAAGTCTAGTGTTGTTGAGTGTATTGAGCGCATACATTCATAATTCTGTAATTCCGAAGGATTGGTAGTCCGAAAACGAAATGATTAACGAACCTTATTTTGATTTTGGACTAACGAACTTTCGGAACAACGAACCTTATTTCGTTTTCTGATTAACGAACCTTCGGAAAATCAAACCTTACTTCGTTTTCGGATTATCGATCCTTCGGAATAATGGCACAAATGTTCGGATCAACGAACCCTTTTACGTTTTCGGATTAACGAACATCGAGGTATAGGCAAGTTACGTGTTTCGGAATTACGAAGTGTGCCTTATTGAGAATTGATATGTTCATGTTCTCCGTATAACTTGGCTCTGGTACTGGTAATACAATCTTCATGATTGATCATGTAGTTGATTTTCTTTCGTTTTTGATATAGCACTCGATTATCAATGAACGGTATGAAGTTCATACTATGAACGGAATTTATGACACATCTGCATGTCCTGGTAAAGGAAAGGTATGAAGTGGATGTGTTATGTTATGAGGGGAAAGTGGGGTGGGGGGGGGGCGAAAATTGAATTTCAAAAAGATGATTGATTATAGGGGAGAGGAAGATAGGGAGTGTGGAGAAAGAGAGGGAGAGATGGGGGGGGGCTAGAGAAAGAGGAGACAAGATGGAAAGAGAAAGACTCGTGAAGGGATGTTGGAAAAAATAGTAGAGGGACAGAAAGAAAGAAAGGGAGGAACAAAGAAAGGAAGGAAAGAAAGAAGGAATTATAAGGACAAATGACAGAGAGTGGGTAGACGGTAGGATCTGATATTTCCTCTGAAATTGAAAACATTCAAACAAAAAGCATGAAAAGAATGGACACGAAATTCTATGAGTGATCGAAATTTCCATTATCAAATCTTGGAATCGGCACCATTGAAAATAATATGAATGAATGCTGATGTTTATGTCATCATGGTAATGTACGTGCACATACAAAAATTAGATGTAATGCGAATTCGTTTGCACTAATGAATTCGTCGAATCAAAGGGAAATACAGCTAATCAATGCTGACATCCACGATATTTCTAAAATTGTTCCATTACGTGGATGAATGGATCAGAATCAAAAGTAGATGAACACATAGGGGAAGGAAGAGAGGAATTAGCGTATGATTTAATAGAGAGGAGGCTCGGGGGCTACGGACCCCCCTCCCCCCAATTATCACTACCGCGAAAAAAGGGAGATAACGAAAGGAAGGAACGAAAAATCGGTGAATTATACATTCGAATAATGTGTCAATGATAGGTCACTCTAGACAAATTAGAGTTTTGCATCAAAACTTCAACATTTTTGCTAGCTCGCTTTGCTCGTTTTTTAATGTTGCCCCATACGTCAAGTTTGCCCCCCCCTCATTTGTTTTTACTCATTACGCTACTGGAGAGAATGGGGGGGTAGGGTGAGTGGGAAAGAGGAAAGGGTAGAAATACAATTTAAAAATGGAGAGAAATTTAAAATCATGTGTCCGAGAGAAAGCGAGAGGGGAGGGGGCGGATACACCATATTTTTCCAAGAAAGCTCGCATAACAATCATATTCAACCGATCTCCCGACCAATCTGCCCAAATTCTCCTCTAAATGAAATCTGAGAACAACATACTGCGTTATAAGGCTCAGAGGAGATGAACGTATATCGGCAGAAGGGCATGAATTTTCATAAACCCTTGTCAAGATGGGTCGTATTTTTCCAGACCCGGCTACCCGTTTAATTGGACTTCATCGCAGATGCAATTTGCTTGAATTTCCTTCAAATGCTTTTAGCGTAATGGGATGAAAACGGGGTATTGTCTGTACCCTACGGCAGAGAGAGAAATTGAGATGGAGAAATGGAGAAAAAAGTTCGGAGAGAAAATATAAGAAAGAGAGAGGGGGGGGGGGCTGACAGAGGAGGCTGAGACAGGGAGAGAGAGAGATTCGCGAAAATGGGGCAAAAACTTTGAGGGGATGAGTTTTGGATATGGTGATTTAGTCTGGAAATTTGTGAGCGAGCAAAGTGAGCTACCAAAGTAAATGTGCAGTATATAAGAAGAAAAATGTTAGCAAGCCTAAATTGTGCAATTGCTCTGGAATGTAGAAGATGAAGAATGACTGAATTTTCAAGATAAGGAAACTACATAAATAGATAAATAAATGAATAAATAAATAAATAATGAATGAATAAATAAATAAATAAATAAATAAGTAAGTAAGTAAATAAATAAATAAATGAATAAATAAATAAAAAAAGAATAAATAAATGAATAAATAAATAAATGAATAAATAAATAAATAAATAAATAAATAAATGAATAAATGAATATATAAATAAATAAATAGTATGAATAAAACATGAAATTATTGGGATATTCTCTTTTCGAGGGGAAAATCAAAACCAGCCCCAAATTTGAATCAGTGAACAATGGGAGAATGAAAGAAAAAGATGAACGAGAACATATTATCATTTTGTCTTGACACAAAATAAAAATGAGGAAATGTAATAAAATATAAATCTGATATATAAAACTGTTAATGAAATAAGATAAGATAAGCTGAAAAAATAATGAGACAAAAATAAAATACGACAGGGATGGTATAAGACAATGTACAGTACGAAGTAAATGAAAGTATATAAACATCAAAGTAAATGTAACAGATATAATTTGGCCCATCTCAAATTGGGAAAAAAAATCTTCATCGATCTCAAAATCTCACAAGTTTATTCCTGACTGACACACACACACAAATAATTATATTGGAGTCATCTATTATTCCATGACTTCAATCCGATGGATTTCAAAGAATTTGCGTACCCATTTTCTGAAATATAGATTTTTGATCCATCAAAATGTTAACTGGATTGTGAGAATAATTGGACGAAATGAGCTTACTGGTTGGAAATGACAGTTTGAAAATTGGACTGCTATTATAGGGATTTGCTGTAAAATTCTGGACAGACAAATGTTGGTGTGTAGTATACGACATATAGGAATATTGCAGTGGCCGATCCAGGGGGAGCTAGGGGGCACGTCCGGCCCGTGCCCCCCCCCCCCTTGAGAGCCATGATCAACATTTTTAATGTAAATATGACGTTCTTACACAAGACTAGTGTGCCCCCTTGAAAGTTGCAGTATATATTTTCAATGGGAATATGTCATTCATGCACACGTGAGGTCCCCTTTTTTATTTTTTTACTTGTCAAATTTTACGCGGACGAAATGACCTTCAATTTTGTTGAAAACCTTTTTTTTGGTTGAAAATGTGCCCCCCCCCCTTTGGAAAATCCTAGATCTGCCCCTGGAATATTGAAATGAAAAAGAGAGCTTCTTGTCTGCAAATACATCGTATACTGGTGAATGCATAATTAGAACCGAAGGGATGTTTAATGAACCAGATTAAAAGGATGGGGTGGATTAGATAGATAGAAAACACAGAAACTGATGGCTTGCATTTTAATGAGATGGAAAAAAATGGCGAATTTGGATGGGATAGAGCAATGTAAGAAAGAGAGAGAGGGGGGGGGGGGAGAAAAAGCATGATGGGTGTTAGGTCGAGGAGAAGAGGAGGGAGGGGGTGTGAGTGTGTGAGTGAGTGAGTAAGAGAGAGAGAGAGAAAGAGGGTGAGAAACAGACAGAGGAGAAGGGGGGGGGGGGAGAAAAAGATAAACAGAAAAAAAGATGGGTGAGATATTTCAATCATAGCGGCGAAGAATTTCATGTCCATTCTGCAAATCACATCAAATTCAATTCATATACCCAACTTAAGAGAGAAATGGAAAAATCTTGATGAGAATATTATTATCTAGCTCGATAGTGTCAAACCATCTCTCTTTTCGCCTCGTTACGTCAATCCAATAATCATTCCTCACGTTTCATTTAACACAGTTATATCATTTCATTTCAAACCAAAAGGACTACTCGAGGCCGGAGACACATTTAGATTTGAAGAGATGGCGGTGTATTTTTTTTTACTCCTCCTCTTCTTCCTCCTTTCCTCTTCTTCTTTCCTTCTTCTTCATTTCATTCATGTTCCTCACCTCTTCTTCTTTCCCTCTTCTTCTTTTCAATCATTTTCTGCCTACTACACTCCCCTTTCCTTCTTATTCAGTTCATCTACATCTTCGCCTCCTTTTTTGTTCTCTTCCCCCTTCCTCTTATAGATATGTATATTCATAGCTGTTTATCCACCCGTCTGGAAATCACGAAACTCTCCAAATGTCAAAGATATTTCAGCTCTCCCAGACTTACGGAATTTGTTCAAATTGAGAAACGACCAAATTTAGCAAGTTGTTATATACCCTCCGGTGGAACAGCGACGAATATTACAAATCAAAAGAATACTGAGCGTGTAATGACATTGACATTTACAAGTATGAATTTCGCAAAGATGACATTATAGTGTGTTTTTGGTGCTCAGTGCTTTTTTAGATATTTGCCGCTATACTTGTCGTTATTACATCCTAGAGGCTTCTGTTGGAATTATCATAGCTGTATGGCCTTGTGAAAGACTCAAGTAATAAGAAGACATTTGTGATATCGCACGAAGAAAAAAAGACATAATGCACCATTTTCTTTAATGGCAATTCACCACCTAACAGCTTGCAATAAAGAATGCATGTATACAATGAAGGGGGAAATTGTGGAAAAAGGGGGAGAAATGAATCGTGAACAGAATCATTTAATGCTGTAAATTATCATGACGAGCGGAGGTCATTTTTTTTAAATAAAAATATGTTTCATCTACTGGTTTACTGGTTTTAATGGACATCTTTCATGTTGCAGCCATGATGGTTCGAGAAAAATACCGATTTAGTTTATGATATATAGTAGGCTACATTATGATTATTGCGATGTTTATCTGTAGTTTGGTTATTGAAATGATAATTATGTAGATTATAGATTTCAACTTGATTTTGCTTCGTTTCTTAGAAAATAAAATTCTTTCTTTGTTTGAAATAATTAAATATACATAATTCCTACCACCCGATCACCATCCTCCTCCTCATCATCATTATCATCATCTTTATCTTTATCATCATCATCATCTTCATCACCACTACCACGACCACAGTTTGGTTATTGAAATGGTGATTTCGTATATCATAGATTTCAACTTTATTTTGTTTCGTGTATTAGAAATTACATTCTTTCTTTGTTTGAAATTATTAAATATTTATATAGTTCCTACCACCCGATCAAAATCATCATCATCAGCATCTATCATCATCATCATCATCATTATCATCATCATCATCATCATCATCATCCTCCTCTTCATCATCATCATCATCATCATCATCACCACCACCATCACCACCACCACCATCATCAAATTATTTCATACACTTGTACCTGGGTGTAATCTTTGTGGAGAGGGGAAACACATAGATGTATAAATATCAATAATCATTTGGTTCAAGTAATTAATAATCTATCATTTGATCTTTATTTTGATTTTTAATCTCTACGCTCCGTTTGAACTTCGGACAACACTGTCAAAAACGTCCGTTAGACATGATGGACGCAACCTTCCCCCATGCACATCTGCAATCCATATGCCCATTCATCATCACCGTTTTAATTATTCATTTATTCTACTATCAATCCTGAGTCACCAATTATCTATTCCGTTCGTCCCTGCTTCTGATTTGAAAACATATGGACCAGAAAGGTCGCATCGAAATATTGGACCGCTTGAAGTTGTGACGCGTGAATGAGTCAATGGTCAGAGCTGAATGGCTAGTTTGTGATGTTGGTGGGGATGACATGGATGAGGGTGGTGGTGGTGGTGGTGGTGGTGGAGGTGTTGATGGTATAGTGGTGATGGTGGTGGCGGGGGTGGTGTTGATGGTCATGATGGTGGTGATGGTAGCAGTGATGGCGGTGATGGTGGTGATGGTAGCAGTGATGGTAATGGTGGATGTGGTGGTGTTTATCGGATAGTGGTGATGATGGTGATGGTCATGATGGTGGTGATGGTGATGATGGTGATGATAGTAGCAGTGATGGTGATGGTGGTGATGGTGGTGGTGATGGTAGCAGTGATGGTGATGGTGGATGTGGTGGTGTTGATGGTAGTGGTGATGGTGGCGGCGGGGGGGGGGTGGTGATGGTAGCAGTGGTGGTGTTGATGGTGATGATGGTGGTGATGGTAGCAGTGATGGTGGTGATGTTGATGATGGTGGTGACGGTAGCAGTGATGGCGGTGATGGGGATGATGGTGGTGATGGTAGCAGTGATGGTGTATGTGGTGGTGTTGATGGTAGTGGTGATGATGGTGACGGTAGCAGTGATGGTGATGATGGTGGTGATGGTGGTGATGGTAGCAGTGATGGTGGTGATGGTGATGATGGTGGTGATGGTAGCAGTGATGGTGGTGATGGCCATGATTGTGGTGACGGTAGTGGTGATGGTTATGATGGTGGTGATGGTAGTGGTGATGACGGTGGTGGTGATGCTGATGGTAGAGGTGGTGATGATGGTAGCAGTGATGGTGGTGATGGCGTGGACATGTTGGTGATGATGATGGTAGTGGAGATGAAAGTTGTGATGACGGAAGCAGTGAACGTGCTGATAGTATAGCGTTTGCATGTGGTGGTGATGGTGGCGGTGGTGCTAGTGGTGGTAGTGAAGGTAGTTATATTTATAGTGATGACTATGGTGGTTGTGATAATGATGATGGTTGTAATGGTAATGTAATGGTTGTTTATGATGGGAGTGATATGAGGATGGTGATGTTGGTGATAGCAGTGGTGATGACTATCATGGCTATGTTTGTAACAATTGTGATGGTGTATGGTGGTGCTAGTGATATAGGATATTTATATTGCGCACATATCCACCTTGTTAGGTGCTCAAGGCGCTCCTATATTACCAAGCTAAGCTAGGCGTTCATAGCGCACACAGCTTTTTAAGGAATTACTTCCTACCGGTACCCATTTACCTCACCTGGGTTGAGTGCAGCACACTGTGGATCAGTTTCTTGCTGAAGAAAAATACGCCATGGCTGGGATTCGAACCTATGACCCTCTGTTTCAAAGTCTGAAGACTAATCCACTGGGCCACAACGCTCCACGTAGTGATAATGGGATAATGACAGTGGTGATAATAACAATGTATAACTGGTGGTATAACTCATATTTCGTATATCAACGTACATTTCATGAATTTACACTAATCATCATCACTAATATCTTTATCATTATCATCACAATTATTGTGTTAGTCACGACGGTGCTGATGCTCACGTTAATAATGACGAAATGTATGAAGTATCCATGACTTAACTGATAGTTTAGTTTAATTTCCAGTAGAGTTTCGTCTTTATTAATTTCCAAGAAAAAAGTTTAACATCTACGCAGGGACAATAGTACGTCATCGTAACAAGGATAAAATAAAATGCTGTCTTAATCGTGCATATTTCCATTCGGTATAAAAAAAAATCATAATCAACCATCACAAACTAAGGAACAATAAAGCAATTACCCTTATAATTGGAACTACGTTTTGCCGCGAAACCGGCATTAAAACAAAAGGCCAAGTTAATTAATTCACATGAGAGTCCTCAACGCGTCTGATTACGTAATATCTTCCATTGAAAGCAGTAATTTTGTTTTCTTACGAAGCGATGCGATTTTTTTTTTCATCGTAATTGTTTTAGCACTGTCGCGTTCTCTTCTAAAGTACATGTGAGTGAAGATATCAGTATTGTAAATGGCACTCGAGTATTAAACTTTTTCGGTCGAAAGTCACGTACATATTTCTGTTTATTAACTTTTCATCACATGATATCATAAATAAAACAGACTATCACCAGTTACCTCTGCTAACATAATGTAGGGCCTACAGTATTTTGCTATTATTTTACAATTTGGATATATATTTCATACCCTGTAAATACTATGCACTTGCATACTGTCATGACTGTTGAACGTAAAAAAATGAAGAAAAAAGTGCTACCGTAATACGGATTTCCTGGTAAAATTTCATAATAAAATTATCAAAACATTCATTATTTTTTCCAAAGTCCATAGATATTATCCAAAACTGATATTACTGCGTTGATGTCAGTAAATGATTCTTCTTGCATGATTTGCATGAGACATAGTGTATCATAATATAGCAGTTCAAATTTGCTCGGGAAAAAAATAGTTGTTACACATTTTACTCATCTTAAAAATGCCATAGTATTTCGGACGGATATTATTTTAACCTACTAGTATATGTACAAATTTATTAAAGGACAAGTCCATCCCCAACAAACAGATGATTTGAATAAAAAGAGAAAAATCCAACAAGCAAACACTGAAAATTTCATCGAAATGGGATGTACAATAAGAAAGTTATGATATTCTAAATTTTCGCTTAATTTCAGAAAACAGTTATGGTTATGCACATCCTGGTCGGTATGCAAATGGGGAGACTGACGATGTCATCCACTCACTATTTCTTTTGTATTATGAAATATGAAGTATTCTAATTTTCTCCTCATTGTAAAGAGAAATAACGATTAATTCCTCCCTGAATATATGGAATAAGCATTGTTTAATACTATATGGTTCAGTCAAGTCGGCTCTTATTGTCAAATCTATAAAAATTGTATAATGTATAATTCAAACAATAAAAAACAAGAAATACTGAGTGAAGGACATCTTTGACTGTCTCATTTGCATGTCACTGAGTTGTGCATATCACTGTTTTGTGAAAAATAAGAGAAGCTTAAAAATGTCATAGCTTTTTTTAAATTTTACATCCGATTTTGATGATATTTTCAGCTTTATGCTAGTTTGATTTTTCTCTATTCATTCAAATCAACATTTTTCTGGGGTGGACTTGACCTTTAAGCAGTTCAAATTTACTCGGAAAAAATAGTTGTTACACATTATACTCATCGTAAAAAATGCCATAGCATTTCGGATGGAAATTATTGTAACCTACTATGTATAAAGTAATTGATCAAATCATACCAATCAAGAGAGAAGGTATTACTCTTTCCATCGCTGTATTGAGTTGTTTTTATTAGCACTGACCACACATCTTTTCAGTTAATTGAAGGGGGGGGGGGGTATTCTTCAACAAAATCCACTTGTTTCGACCGAATTGTTATCAATTATCTGGTAATTTTTCTACATGCACTACATGCAAAAAACAAAACAAAACATTCACCTGGGCGCAAACATAGGCCTAATCTATTAAACAATTATCACTTCTTGAAGTATTTGGTAATGGCTAACTGCATAAATGAAATTATAGTTTCGAATTACAACCTATTATTCATACTATACATCTATATAAATATATATATATGGCCCTTTTCATATTTTTACAGTTTCTGTATTGAGTCCATAAGTATACTGTCAGAAGATATTTTATTTTCCATTAGACTCTAAACCATTGGGATGCTTAATTGAATATTTTGCCAAATTGGAAAGAAAAATTTCTTTTCAAAAATATGATTCACTTTGGCAATAATCTTTCTCGAAATAGAAATTCAAATTTAGTACCACTCTGGAAGGTAACTTATTCTAATTGAAATAGATAGCTTTTTGGTTGGATTTCTGGAATTATACCGTTTCCGGAATAATGTTCCCCGTTTCACACTCGTTTATTATTTCTATGACTATTAATACCATATATGGGACAATTATCATATCCACGTTGCTTTCTGAAGTGTGCTTTTTTGTTTAATTTTAGCCATAATTTTCAATCCCGTTCGTACGAAATGTGCAGCTATAATTATCCTGTCAGTGCTAAATCACTTCCTGTTTGATTGACGAAATACAACATAATAACTTGATTTTTAGTGCGTAATACATAGTCTATGTTTGGATAAATAATCATGATTGACATTTCTAAAGAAAGAATATTTTTTATGTTTTATTTTTGGAAATCAACAAATTAATTATTAACATGATCAAATTGCTTAAAAGAATGAATTAACAAGAACTTGTAACAAGGACTTTTGCAATAGAATATTATCCTGCCAGCGGCGTAACAGGGGTCGGTGACAAGAGCCAAAAAATTCCCGGTATCATGGTATGAACAGGATTTTTTATGATTGTGCCCAAGCATTAATTTGCTCAATGCGTGATAAGTACAAAAAAAGAGGGGGCACAGCATGGCACGTGCGGAAAAAAAGTTGCTTAATATAAGTCCCGAGCGAGCGAAGCGGGCGAGAAAAAAAGTCACCTATTCATGAGAATCTAATTTTGATATTGACTTTGACATGGTATCCAGAAAATAACATCATATCTTATATCTTCCTTTCCTTTCCTGGTATCTTTTCATTATTGTCCTCGGTTGTAGAACTTTTGGGGGCCAGTACTATGCGGATCGGGTCCGAGGCAATGGCGGCATCGGGATTTTTAACCTAGGGGGAGGTAAAAGATTTTTTTTTTTTTTGGGGGGGGGCAACACAAATTATTATGCCGCTTTCACAAAATCGAGCGAGAAGCGCAAGCTATTTTTTTTTCAATGTAGACCCTACTGACTTCAAATGGGACCTGTTAAGGACTAGCTGTTTGCATTGGGTCATGGAGATCATCTCACCAAATAAAGCGCGAGCTGAAATTTTTTGATATCCTGAAATGATAACTGGACGTTTTAAGCACTTTTTGAAATCATGAACTGGATGGCTGTCTAATCAAACAATTGATGCGAGCTGAAAATTTTTATTTATGAAAATTATGAATACGTAGGATGTGTATCTCGCTAAAACGAATAATAACAATTCTAATCGTGAGAAGCGTAATGACTTGAACATTGGAATTTTAAGCCCATGTGAACAGATAATTTACTTATCTCATTCAATAGGTCTGCGAGCACGTAGCGCGAGCGAAATTGTGAATTGTATGTCATGACCTGAAAGATTTCATCTTCTTCATCTTCTTCTTCTTCTCCTTCTTCTTCTTCGTCTTCTCCTCCTTCTTCTTCTTCCCCTCCTCCTCCTCCTCTTACTTCTTCCTTTTCTTCTTCTTCTTCATCTTCTTCTACTACTACTACTACTACTACTACTACTACTACTACTACTACTACTACTACTACTACTACTACTACTACTACTACTACTACTACTACTACTACTACTTCTACTACTGCTACTTCTACTTCTACCACTACCACCACCACTACTACTACTTCTACTACTACTACTACTACTACTACCTACTACTACTTCTACTACTACTTCCACTACTACTACTACTACTACTACTACTACTACTACTACTACTACTACTACTACTACTACTACTACTACTACTACTACTACTACTACTACTTCCACCACCATCACCATCACCACCACCACCACCACTACTACTACTACTACTACTACTACTACTACTACTACTACTACTACTACTACTACTACTACTACTACTACTACTACTACTACTACTACTACTACATCCACTACTACTACTACTACTACTATTATTACTTCTACTACTTCCTCTTTTTCTTCTTCTTATGTACACTATTTAAAAAAAGAGAGAAGAAAAACCTCAAGTGTTGGATATGTGACTCCTTTTATTCTTCAACATCGATTTAAAATTTGAGCATCTTGAATTCGATATCAGGTTTTTGCTGTATTCAGCAAATTCAAAGTGCTAAAAAGAAAATGAATAGCCACTAAAGATAATTTTTTCTTTCTTTCAGTTTTAGCACGATTGGGAAACAACTATTTATGTGTTCCTAATTTGATCGTGGATATATATATATATTTTTTTTAAATACACTGTAGTAGAATCTTTTCATAATTTACTCTCTCTCCCCGCTCTCTTTCTCTCTTTCTGTGTCAGTCGGTCTGTCTGTCTCGCTCTCTTCCCCCCTCTCTCTCTCTCCTTGCATCTCCCACCCTCTTGATATGCTCTACAACCAATACTCCATCAACTTAGGTCCTCCGCGCAACCAGGGAATCGTAAGTGAGATGCAACGCCGGGATGCAACCACCAGATATAACCACCCTCGCTGTTATTTTATTTAGCCGGCGTTGAAACCATTTTCCCCTGACCACTATAGCATGGCTAGCGTCGTCCGCAAATAAACGCCAATTGAACTCTTTATTACCACGACCGCTGCTCGCTTTAGCCGCTGCTTTATTGTAAATGAGTGTCATTAGGGTCAAGATGCGATCCAACTCGCATCATCCAGCCTCCAAACCCTATCTCGTATAAGAGCCAGTGATGTTTATCATTTGAATAATTATCGAGTGCAAATGATAATGTGTGGAAGCGAGGAGGCTAATGGCGATTATTTGCGGCTGCATAAAAACACTTGCGCGGATTACCGGAGGGTTTATGTAAATTATTTTTCGATAAAGTTTAAGAAGTCTCTTTCATGCGAGCTTTGGCGAAATATTGCTTGGAGAGAAGCCCAGTGCCTTTAGAGAATAACTGTTTTTGTAATATAAGTTTTATATGTGTGAGGAGGAAAAGGATTAGGAGGATGGGAAATATTAAAGAATGAGACGTATGAAGATGAGGATGAGAGGAAGAAGAAAAAAAATGTCAATCAATGTAATAGAATACTACCTATAGTGTTATATTATACAACTATGAATCATGAAAAAGATGATGATGATGATAATGATAAAATAAGAAAAGAAGAAAGAGGACAAGAAGGTCTTGGAGGATGATGAGGGGAAAATATTAGGTGGAGGAGAGAAAGGATGAGGGATGGGAGAAGAATATAATGATGAGGGTGATTTAGAGCATAACATAAAGTGAAATAAATAAAATGTAAGGAACACTGAAATCAACCGGAACCCGAAAAAAAAAACACACAAAATAATAGAATCATACAGAAAAATATACAATGAAGCATCTCAAAGGAGAAAGTTACGAAAAGAGAGCGAACGTGCGACGATGAAAGTGAAAGATAAAAGCGAGGAAGGATGAGCGAACTTGGTTGGTATCAGATTTCTCGAAGCATCATCTGCCTCGCTCTTGCCCCCAAAAGAGATAACAAACAAAATAATTAATATCGGATTGTCCCAGTTTCCAGGCAACTGCACATCGACGTGACATCTCACCGGGGAGAAAAATAAACATGTTTTGAGATTGGAGTACAACATTATATTTTTCAAATCAAGATTAGTTTTTAACATGTAAATGTCAGTGCAAATACGAATCCTGTTATATCATCACTATCGTGGATTTATACCATGACATTGTATGAAAAAGAATGAATAAATTTGCAGTGGTATATGTATATATATTTCACATTAGTGAATTTTGATATTTCTGTTAAACTGTGATGATATTAAACAATTGGATATAATTATACATGATGAAAAGGTCAATCGAATGAAAAGTGTATTATTTGGTGTTGTTCATAAAAAAATAATGCACTTGTATTATGACTTTTGTATAATGATCTCCCCACGGCTAGGTAGGTTATTTCTCCAACAAATGTTTTTTTTTTAATTATTATTATTATAATTATTTGATTTGCGATGCACATGCATTCAATTTGGTTGTAGAATAGATATTTTAAAAAGCTGTCCCAGTGCTACGATCACCTATAACTCTGTAACATGCAACGGGTGAATGCCATCCCTCATCTACTCTTTGTCCAACAGTCACCTTTTGCATTATGTCTAGTATGTCTTTTTGTATGTCTGTTTTCTTTCTTTCTTTCTTCCTTCCTTCCTCCCTCCCTCCCTCCATTCCTTCCTTCCTTCTTTATTTCTTTCTTTCTTTCTTTATTTATTTTCTTTCTTTCTTTCCTTCCTTCCTTCCTTTCCCCCTCTCTCTGTTTTTATCATTTCTTTTATAACACCACGCTTGCTCATTCCCTCTTCTCCTCCCTCTTCCTTTTGCTCCCTCAATCTCCCCCCTCTCTCCTTCACCTTCATGTATCTCAAAATGAATACTCCAATAATATCCTCCTCCCTTCAATCTACTCTCTCGCCCATCCACCTTTCTTGCCATCTCATCTTCACTTATAACCTCTACAGGAAGTGATGATGGCGGCCATTCCAGTTGCCATGGAAACGAGAAATTGACAATGTAAAGGTCAGGTGTATCAAGAAGAATCTATCGAAGAAGAATCCTTGGACCTTGAGTTTTTTTTTTCAAGTGGAGAACGTGGCAGATCGGAAGAGAGAAACGAGAGCTGACAACAAAAGCCGAGAAATTTTCAAGGGTGCTGTATCATCAGTGATTACGAGATGTTGAAGGTTAAGGAGTGCGTTTCACCAAGCATCTTTCCTGTATCTTTCTCTTTTATCTACTGAAATCCTTGCATCTGATTGGCTGGGAGCAGTACAATATGCATGATGAAACTTCCCCCCTTGAAGAAGGAAAAAGATAACATCACCCGGAGTCAGAAATCATAAGGTAAAGGGTGGCAATTAAGAGAGTAGCAGGAAAAGGCTTGACAATTGATGTCGTTGATGGAAAGAAGAAATGAAATATGATGAAAAAAAGCAAGGAAATGTAAAGAAGGGCGGAACTCCTTTTGACGAACCAATGCGACTTCTTCATCTCATAACAAGACTATACATTCGCAACTTATGCGACATTACATCTACGGTATCTACTTCATCTAAATCTATATACTAGTATTGTACATCTATAACTACTACATCTACTGCATTTATATCTTCTACATGCAAATCTACTACATCAACTACACATATTTTACATCTGCATGTACATCTATTACTAGTACATTTACATCTACTACATGTACAACAGGTTACTTCTATATCTACTATCTATTACCTCTATATCTATTGCATTCTGTACATTCTATATCTACTACATTTACATCTACTACAGCTACATTTACTATAGCTATACATCTACTACATGTACAGCTGCTACAACATCTCTATCCACTAAATTTACATATAATATACCTACATCTAAATTAATCTACATCTTCTACGTTCTATATATGCATTTACCTCTTACATTTACATCTACTACATGTTACTTCTACATCTACACCTACTTCATCTATTACCTCTATATCTACTGCATTATGTAATTCTATATCTACTACATTTTATATCTACTTCATCTACATCTACTACTATCTACAGGGTTATGTCTACTACATCTCCATCTACTACATTACATCTATTACATTTACACTACTACATCTACTATATCTACATCTATTATATCTACTACATTTACATCTACTACCTCAATATCTACTGCCTCTATTATATACTACATTCCATATCTACTGCATCTACTACATCTATATAATTCATATCTACGATTTCTACATCTGCATATACTACATCTATATCTACTACATCTGCATCTAATATAATGATCTACATATAACGTCTAGTACATCTACTACACCTACATCTATATCTACATCTGTTTCATCTACTACATCTATATCTACTACAGTTCTATATCCACTTTATCTATCTACTACTACTACTACTACTACTACTACTACTACTACTACTACTACTACTACTACTACTACTACTACTACACTACTACACTACTACTACTACTACTTTGACTACTACTACTACTACTACTACTACTACTTTGACTACTACTACTACTACTACTAATACTAATACTACTACTATAGCTACAACTAGGGCCTACTACGTCCACATCTCATACAACTCCGTTTACATCTACTTCATGTTCTAAATATCTATCTACTACATTTACTACATATATATTTATTACTTCTACATCTACTACAATAATCTACTACAATTTATTACTTCTACATCTACTACAATTAAATCTACTACAACTACATGCACTCCATCTTTACAAAGTAAAAACAAATATTCATATCTCTCTTGCATAGTATAAACCCAACACGAACTCGACGGTTGAAGGGTAGGGCAATCAGGAATGGCATTCTCAGTTAATGACACCAATGACGAATTATGTTAAATGAAACATGTCAATATGCAAATCCAATTAATTTGACATACCTCATTGTCTGGATGTATGTCTGTCAGCCCAGGGATGTGTGTGTCGTGTCTCACATTGGAATATGATGCACCCTAGCCTGCGAATACAGACCCCATTCTGTTTCTACGACAGACACTTGTTTACAAAAAAAAACTTCGCACAGGCGTTTTTTTGGTTACCTCCAGACGACCATTTTTTTTTATCATCACAGAAATGTTCATTGGAATTTTTCATTTTGAATAATAATGTTATGACATAAAGATTTTGACAGCAATATGTGGAGTCTTGAGTCAGATGATCTTCTACGACTATTAAACAACATAAATCAACAAAGAAGATGTCAAATAGAAACTGATAAGATGCTAAAAGAATATCACTTTGTAATATATTGTTGCGTACGACTTTGTACAGCAGACGAAAATTTCATTTCTTTCAAAACACGAAAAGTAATATCACCATAATGACTACTGATGAGCCGCGACCGCGAACCACGCAGCGCGACATGTATTCTGGCTTGTGTAAACTGAAACAGGAAAATATAAAGCAATACCAATAAGTAAATAAATTTGTTTATGTGGTAATCCCCTAAGGGGTCTGTGATTAAATGAGGAGATAGACTAGGTTATTATGTGACGCGTGCAGCGCGGCTGGAGTTCAACGGGAGGACAACGTGGAGTGTTTTTCTGATGGCAGATGGAAGAGAGCCGGGATGCGGGATGGATGATAGTGTGTCAGGTTGGAGAAGAGAGAGATAGAGAGAGAGAGGATGAGAAATAGAGATTGGGAGATGGAGATATGACAGACAATATTACAACAAGACACACGGGGGGGGGGGGGTGAAAATGACGAACTAACAAAGGCAGAATGAAAATTTGAAAGATAATTATGATTTGAAGTAGAATTCAGCCAAAATAATGAAAATGTGAGCAAGGAGGTATTTTTATTTTTAGTTTAAATGCAAGTCATACAATTGATCAATGTTTTAAAACAAACTATTCATTTTTCATCTATTTATTCAAGTGCATATCATTTTTTATTTGCACTGAAATTAAACTAATTAACTAAGCGTATTCATCTTTCTAAAAATATTTGACGTTTATTCATTTTATCCCCCATTCATTCATTCTTTTATTTTGGTTTAATTTCATCCATCATTGAGTGGTTGTGGTTGGAATAAATACATGCATGTATTCACGGTAGATTGTTGCCATAATTTAGAGAAGACAGAGACAGAAATACACATGGTTATAAATACCATGTATAAAACGAGAAAGAGAAATTATAAAAACTCGAGAGGAGGCGCGAAGAGGGGGAAATTGCCCTTTCCATCTTTCCGCCTGAGGTGTTCCATCGCTCGGGTTGTCTCCCGCACCAATCGATGCGAGGTGCGGGAATAAGTAGCTTGTTTTTCCTCCGTATTTTGCGATCATGACACAACCGCGTGCCAGCTATAATGGATGGACAAGCATGTCTATAAATAGATTTGAGATTGGCCTTGTTTTCTGTGGGTGAGACAACAGGTATCCCTTGGGAAAACAGGGAGAAATATGGATTAAAACATGAACAATGTTTTCATTTCATACCTGCAAAGTCAGTGGTGTGACTGTAAGCACATGAGGTGGCGCTACTGGGTCGGGGAGGGAGGGGGCAGGGTTGACCGCCCTTACTATTCTTGAAGTGGTGAAAAAAATAAAGGGCACATAAAAAGGGGGATAAAGAGAAAGGAAAGAGGAGAAAGAAAACTTGAAAATGAGGTAACGCTATACCCTTATTATTCATTTGAGAAAAATGACAATTTGGCCATCTTGCCACTCTTTCGATTAAATGGCCGCCCCTTTGTTGACTTGGTATGGGAGTATAATGTTGAAACACCTCACAGAATACCATTTTTCGTCTCCCTCCATTTCTCCAGTTCCAATTTTCGTTCCCCATTATCCCCTACTTGCAATCGGTTAAAAAAAAATGTTTTTCTTTCTTACCCCCAGTCTAAACCACCCTTTGCGTTCCCATGCGCTCTTTTACACCGCCTAAAACACCTTTCAAAATGGACAATAATAATGCCCCCCTTTGAGCTTTCTAATTCAAATAGAGTATGCCTATTCACACGTGTAAGGTCAAGGCGAAACTTGGATGTGCCTGTCTAAACATTGACCCAACACACAAAGAAGAAAAAAAATAGATTGTTTTATTCTCCATCTTTCCCATCCCCCCTCCCACATCTCCTCTTTCTCTGACCCATGCCCCCCCCCCCCCGGCTGGCCCTTTTCATTTTTATGCCACCATACATTTTTCTCTAGCATTTTATAGGTTAGGTTTTCTTTTAACTAATAATAATGATAGTACATAACATTTATAAGGCGCTTACTAGTGTTGTTTGTAAGCGCTCTGTGTTCTGTTCATGGTTTGTATTTGGGTTAAAAAAAGTGGCAGGGGATAATGAAACAGGTAATACAACTATTGTAATAATCAAAACTCAAAAACTGGTGTGCACCTCCAACCGACCCACAACTGTGAATCATCTATTAAACAGGTAGGTTTTGAGCAGGGTTTGAACTGATTCACAGACTTGGCATTATGAATGTAAGATGGTAGCTTATTCCAAAGGGAAGGGGCAATTCAAGAAAAAGCGCGGTCACCATATTTTGTAGAGGTTATTATACAAACCAAGCATGAAGACGAGTTGATGCTGCAATGATTATAATATCTTATGGCTGCTAATTGCCTCATTAGCGGTAACTAAAAATGAGCTTAATATCATCATTATATCTACATCAATTAACATAGAATGTTATTTTTTCATTTACCACATCCCAACGCTCTCTTTACTATCGCCTCTATCCTCATCTTTCTCTTCTACACACACACACACACACACACTCTCTCTCTCTTCAAAATTACCCACAATGTAAAGTGATATATAAAGAGAACAATGAACCAAATGCAACTGGTCAACTTCAATTAACATATTTATTTACATATTTTTTTCAATTATATCATCTCTTGGAACAAAATCGCAAACAAACTCATTGACACCATTTCAAATAAAAATTCACAAGTAAACATAATCATTAAAGGGGAAATTCACCCTGAAGTAAAGTTTGTTGTAAAAATAGCAGAAAAAAATAATAAAAAATATTGGTGAAGGTTTGAGCAAAAGTTATTCAAATTTAATTTTTGGATTTGTAACGTCAAAAATGAGCAGCTGGCCCATTATGTTATGTAATATAAAATGCATGAATTTCATTTTTTGATGGTTTCTTATGACTCATATGTTTTCTATTCATGATCGGCAGTGAAATGATCTGTCTAATGATATACAAAAGGTAGAGTAAAAACCATTTCCAATTTTCTGAGAAAAGGACATTTCATTGATTTTTTACCATTCGCTATGAAGGAATGCTGCTCTCATATGACATCACAAATCAAATAATTACAATTCTAATAACTTTTTAATTCTTTGAATTTTTCTCAAACTTTTGGCAATATTTTAAATTTATTTTTTCTGCTATTTTTACAATGATTTTTTTAAGGGTGAACTTCCCCTTTAAACTCTCACTTTTATTTACAATGCTGTGAAAATGCAAACTGGCTTGCCCTGTTTTAGGCTTACTGGAATGTGATAACAACATGCAATCTAAATCAAATATATAACACATTTTCATTCCATTAACTTATATCAATCAATTAAATCAAACAGAAGATTTGGGCAGATCAGATGTATGCAAAAATGAATTACACAAACCAAACCTTCAAATAATCCAGAGTTTTTGAACAATCTTGAAGAACAAAATATCAAATGGGTATGAATATCAACATGATGATGATAAGACACTTTACTGCAATATTAAACACCATCACGTATCACATAATGGAATATGACACAGTGTGTAAAATAATCACAAAGCCTTGTGCATATCAGAGAATATAAAATGTATTTATAATTCATAAATGTCAGTCAGCAACATCACATGCTAATTCATGATTGTAATTCCAACGTGAACAAGCCACTGTGTATTTTGGGGGTTGAAAATGACAATTTAAGTGGTTCGGATTTAATCGATTGAAATACATCATACACAAACACCTACCAGCTGACATCTACTATTGCACAATATTTTTCAAAGAACAAAAAACAAGAATGCATCAACATTTGACTTTGCTGTTTTCAAACTTATATATCACGGTTCTTTGTTCTCAGATATTACACAACATCACTTGCTTGTAGGTCTATTTATGCATAATAAATTCCAGTTGATATAGTTTTAAGGAGATTTCTGGTCCATTGGTCCTTTGAAAGACAATTTCTGCAACTTTCGAACAGCTTTTTTACGATGGCATTGTGAACACAAAACCATGCACTGCTTTACATACGACTGCTTAATAGGCATTAACAATGCATACTTAGAAATAAACACACAGAGGAATTACTCCATAAGGACATCTCAGAGGGACATGTGAGGATGAATGTCTCCCCAAAGGTCAGTGGTGAACCAACTGAGTTTTGAACCTATAGGTCACTTGATTTTAATGCCACTACACCTACAAATGAACCAAATGCATCTACTTCAATCTTTACACACATTTCAGCTATACTTTGTGACCAGCCTAGATACAGATTGAAACATCAAAGATTTTACTTCAAGGCTTAAAGATATGAATATAAATCATTTTAGACTAAAAAACACAAATATTTAAGATTCAAATTAGATCCAGAGTTAACTGGTCACGAGCCACAGCAGAGTTGAAATGATTTTGAATCCCAGCAAAGTAGTCTGCATTTTTTTTTATAGAGTTCTGTGATTCCAAACCTTCAAGGATTCAAAGTCAAATGCTGTTCTTAAATAATCACGACAGACTGGGTAAATGACATGTTATGTAGAAAAAATTATCTTTTATTCCTGTTGAAGATTAACCCTAAAATCCTTGAATGTACAGCCAGTTCGCAAACATGTGATAATGGGTCTTCAAATACAATACACTTCACTGTCTGCAAAACTAATTATTCAATGAATTTCTATTGACATGGATGGATAAGCAACTTGAGAAAAACATGTCAATTAAGTATTTAATTCTCTTGCTAAGTTCTATTTATTCTATTATCTCTTTTTTTTCTGGCATTTTATGGTTGAAGCTCACAAGGCCTAATGCTCCACATATTTCAATCCATATCCTGACAAATTATTCCAAATATGCACACAGTTCTCAATATAATCTATTTCATTGAAAGCTACATTTTAATTTCAAATGAATAAAAGAGCAAAATATCCCATGAAGTATGGATAATTTGTATTTTCTAGAAAATAAATAAATACATTATATAAAGGAGAACAGAAATATCATATACATGAACGTCCAAACACAATTGTTTTGTATATAATTAGTGCCCCCCCCAAAAAAAAAGTGAAATGCAGAAAAATAATGCTTACAAGTTACAATGCAGCCTCTGGGTCTAACTACATGCACACATAAAAACAGAGAAGAAAAAAAAATCATGCTGAATTGTACATTTTCTTTATGTATTTCTTATCCACTACATTCAATGTTATTGACTCTACTTGAAAATCAGATGACAAATTAGTCTTTACACTTTTTATACATTTTACACCCGCGGTGTTAGTGACAACGCCATGCATGCGGTTTGTATTCTGAGAGAATCACACCATCAGCCTTCGGGTGTTACACCACATCGTTTGAACATAACACTGGGGCCTATAACAATGAGAAGAGCGCCATAAATTTAACACTGGTGTAAAATGCTTAGCGCAATCCTCTGTTAACTTTGGTGTTTAGTCTCAACACCACTCGGTTTGCAGTGTATGCAAGGCATGAATGAATCTTTATGGAGGGCAATGTGTTCCAATATACCCCAAAACCCCTGACCCGGTGGGTGTTTCATAAAGCTGTTCGTAAAGTTACAAACGACTTTACGCACGACTGGAACATGTCCTCAGGTCATAACTCAATTACATAGGGATATCACATAGCACAAGAAAGGATCACCAGTCATTCGTAGAGTCATTCGTATCTTATGAACAGCTTTATGAAACACCCCCCATGGGCTTTGAGTTTGAGGTATTTTGGAACACATCTTCTTCCATAAATCTTGAATTCCCATGCAAGAGTTTGTGAAAACTCCCTTCCTCTCTCTTCATGCTTTGACATCCCAATACCATTTTTCGTATCAAGAAGAAGACATATGGAGTCGATTTCAGTTGCAATGTGATATTTCATAATATCATTTCAAGTGTTTTGAACAATGTAGCACAAGGCTAACAATGCAATAACAGCATCATATGACTTGTCATGTGACTACAAAAATATCATCAGGCTTACCAGCAGAAAAATCAAAGCATATAATAAAAAAATTGTCTTTATCGCGTGCATTCATCCCATATAAAACAAAGACTTGTTTTATCAAGTGAAATACTATAAATACAAATACCTGCATTATTGCCTAAATATATTCTGCATTCAAATCTGAGCAAAAATTTAAGGCAGTATTAATCAGTCATGAACTAGGCAGAAATTAGTGCAAGTCCACACATCAAACATGTTTATATTACCATTATTTTTTTTAAGATTGACATTTATGGATTTTCTTTCATGGATTAGCTCCAATAAGCTGATGATTTGCAAAATTGTTTATGAAATCATTTCTAGCACTCCAATATCTAATATGTATAATCTACTTCATTTATTTGAATTATATTTGAAAGTATTCATCTTTCTTTTTATTATTTAAGGGACACTTTTTATTCTTCATTTATAATGATGTATAGCTTTCTTTTTTTCGCTATGGGGCAATGCCATTAAGTATGTACATATGTGGGACCTTCATGAAATTTTCTGTCTCTGATTTCTTGTTCTTTTGACAGTTTGTAATGCCCTCTGTAATGACCATGACTTGGTCAGAAGTGACATGAAACTTGAGAATAATGGGGGTTGGATCTACGAAAAGGTTGATTTTTTATGGAATTGCCCTATAATCAAATATTAACAATAGAAATTCCTAAATTTTAGGGCTGATTGTGCTGCATCTGCAGTAAAAAAAAATGAAATGGGATCAACAACGAAATTCAACAGACCGATGGAGCTGAGCTACTCTATAAGGCTGTTTCCAATTTGTATTTTGCTGGAATTCCCTAATATCAGTAATATGGGATTTGTTTAATTTGATATTTTGAGAACATTTGCGAAGAAAAAACATTGGTCGCACATCCTGTCAGCTGATAATTGCTCATTCTGAATTTCCCATCAACATTGGTTTTGGTGGTTCCAGTATTGTTTTGACCGATCCCAAACCCCATTGTCTGATTCATTTCATTGAACACGATATCAACGGCAAATCCGATCTTGACCAATCGCAAAGCAATTTTCAGTAGCTTTTAACAACTTACAATTGATATGGAAGTTCTGTCAAGTAGTGCCGCTGTTTCCTCCTTTTCAATGAGTTCATTTCTTATTTCTTGGATTAACTCTATTGTCTTAAACCGCTTCATTCATTTTGTTTGAGGTTTCTGTACTATTCACGATGGCGGGGGGGGGGGGGGGGGGGGGAAATCACGGCATATTTTACAGTGAGCCCACCCCCTTATCAAAGTTCCATGCCCTGGTCACGTACAATATCCCTGGATAGGAAGGCTGGCTATTTTCATAAAAAAATCCATGAAAATCCATAATTTATTGTTCGAAATAGACATGAAATGAAAAACTCCAAAAATTTTCTTCGTCCAATTGATCTTGGGCCCAGCAGCCGCTGTGCAGCGCCAGATCGACGAGGCTCTACCCATTAATCATTGAATGCCAAACAGGGTAGCAGCAACTCCCATCTTTTAATGTCTATTGGTATGACGCGGCTGGGGTTTGAACACCCGACCTCCTGGTTGTGAGACCGACACTCTACCAACTGAGCCAACACGCTGGGGGGAGGGAGGGGGGTAGGAACAGACTTATCCCCCATTACAAAGTGGGGCAGGGAGAAAGAAAGATAAAGACGAAAGAAGGGTCTTCCAAAGGAATAATGTTATTCATTGGTTAATACACTGGTAGCTTGTTGATAGGTCAGGCAAACAGTGCTTGCCCAATTTAGTAACTAGAAATCGTTTTTGGATTGTGCCTACTAATAAACGATGAGAACCGAAGAAGTTAAATGATATCCACTGGCACTGTTGAAAGACGTCTACATGACATTTGCTTTCACAAAGGTTCCATGGACCCCGCCATGGACCTGATATATTATTCAGATCTGAATATCATCAAAACAGCTCAATCCATCACTAAATGAAAAACAGAAATGTCAACATTTCAGTATGTCTCGTTAAGAAGAGAAGTACATGTATGGTGTTTTGAAAAAGACATTTTCCCCATTTAGAAAAAAAATCAAATAAGGCAATTACAATGTGTGATAATCTTATGTATGGTTTTGTTAAAAAATACAAGCAGTTTTTTTTTGGTACTGTCATTTTCATCCACATCCGGGTATACTGTTTAAAATGGCAACAGTAAACACATGACATATGGATCGAAAAGAAAAAAACAACAACAACAAACATTTATTAGAACAAATAACACAACAATTTTCATATTTTTAGTTCTTTAGTTCCTTTACTCCTCCACAAGAATGTTTGCATTTTTCATGAATGGTTTGTTGTCATCGGTTAATTTCATAACAATTTTGCTTATATTGTTACAGAACTGTAAAGGGTTAAGGTAGGAGATATTGAAATTTATTACTTACCACGATCTGACTTAAAACACCCTCAATTCCAGGTTATACCTGACATAGCAATGAAAAACTTCCCCTATCATAAAAATCAATTAGAAATTTCACATTACTTGATCATATTACATTAAGCAATCAATTAGAAATTTCACATTACTTGATCATGTTACATTATGTGATATAACAGGCAAGGCATGGTTTCTCAGTGGTAGAGGACAAATTGCATAACAGGTCATGGGGTCAAATCCTAGTCGGAATCACAGGCCTTGCTATAAGGCTTAAAGGTAGGACCTCCTGTCCTCTTGTTATGTACATAGTAGGTATTACAAAATTATGAACTCATTTAAAGGCACTTCGCATCTAACTTGTAGAGGGAAAAAGGAAAATACTCAAGTTCATTTTGAAGTTTGAAACCATTTCCTTAATCCAAGCTCTGATAATAGTCCTGCATAATCAGAGAATAACGAACCCAAGGCGCTGTATAACAAAATACTGCCTTTGCTTGGAAACCTTGAATATTACAGATAAACAAAAAGAAAACCTTCAAGTTAGAAAGGAAACCTTTTTCTTAAGCCTCAATTAGCTTTATTTACAACTAGATCACAAACAAGAAAGTAATAACATCATTCCATGACACATAAAAGAATGCATATAAAATACATTTCCAAGCCATGCAATATCTAAATACAAAATGAAAACATATTACTTTATTTTTCAAACCTCTTTCGCTCCAAGGGCATAGCTATGACAAGAAGAAAAGGCAATCGCATTTATCTCTGAAAAAGCACTGATTCTCAAAAGCAAATATACTCATATTACTTATCAACAAAAACAAAATACTGAAGCCGGTTATGAAATGTTCGGATTTATATCTTTTTAGCCTCATGTATAATCAGCTAGAAAAAGCATACAGTGCCTAAGGAAAATTCTCAAGTTCATTTTATAACCTATTTCCTCAAACTTTAGATACATTATAATCATATCATGGAGCTATTAATAGCTCAATGATCAGATATATTAAATAGAAAAAGCACACAGACTGCTGACAAAATGAAATACCTTTAGATAACATTTCCATGAATGTTTGGAGCGCTTGTATGCTTTGGGGCAAAATGAAAAGACATCAAGCGTGAATGTGTTTTCAAATGTCAAAGTGACAATCATACATGCAGAAAAACATTTCTATGGAATTCGAGTCTCAAGGGAGAGAAGAAATTGTTTCTTTTATGGCTCGCCGGATTAATATGACTCCTCACAGCAAAAACTGTGGTGTTAACCGGTGTACATAGAGACCCACACCAGTTATTTTACATAGGTGTTAAATTGGTGGTGTTAGTTTTACACCTATATGTGTTATTACAACACCTTTGGTTGTTACATTTACACTCTTGTTCAATCTCTAGGGTGTAATTTTAACACCTCAGGGTGTGGTCCTCTATTAACACCAATTGGTGTCAGTTTTCACACCGCAGTTTTTACAGTGCTCTGTGGTGTCTGTCTGATTTGCCTGTTCTATGTCTGATAAAGGATACAATTCGTCGCACGCACCACGAACCGTCCTCTCTGCGCACTTCGATGCGAAAGTTACTTTTGCAGAAAACGCATTTAAAGAAAAGTTTTTTTTAAACCAGCAATAAGTGCACCTACAAG
This sequence comes from Lytechinus variegatus, assembly GCF_018143015.1. Lineage (NCBI taxonomy): Eukaryota > Metazoa > Echinodermata > Echinoidea > Temnopleuroida > Toxopneustidae > Lytechinus > Lytechinus variegatus. The sequence continues at coordinate 11,723,177 of NC_054757.1, forward strand.
GAGAGCAAATTATTTACCAGTGTCTTCGTTAAAAAGTTCAGGTTCCAAAGTTTCATCCCGTATCTTTATATTTTCTTGAAGTTAATTATTTACGCCACAGTGGGCAACGTAACAGAGAGGTAGGTTCGTGGTGCGTGCGACGAATTATTGAAGTATTATTCACCACATGGCAACTCCCCTCTTCCTTCTTATTCTTCTCTCTTTGTTGTCTTCGTCTTCTTCTTCTCCTTCTTTCCTCCTTCTTCTTCTTTCCTTCTTCTTCTTTCCTTCTTCTTCTTCTCCTCCTTCTTTTCTCCTTCTTCTCCTTGTTTTTCTTCTTCTTCTTCTCCTTCTTCTTCTCCTCCTTCTTCTTCACATTCTTCTCCTCCCCGTTCCTCCTTCTTCGTTTTTCTTTCTCCATGCTCAATCAATCACAGAACATACACATCAATATATCCACTCGCCATATGTGCATCTAACCCTATTCAAACTAGGTCATCGTTGAGATCCAAATAATAAAGGGACAAAACATATATGTTAAACGTGTCAGCATAACATGTCAGACCAAATATCTGAAAATGATAATTGCTCACCCACCACAAACACAATATAAATGAAACAATGACATAATCTACTGATAAATTATTTCATAAGAATATTTGCTCAGGATTGATTTTCGCCCTCCAATGCAGCAACTGTCATAAAAACTTGGTATGCCTTGCAATGTTGACTTTGGATTATAATAAAATTGCTCCTTTGACATTATTTCATTACGAATTATCAATATTTGTCCCCAAATTGATAGAAAAAGACCATAAATAGCAAAGACCATACAGCACATTGAGAACTCTGCACAAGGGATAAAAAATGGCATTATTATTTGATCATAATACATCTTAATTCAAATAATATCAGTACAAATACGATATTTACACAGCAAGCATGCAGGAATGTACTCAAAGTGCACAAAAGAGATTGAATTTTCTCCGGTTTGAATTCATGCATGGGAAATTTTTCCATACATGATGTTGTTCTAGGCACACAATACCTTAGTAAATATTTATGCTGCTCTCAAACATAAAGGTGGCTTAAAGGAGAGATATAAAAATTGTGTAATTCAACACGAAAAGCCCCCTTAAATATAGTATAATACTATCATATTTATGTTATAGTGTAACAAAACACAAGTGCTTAGAAGAAATGCTTTTGTGAAAATGTTTATTGCACAGTATAACACCATCTTACTTATAAAAGGTAATTGCCACACATGATACACAAGAAAACAAATGGATTTTTAACTACATTCCTTTATTTTCCATTAAAATATTTTCAATAACATAGGATATTGCCATTTATTCTCTTTATTCAACTTTTTCATCCTCTCATAAGGAATTTCAGCTTATACAACTTCGTGCTGTTATAGTCATATTTCTTAATAATATCAATTTGTGTGTTATTAAAATGGCTCATCTATTTTCTATGTATTTTTCAAATCATGAATACTAAAAACAGGTTTATGTATAATAATAAATAGACATTTTTTTTAAATACTGGATTTTTAAAATAAATATCTTGTTTAGAATGTCGAAACTTGAATTGAATCATATATATAAAAACAAAATCATTTATCAAAATGATTGGAACCTACTCTGACACAAAGTCCCAGTTGTTCAGATTCGAGAAAAATATCACACTCTTAGAAATCCAAATTTTTCACTCAATTTGTTTACAGTGGCACTTGCACAATGCTGCATGGATGAAATTAGATTTATATTCCTCGTATGTACACAAATACAAACTTGAACTTTTAAACTCTGATTAGAAAGGATAGGACAATATTTGATTCCAAATTCCCTAAACTGCATTATACTGTACAAACACCAAGTGCTTCATATCTGTTTATTGAAAGATGGAGATGCAAATGGGAAGGACGGGAGGTGGAGCTTAACATTTAAAGAAAGAGAAAAGGAGAGAAAGAAAAAGACAGAGCAATATATTAAAATAAAGACTGATAAGAGAAAACAGGAAATCAGAAACAAAAAGAGGAAAACACAAGAAAACCCCCAAGTGCTTTATATCTGTTGATTAAAAAGATGGAGATGCAAATGGGAAGGACAGGAGTTGGAGCTTGAATTATAAAGAAAGAGAAAAGGAGTGAAAGAAAAAGATAGAGCAATATATTAAAATAAAGACGGATAACAGAGAAAAAACAGGAAATCAGAAACAAAAAGAAAAAATACAGGAAATGGAAAAGGAGAATTAGAAAGATGATATGATGGACATTACTTTTCTTTCTTGTTCTCATCCCTACCCTTTCTTTATAATCAATTACAACTCTTTCTTTCCCCTCACAAATATTCTCTTCTCTTCAAATACATTTTTTACTTCTCTTAATTACTGGTCGCTTATACCGTGCTTACACATTGACTCGGCTCGGGGGTTGAACACGAGAGCCGTGCTCAACACGGCAATTTTATGCTGTGTAAACGCGATCAGAGTGATCCGCGAGCCGTGTCGAACACGGCTTTATCGATCCTACAAAATCGAAGGTTTCAACCCGCGACCCGAGTCAGACTCAGCAATTTTTTCGTGTGTAAACAGAAAGCCGTGTCGAACTCTCTTGACCTAGGTCACTGCGCGCGCTTTCATTTTTGGCATTGTTGTTGTTCGCACGGACAAGATTCGATTCCGGCGGTGAATTTCCCGCGTTTAATTTGCGACGTCATAATTCTTCTTCCGTTCGAGATCCGCGAGCCGTGTTGAACTCGCCTTTTTATATGTACGTATGAACGCGATCTCTGATCCCTTCTTCGCAGTGTTCAACCCGGCTCGCGGATTCAACACGCGAGCCGAGTCAATGTGTAAACACGGTATTATTCTACTCTCAATTTATCTCAATCTTCCGTTAACATGCCTATCTAATCAAACCTTAACTGGAACTATTTTCCCTTACTTTTCACTTCCTCCATCCATCCCTATACCTCCCAATCACACTCCATTTTCTTCCACCCAACATCCCATTACACCTCCTTTAACTCTCAATCTACCCACCCTTGTGGTAATCTTCACTTACCATTCACTTATTCCACCCATATGCCATCTTACTCCATCCAACTTTCTGCAATGTCCACATCAATAACTTACTTTTCATTTATTCTACCTTTATCTGTGTCTTACTCCACCAAACCTTATACCGTCTCCATCCAAATCACTGATGTTTCATTTATACCAGAGAGTTGGAACTAGAACATACTTTACCAACTCTTGGTGTACTCCTTCACTTGCTTTTCCCTTATTTCACCCTTATCTCATCTTACTCCACCCAACCCTAAACAACTTCTAGTATTCAATACTTATCACATCTTACTCTATCCAACCCTACACAACCTCTATACCAATAATTTACTTATTCACTTATTTCACCCTAATCTCATCTTACTCCACCCAACCCTAAACAACCTCTATACCAATAATTTACTTTTTCACTTATTTCACCCTTTACTCCACCAAAACCTAAACAACCTCAATACCAATAATTTAATTTTCACATTATTTCATCCTTATCACATCTTACTCTACCCAACCCTATACAACCTCTATACTAATGATTTACTTTCCACTTATTTCACCCTTTACTCCACCAAAATCTAAACAACCTCAATACCAATAATTTACTTTTCACTTATTCAATCCTTATCACATCTTACTCTACCCAACCCCATACAACCTCCCTCCCGGTTATGTCAATGTCTCTTCCACTTCTCATGACACCAAGCAACCTTCACTTTTATCAACCCTGTGGTAATCTTCTCTTACTGTTCACTTGTCCAGCACTTATCCCTGTCTTAAGGTACCCTATATCATCTCCATCCCAGTCACACCCAGTTTCTTCAACTCATCACACCCCTCACCCTACACTTTACCAACCCTCATGGAAATCTTCCCTTACTCTTTTCTTATCTAATACTTATCCCTTATCTTTCTGCCCCAACCCTACACCATCTCCATCCCAGTCACACCCCAGTTTCTTCAACTCATCACACCCCTCACCCTACACTTCACCAACCCTCATGGAAATCTTCCCTTACTCTTTTCTTATCTAATACTTATCCCTTATCTTTCTGCCCCAACCCTACACCATCTCCATCCCAGTCACACCCCAGTTTCTTCAACTCATCACACCCCTTAAACTACACTTTACAATCCTTTCTGGTAATCTTCCCTTACTCTTTTCTTATCTAATACTTATCCCTTATCTTTCTGCACACAACCCTACACCATCTCCATCCCAGTCACACCCCAGTTTCTTCAACTCATCACACCCCTTAAACTACACTTTACCATCCTTTTTGGTAATCTTCCCTTACTCTTTTCTTATCTAATACTTATCCCTTATCTTTCTGCACACAACCCTATACCATCTCCATCCCAGTCACACCCCTGTTTCTTCAACTCGTCATCTCATCACACCCCTTAACCTACACTTTACCGACCCTTGGGGTAATCCAGAACATTCTTTCCTTCCAGCCATCAGACAATTTGCACCTGATTGCATCTGGCCGACAGGAATAACCCAGACAAGGAATAATCTAGCCCCCTGGAATCCACTCAGACGGAATCTGCTGCAGAAAGTACATTAACATCAGACCAGAACAGGGAAGGGTATGTTCTCACTTACAACATAGTCACGTTGGGTTGAACGATACATGATGTGGGTACCAAAACAGGGAAGGGTATGTTCTCACATAGTGAGGTTGGTTCAGTCTGATTGATACAAATTCTGCCTATTCAATCCTTAGGAGGTTTAGGAGAGTCTGACAGTTTTTGAGATCCCCCTAGGTTTCAGAAAAGTAGTGAGTGCTTGGAAGAGATAAAAAGGTTTAAAAATATATTGTAATTTTGGAAGAGGGGGTCCAGAGGACCAAGTTTTGAAAAAGAGGTTTTTAAAGTGAGGGTGGTATTTACAAGAGCAAGGATACCACTAAAATGGTCATAATTATACTCAGCATCCATAAACGTGACTGAGAATATCTAGATTGATTTATTTCCAATGAACTTTTCTATTGTATTGAGTCCAATGGTAATTTACTGGGGCTACCTTGTGACATCTCAGGGGCCAGAGTCCAAATTTTTGTTTTGGTTGTTGATAGAAGGGAGAGAGAGAGTGGGGGGGGGGGGGGTTCTCTTTGTATTAACAGATTGAACATAATTTCAATACGTTTTTCTCAGTTTCACTCAAAGATGGGTATTCAAAATTTGAATATTATGTAAACCAGAGGTTCATAGCTGATATTTTGATCTTTGTTAACGGCATAGAACAATAACCCTGGAAGTTTTTTTTTATATAGGGTTACGTGTCTAGTGTATGTATTACTGTTCTGAAATGTTTGTTAGCTTGTGATTTACAACAATTCAGGAAGTGTATTTTAGTATGAGACCTAATGAGCATAATATTCACTTGAAATTGTTTATCCTTGATAATCTTCCCCACATTGGGGTTTTGTGAAAGGGATAATACTTTACTTTGCATACCCTACCCCCCCCCCCCCCCCGATCAAAAGGAGCTACAAGGTGCAGAACATTTCTTGAATTTCTGGTTGTGCTCCTCCTACAGATCATATAGTTCATAAATTTGAATTTATACGTTGGTTTCTAAGCGTTTTACATTGTAATTATTATTACCCCGGTCATAGCATCCATCACTGTTCCACACATAAAGTACACTATCTCCTGGGGAGTATCCTGGCCAGGCAACCATATTTCAGTGCACACGTGTCAATCTAATCACATTGACGTTCACATCCTACCCGGTTCCCATTTAACACCTGGGTGGAGAGTGTCAAACCTGGATAAGTGCCTTGCCAAAGGACATTACACCTCCACCTCAGAAAATCCACACTTTGTGATTTCAATGTGAACACAGTATGAAAACAAAGTGTATTACATTGTTTTTTCCAGCAGTGATGTGTGGAGGTATCATGGTGTAGTGGTTCAGTCACATGACCCTGAAACCAAGGGTCCAGGGTTCAAATCCCATCTAGCGCTAATGTCCTTTAGCAAGGCACTCATCCACATTTGTCACTCTCCACCCCGGTGTTAAATGGGTACCATGTAGGATGTGAACATCAATGTTATTAGATTGTGTGCACTGAAATGGTTGCCTGGCCAGGATACTCCCCAGGGATTGGAGATGTGCACTTTATATGTGAAACAGTGATGGATCCTATGACTGGAGTAATAGTAATTACAATGTAAAGCACTTAGAAACACAAAGTATGAAGCATTATAACAATAATAATAACAGGCATTTATATAGTGCCATCTATCTAGAAATAAGCTATTCCGAGGCACAATGTTTATTATTATTATTACCCCGGCTTTAGCTCGAGCTGCCTTTCAGCCCGCAGTGCATTCAAGGAATTCATCCTGCCGGGTAGCCATTCACCTCACCCGGGTTCAGTGCAGCCCAATGTGGATGAATTTCTTGCTGAAGGATATTACGCCCATGGCTGGGATTCGAACCCCCGGCCCTCTGTTTCAAAGTCAGAAGACTTAATCCACTGGGCCACAACGCTCCACAGAATATTACATTTATGTTCGTTTTCACTGGACGCTTTCATTCGGCAGGTCTAAACGGCTTTTCGTACCGTAGGGACCAGAATGGGCGTGAAATACAGGAAGGCACACCAGCAAGGAATGGAGTAGGAAAGCGTGAGTGTGGTTGGGAGGCATACACGGTGATTAGGCAGGGAACCCTGATAATGAACATCCAATTATCTCTGCTTGCATCCCTCCTAGGATAACATTAGGAGCGCCTTAAACAAGGATCGGCTCGAATATGAAATTGCGTTTTCACTTATAATGACCGATACCCAGATTACACGTGAAGAAGCTGCTTCGCTGCTATGTATAATGCATATTTATTGCCTTAATTTCCCAGCCCTCTTTGATATGACCATAATTATCCTCTCGTTTTTGGCACTGCTAATGACTAGGAAGTTTGTACCCTTAACCCATCTTCCTTTAGTGACTAGCTCCAGTATAGGTACTCTTTCCTCCTCCCCACCAGCTCTTATTCTTTTTGTATAATCCTATTCCTTTTCAGTCATTGATACTTTGTCCTCTATAGCTGAACTTTCCCATATTGAACCACACAGGCTTCATTCTTGAGCCACCTGATTTACCAGGCCTATTTGATATGATTTAATTTGCATTTCTGAATAACATGACACAAAATAATATAGTATTACAGAAAAATGCCTTAACACATTTTTTAGAAATAAACCATGGAATTGAAAACTCAGAAATTTTGATCAGATCAAATCTTAAGTCTAAGCTATGGTATTCCACTACTGTACTCCATAATCATTATTTTGTTTAAAAATTTGAAATATTTGGTTAAAAAAATATTATTTTTGTTTATAAAATTTGAAACATTTTTTTATGGCATTGAAAATCAATGGTATTCTATATCATGATTATATTTAAAATGTTACTTTGATGTTATAAGCATTGCATAATTCCTACATTATAAGAAGTGAACATTGAGTGACCTTAATATTCAGCCAAACTGGTGGCAAAGTACAACATTTTGAACAATAAAAAATATTATTCATTAACATGTATAAAATATACATAATCATCAATAACATGATTTATAATGGGATAATAATGCACAGTTTTATACTTAAACAGAGTCAATATCATTCTGTCATCCAATCTACATAGCCCTTTCTGCAAAAGTGATGATCTCTGGAGCCTACCATTATCATATCTGATGATGTGGTGAATGCCTGACATTGCACCTTTTCGTTTGGGTCATTTTCCTCCCTCTCTAACCATATGCTCACTGGAACAAGCCATTTCCTGGAATCTGAACAAAGAAATGAATGAACGAAAAATGGGAGAGTATAGTTACTTCATCATGCAGACTCCATAGTTTCAATGTAAGCATTTGATTTAAAACTTGAATGTTGCAATTACCTGATCTGCTTTGGTTATTTCCTCCAACCCAACCACATGCCAACTGAAACAAACTATTTTAAATAAGCAGAGTGAAGAAAAGAATGAAATGATATGAAAACAAGTGGAATGCCTCTGGCCGTCTCACCTGCATCATGCAGTTCAATATAGCAGCAGTGCTGACTTTGAAAACTACTCTAACTCGCACAAGATGTTCAGTGATACATGGTTACTCTTATGTCCACTTTTTATGAACTAGACCAATAAACTTACAGAGATATGATGGTTATTCAACAAAAAAACCAACATGGCCAAAGTTCATTGACCTTACATGACCTTTGACCTTGATCATGTGACGTGAAACTCGAACAAGATGTTCAGTGATACTTGATTACTCTTATGTCCAAGTTTCATGAATCAGATCCATAAACTTTCAAAGTTATGATGGTAATTCAACAGATACACCCAATTCGGCCAAAGTTCATTGACCTTTGACCTTGGTCATGTGACCTGAAATGTGCACAGGATATTCAGTGATACTTGATTACTCTAATGTCCAAGTTTAACGAACTAGACCAATAAACTTTCAAAGTTACAGATACATCCTATTCGGCCAAACTTCATTGACCCTAAATGACCTTTGACCTTAATCATGAGACCTGAAACTTGCACAAAATGTTTAGTGATGCTTGATTACTATTATGTCCAAGTTTCATGAATCAGATCCATAAACTTTCAAAGTTATGATGGGAATTCAACAGATACCCCCAATTCGGCTAAAGTTCATTGACCCTAAATGACCTTTGACCTTGGTCATGGGACATAAAACTCATGCAGGATGTTCAGTGATACTTGAATAACCTTATGTCCAAGTTTCATGAACTAGGTCCATATATTTTCTAAGTTATGATGACATTTCAAAAACTTAACCTCAGGTTAAGATTTTGATGTTGATTCCTCCAACATGGTCTAAGTTCATTGACCCTAAATGACCTTTGACCTTGGTCATGTGACATGAAACTCTGATAGGATGTTCAGTAATACTTGATTAACCTTATGGCCAAGTTTCATGAACTAGGTCCATATACTTTCTAAGTTTCAAAAACTTAACCTCAGGTCGCCAACGCCGTCGCCGCTGTCGGAAAAGCGGCGCCTATAGTCTCACTCTGCTATGCAGGTGAGACAAAAAATGAGTTCCTGTTGAAAGCTCCATAGTTTTCTTTTCACTGAATCTTTTTAAAGTTTGAGGAAGAGTGAAATCACATGGAATTCATTTTTCCAAGATAAAAAGTGAACAAAGGACAGAGAGAATGGAAGATAAATAATGAGCGCTAATTTGTGTTTTTCCAAATAATAATTTCATAAATCCTCAAAAAAAAAAAATAAATATACATAACTTTGAAATCACAAACATACTCCACTTTTTCTGTCAAAAATAATAAGCATATTTATGTAACAGTACCCAGCAGTAGATTATAATCTCTGTCGGTAAAAATTGCCGACAGGACCTTTCATGAAACGCTTCCAAGGTGATATTATTTCTAATTAAACTGAACCATTTTGGTCCACATTTCATTTCATCTAAAACACCTTTCACAATTGGTGATGCGACTGCTTACAACCGTTGCGATCGTGTGCAACATATATAATGACCAATTGATCGCAAACGATCGCACGAGCAATTGCGAAAGCCCCTTTAATGGCACTTTGCTTTATTTCCAGAAGATCTGATTACTACTTGAGCTAATTATTGCTTGGTAAATTAATATCAAGTCTATTTTCAAAAAACGTAGCTGAAATTAGCCATAGTATATTGTTTTAACCAAAGTAAAATCTAAACTAATTATGTTAAACTGAATGGGGTTCCCTGAATGTACTATTATACACACTGACTAATAGGTTAAGATATTAGATGTAATGATAAGTCAACAAATAAATTATGAAGTAGAGTTTGACAGATTGATATTGACAGAGATGTTATTTAACGATGGAGACTGCATGCCTTAACAAAGATATACATGTAATGGCATACACAAAAGAAAAGTATAAAATGATTTAATAATTGGTGTTAGAATGATGTACAATTCAATTAATAATATTCATTATTTTGGTGACCAATTAGGAGGTTTTTACTACTTCTGTTGAATAAGTTAGATCATGGAATAATATTGGTAGATGGTGTTTTTTTCTTATTTCTTTCATAAATCAAATATTGCTCAAGACCATATAGGCAGACTTGAAAGTCTAAAAGTGACTACATATCAAATGAAAATCCATTAATCGCAAGGAAAGTATGAAGTACAAGGAAGAAATAAATCCCTTGAGGAGTTATTGAATCTTTCCCCAGTTGCAAAAATACACTTCAGGGCTCAACAATAACCATCAAAATAACAGGGCATTATAAAATATAGATTAATATGGAGAGCGAGTATAAAAACATCAACAATGGGAAAGGGAAGGTAATAAAATTAATTCTATTATTGAGTTTCCCACTCTTTGTAATTTGTTACTCAAAAGGGGAAAGCATACAAAAAGAGGAAAAGCTGTAGAAAATAATAAAGGTTTGTTAAAAAAAGAATTACCAATATTGTGTTTTCTTCAAGGGCCTCTCGATGGATGTGGCTTTCAGAATATTCTGAAATTCATTGTTAACCTACTAAAACACCATCTACCTCATTAGATCGCCATGGAAACTGATGTCTCAAAAGGCAAGAGAAGAAATCTACGTCACTAATGACATGACAACCGTCTGCTGGCTTCTACCTGTTGAGGTTGATGTGTACTTGCAGCTTAGTACGGACACGGAGAGAGTTGGGGAGAGAAGGAAAGAAGATAGAGGGATAGAAAAAGAGAGTAGAGAGGGGAGGAGGAAGAAAGGGTGTAGATAAAGAGATAGGGAGAGAAAGAAATGGAGAGAGGTATGAAGGAGGAGAAAGAGAAAAAGATAGAGGGGAAGGAGGTGGAGGAGAGGAGGGAAATAGTGAGAGATGGAGAGGGGAGGAGGAAGGGAGAGTGGAGATAAAGAGATAGGTAGAGAAACAGACAAGAGAAGGATAGAAGGGCTGTCTGCACCATCCCGAGTTTTCAAATTAGCGCGCTATTTCTGATCCGGCAAATTATCCCGATCTGAAAAATCTCGAGATTGTTTGTAATGCAGACGCAATTATCGCGCTAGTTCGTAGGATTAATCTCGAGATTGCAATCCCAAGTCAACTCGGGTTTATTTGCAAAATAGCGCGCTATTTACGAATTATCGCGCTAATTCGTAGGTGCAGACGCACTCGGGTTTGGACTCGGGTTAATTTATTCATGACCTTCAGTCCATAATGCAATTCGCGTTCCATTTCCGCCTTGGTAAACATAAACAGCGATTATACCGAACGCATGCGAAAGTCAACTTTATCATAGCGTTCATCAATTCCCCAATCAGCAACGATGGTGTCAAGCCCCCCGTGAATGGATTTTGGGAGAGACCAGATGACTGATGGGGGAGGCGCTCATTATCGACGATGGTCATAGTCAATAACAATACTGACAGCATTGTCGTCTTATTCCTTCGCAAAATGTGAGCAAATAGCATTTCTTTCCTCCCCTATCTCTCTCTCCCCCTCTGTCGTTGCCTCGGAGTCCGTCATCATATTAAACGAAGAATACTTCACTCGCTTATAATTATAGCGCGGCTGAGCTGAGAGGATTGTTGCATAACAACGGTCGAATTCGGCGAAAGAGTACATGGATTTGATTGCATATCGCGGGAAGTTATTCAAAAGCGCGGGCCGTTGAAACTCCAAGATCGAAAGTGCGCATGCTCGGAATATCGGGCTTGTTGCCTCGCTCGAGCAAGAATCGCTCTTCGTGCGATGGTGGAGACGGGGTTTCTAGAATCTCGAGATTAATCGCGAAGAGGGCTGATCGGGCTAAAATCTCGAGATTGAGCAAACTCGGGATGGTGCAGCACCGCCTAGAGAGATGGAGAGGGAGAGAGAGATGAAGGGAGCTAGAGAGAGGGAAAGGGGGGAGAAGTGGAGGAAAAGGAAGGAGAGAGAAAATGGGATGAGATGCAGAGGAGAAAGCAGAGAGAGTGAAGAGGAAGAATAGACGAGAAGAAAGAAGACGGTGAATGAGAGAAAGAGGAGCTTGGGTATATAAACAAGAAGATGTGATTTTATTCTTTAAATCCTATTTACAGGTATTACAAAGTGTAGAAAATTCGGTGAAATTTCCTACCCATCTTTGATTTTTTTTTCTCCAAAATATCCAAACTCCATAAACTACATGTAGCAACATGTTCTGATCCATTTCCATAATTTCTGCAAAATATTCAAATTATTGAAAAACTCAACAATGGAGCCATTCTTTTCAGTCTACTACCCTCCCCCTGGTAGTTATATTCAAGAGGTTGCCTTATCTATCTCCTGTAGTATTCCCCCAAGATACTTCATTTTTAATGAAAACACAACTAATTATTGCACAAGAGTTCGAGGAGATGAACATGAGCTTATTTGGATGTTATTTGGCAAGCCACCAGGGCAGGATAAGCCCATGTGGAAGACTTCAATTAAATATTGGCTGCTGTCTTCCCTGTCTTTGAAATAAAAACACTGTTCCCCCCTCTCCTAAAACTTTGCATTTCCGTTGTCATCTTATCAAATTAGCTGGTGGATTGATCGACATTCCATGCAAGGTAGCAGTTTTTAAATCAACACTAGTTTACTATCCATAATTCAGATAACCTGCCTGTGGAAATTGAATGAATTAAAAGGATGTGCAAAATAAAAATCTGGGCTTGGGTGTATGTAATGGAACATGTAAACCCTTTTCATAAACCTATCCTCCAATTAGCCGCCTAAGAGTAATGCGGATAATTCAATAAAAATTGCGTTCATAAACTCCGAAAATAAGCCGCATTATTTTTACGAGCGCCCGTCCTGAAAAAGGCGGATAATCGCCATGACAACTGGACACGCCCCCTCCGTATAATTAAATTTCATGTCAAATGACTTGTCAGATGGCCCAGAAAATAGAGATCAATTGCAGGTTACAAATTCGCTTCTAAGCTACTTAAATTATGAGATTAACTGATAGCAACATTGGCTCAGATTCTAAAGAAAAACAAAATACTAAGAAGCTGTTTCCCAAGAAGAAACTAAATTCAAACTCATGTATTTATTTCATTTACAACATACAAGTAAATAAGGATAGATGTCACATTTTTATATCTACGATAGAAAATATAACATAAATATTGTCTTCATATAAAGTGAAACTTCCCCAGTAGGCCCATAATTTTAAATGAAATACAAAAATGGCTCATGTTTTAACGGCACTTTAGAGAAAACTACCAGACGAATGACTTTGACTTCAATCAGAATAGATTATACTGCTTTTACTGTATCCACGTATCTTAATCTTATTCTTACTGTAAGGGAGAAGACAACTTCAAAAGGAGAGAATTTTACCTAAATATAGTAATGGCAGATTATTTCATCTCTGCACGTTTTTCGTTAGAGACGAGCAAATGAATCACATCCCTTTTAGCAAGAAGCTGATAGGACAAGATGTTGTATTACAACATCCTCCTCATCACAGGAAACATTGTTAACCCGTTATGTGCTGGGACAGGGCATTTGTTGTATAAAGCATATGGAGACTGGAGAACCCAGGGGACAATGGGTTAACACTGCTTCTATGCTCCTGCGTGAACTTTTGAGGGTTCGGGAAGTGAAAGAGGAGAGGAGTGGGAAATTTGGACAATTCCAGGGAGAGGGAAGAAAGTTTGTGGGGTCGTATTTCTTGTGGAAATCTGGAATGGGGTTATGAATATAGAGAAATGTATCATTTGGTGACAAATTCCTAGGCTTCGGAGTAAGTTGGTCACATGCAGGTAAAACTAACCAAAATATATAAGCCTTATACACTGTATGTACAGTGAAATGCCAATGAAATGGCTAATATCCATTAAATGCTAGTTCTACTGCTAAACCCTGATCAATGGATCTATACACCCTGAAACCTCTCATACCCTTTTCATAAACCCATCCTCCAATTAGCCGCCTAAGAGTAATGTGGATAATTCAATAAAAATTGTGTTCACAAACACCGAAAATAAGCCACATTATTTTTACGAGCGCCCGTCCTGAAAAAGGCGGATAATTGTCATGACACCTGGACACGCCCCCTCCGATGCGGTTGTGTTGGAAAAGGGTGACCTTGTGACTGCACCATGGCAATTATCTGCATTATTTGGAAATGCGTTCATAAAGTAAAAATCTGGTCCCGTTGCTGCTATTATGCGGATAATAGCAGCATCAAAATAATGCGGATAACTCTGGTCCTCCTCCCATTTTACGACCAAATTATGCTGCTATTAGCCACATAATTGGGTTTATGAAAGGGGTATAAGTTGGCTGGTGCTTTAACAATCATCAGACTTACAATTAACATTCCTTTTCTCACTTGTTGGATATTCCCAATGAACAAAAAAGTTTTAAGAAAGTGAAAGGAAAGATATATTTATCATGAAAAATAAATAATCCAAGCATCTACAAATACCCTTTTTACACAGGATTTTCTTAACCCCGGACTATCGCTAACCCCGTACTATCCTTAACCCCGTACTATTTTTTTTCCTTTTCACACATGCCAAATTGTTATTGCTAACCCCGGATAAGGAATGCTTGCTTTTTACACACGAAACTCGCTAACCCCGGACTAGTGGTTTTTGTCGATCATTCGTAGTACAAGTACTTCACTCGTACACTTTTTACACACGCTAAAATTTCCTTAACCCCGTACTATTTTTAGCCCCACCTATAGTACTGGGTTAAGCTTAGCCCACTTTCGTTTTACACTAGCGATCTTAACCCCGTACTATCGCTCTTAGCACCACAATTGCTGGGATAACCCTGCTTTTTTGCAGGGCCAAATAATCCTGTACTATAGGTGGGGTTAGCCCACTTTGCAAAAATGCTGTGTAAAAAGAAAGTGGGCTAAGCTTAACCCCGTACTATAGGTGGGGCTAAATGGCAAATTAGCCCCACCTACAGTACAGGGTTAAGGAAATTTTAGCCTGTGTAAAAAGGGTAAAAGTCACTGGGCTACTGCAGCCACTTGTTGGCAGCCAGTAAGGTTTCACTTTCCCTCTGCTAAGTAATACTGGACCAGTTCAGAGTGGATTGATATCACTAGTATTGATGACAGAGGATCAGTCAAGACTTCTCTATCAAGACTAATTGATTGGTCTCAGGAGGCTTAGGACCCATAGCAGGTGAATAGGGTCATAGGGTATATACCTGATCTGATGTCAGTAGCATCTCTAGTAGGTCCATGATGTCACAAACCTTTAAAAATTGTTTATTACTTGTGGTACCAGTAGGGCCTATACCCCTTTCATAAGTTTTTTCTCATTCTAATAAATGAATATTTCTTCTTTAGTCGAGGACTGGTTTGTTGAAACTCAGCAGTCTGAATTATTAGACTACAAGAGGAGCATTTAGACTACAAGAGGAGCATTGTGGTTGTATACTGCATTTTTCCATAGGGGTTAGGTCCATGTCCAAACTGAGGACAACTTGGGTTAACAATTTCTCTCAAGGGGTCTGGGCTATTTTAAGGACATCATGCAATTTATTAACCTGTCAAGTACTGACATTGGTATTTTCCTTAGAATTTGTACAAGATAACCCTGCTCCAGTAGGTAACAAATAAAAATATAATACTTGCAGAGGAAAAAAAATCCTCACATCATGTTAATTTCTGAAACATATTCTCCCTTTCATGGGGGGAAGTACACTACCAAATACACCATCGTGATAAAAAAAATCCCCAAATGATTCAAAACAAGACTGAAGTACTTGAAGATAATTTTTTGTAGATTTTTAAATATAAGTTATAACCCTGCAGTCAAAGACATAGGTTTATCTTAAGAGGAAATAGATAAAAAAGGTGAATTTCTTCATTTTGAGAAAGATTAAAAGGAAACCCCTCAAGAACTCTGACAAGGAACCTTGGCATACTCAACCTTGTAAAAGACCCCCCTTTCACATAAAAATGATATTACCCTGTAGGATAATTCTACAAGAAATCCTTTTACAGAAATTTGGCGTTTTGAACAAACATAACATCATCCAAAAGAAAAACTGAATCTCACTATCTGAAAATACAGTTGACAAATATTGTCTCACCTAGACAAAACAAAACCATGATATTGGTCCTTGATTTAGGGTCTTGAAAGTCTTTCAGATCCATTAGGATAAAAAATGCTCTTGCATTATAATGTACCAAGAGGAGTCCACAACTGGCGTCAGACGAAAAACCGACGGTGAGGAAAAGGAAACAGTAAAAGGAGAAAATCCGGCCAAAAATGAGAAAAATGCCAGCGATGTTGGCACAGTGAATGAGCTCGGGTCAAAGTATGAAAGAAGGTGGCTTAAAGTGATTGTTCTGGTTGTAAAAGGGTGGGAAAAGGGCTTATTCAGATTTTGTTCTGCTACTAGAAACTTTAGTGTTCTTGTTCTATTGCCTATTATTCTGGCTTTCCATTGTACCTGTCCGAAAGAGGTTTACTTACGAGGGCTTAACATCGAACTTTCAAACAGATAATGAGGGTATTAGAATACAAATCATTCTAAATATGGACCAAAATAAAGACTGTTGTATAATAGGACTACTGGTTTTAATACTTTCATTTCAATTCTCAGCTTGTGGAGTAACAGTGGGAAAGGACTGTCCATTGGTATCAGTAAGGATTTGATAACAAAATTGAATATTTCATAACAGCATACTTTTCATCAAAAGCAACCTTCTCATTCAAAATGATTTCTCTCATTACAAAAATGAAGCTATTAGGGTTAGGGTTATTTCAAGTAATAATAATAGTTCATTTATAGCGCATAACACATTATGAATATCGTCTCTATGCGCAAGGATATGATTACACCGGCTGTAGCTTAAGCAGCTAGTTTCCAGCATTTCAGGAATAAATTCCTGACAGGTACACATTCACCTCACCTGGGTTGAGTGCCGCACAATGTGGATAAATTGCATGCTGAAGGAAACTACGCCGTAGCTGAGATTTGAACCCACGACCCTCTGTTTCAAAGTCTGGAGACTATTCCACTGGGCCACTTTAAGTCCAGATACCAGAGAAGCCTTCATCTCTCTCTGGATAGATTATCACACCCCTCATTCCTAAGGTATGTGACCCCACCTGCCCTCTTACTATCTCTTTAGGGGGAAAGCGGTCTCAGAGAAGTTGGGGAATTCAAGGAAGAGGTTCAAAGACACCTCTTTGGACACTTGCCCGAACTTCAAACACGGCCTCAGCCGGATCCTTAGCCTCACAGGGAATGCCCTATTCAAGGAACCAATTCCAAATGAAGGCAAGTCCCTAAACCAGGCGTTGGTCCTAACAATAACACAAATTAGTAGGTGATTTGCCTTCACTTGCAACACCTAAATTTGATCATGGATCCTTATACAGTTGATTTGCAGTTGAATAAATATTCAGTTTCCTGTTTTCATGTACTTATCCAGAGGGAGAGAGAGAAAAAAATATCACCCATAATTTCAATGAAGACATTTTTTTTCCGTACAGGATAAATTTTTGGTGAGACAACAAAAATGTAAACACAAAAAATAGGAGGGGGGCACTCTGAGGTATAGCAGGAATCCCGGATTTGCCTGGGTAGCAATGATGAACATGACAACGGTATGGTTTCTCTGGCTCTGGATAAGGTAAGATGGGTAGAAGATGGACAAGGGAGATAAAACAGGTATTCACAGATGTCATTCAAAAAAGGAGATATAGGGAAGAGATACAGACAGGAAGATAGACAGAGAGGGGGGGGGGGGAGAGAGAGAGGGGGAGAGAAAGGAGGCTTAATGAAGGAGAGAGAGATATACCTTACAGTTAATATTTTAAACATTAACAAAAAAAAAAGAGATGTAAGATGTGGAGAAAGTGACTGATGCAATATCATAAGAAAAAAAATGACTAAAAATAAGTCCAAATGATAAACGTTCTGAAAAACATGTAATTCTTGACGTAAATATTTGAAAAGTTGACAACAGAAGAAAAAAAAGCGATAAAAGATGTGTAGAAAGCCATCATCTTTGCACTGATTCTTTGGCTTGGAAAGTGACTGAACAAGAGAATAAGAATAGGAATATGAATAAAAATATTTCCATGTGATAAACGTTCAGAAATAAAAGGTAAACCTTGCATTTTTCCGTTGTAGCGAATCAATGGGCTTTCGTTTTTGGACAGAATTCCATGCATGACTCCACTGACCCTACCAAAGATTACAATACCCATTCATCCCCCAATTTGAAAGGAATAAGATCTTGTGAGAAGCGATTGGGAGAACTCCCACGGTCTACGTAAGTTGAAAGACGTGGGAGGGGTATACAAAGCTGAATGATTAAATGGTTGAAGTAATCGCTTTCTGTCATTTGGGTGACTGGTTTTGCAAACTTTGATAAAAGTTAGGCGTAATTGTAATTGAATGAAGAATTTTATTCCTGTTCTGACGTCAATTACAAATTACTATAGCAATACTAATAATACTAATCATAAAAGTAACTGATGTTGCAATCATCACCACCACATTACTACACTGCAAAAGTAGTGGTGTTAAAATGACACTAATCTTTGTTCTTAGAGGACTACACCAAACATTTTACACCTCTGCTTCAAAACAGGGCGTCAGTTTAAGTAAACACCCAATGGTCATATTGGTGTTATTATAAAACATTTAGTTAATTTTATAACTATGGTGATATATTCAACACCACAATGTAGGCCTACTTTTAACACCTTAAGATGTATTCTTACCACTGAGGCTGTTGTCTTTTCAAAACACCAAACGGTATTGTCTTATGCACCTTAGTTATTTTGGTTTATTTCCAATTCGTCTAATGTCAATTCATCCAGTTACCAAATCATCTACTGTCATTTGGTCTGTCATCAGTTCGACTTCTCACCACATGGTCTACTTTCATTTAGTCTAATTCCATTCCGTCTAATAACCAGTTGGTCCAATAGCCATTCAGTCCATATACCATTTGGTCTAATTAAACTAAAGAGTTACTGGTAATTGTACAAAATGAATAAAAAGAGAATGGGTAATAGACCAACTGGTTATTAGATTATTTATTGTCTTCTTTTTCCTGTTTGTCTTAGGCATGGAGCCCCCCCCCCCCCACCGTATGCCACTTGGGCAAAAGTTACATTTTGTAGCATCATGAATGACAAGCAATTACAAAATGATAACACCACTAAACACTGCTGACGTAAAAGTTGAAACAAAGACCTTTCAAAGACAGCCAGTTGCAGACCTAAGACAAAAAGAAAAGAATTCACAAGACAGACATATTTTACAATCCAAAGAATTATACGACTGAATGAAATCAAAACAGAAACATCTTGATAATTGACTTTGGTTTTGAAACAACAGCGAGTTTTAACAAGTCTGCTTTCTGATCTTCCATGCAAAGATGCAGACTTTTTTTTTTTTTACTATAATTGGATTGAATGAAAAAAAATCTCCTAATTACAGACAGGTCCAATGGCATTCTGGATATTTTGCTTAAGAAATTTCCTCCACTTGCATGTACAGTATAATAAATTCTGAGAAAGTGCAGGCATGGGGGGCTTGGAAATGTCCCAATACTAGAACCTTTGCTCCCTCCCACACACAGAGCTCCTTTAAATGAATTTGCAGTATGCTATTAAACATTCTTATCCAGACCTGCCCCATCCCCCATTTACTTTGAACTCAATTTGCCTCTTCTTTTAAAATCTTGGCGATGTCACTGCCGTGACGGGGGGGGGGGGGGGTGGTAAATTACAGGGAAGCTCTGGGCTGAATATATATCTAAAAAATAAGAGTAAAATTCACAGATCAAATTGCTGAAAATTTCATAAAAATCAGATAATAAATAAAGAAGTTATTGAAGTTTAAATTTTAGCAATATGTTGTGAAAACAATGATAAGCATGTAGTCATTAATATTCATTAGGTGGGCTAATGATGTCACATCCCCACTTTCCTTTTTCGTATGTTATTAAATGAAATCATATTTGTTTCATTTTTCATAAATGTGTAAATGATATGTCTCCATTATGGTGAAATAAGTTGCTGCAGTAAATAACTAATGCACTTAATCAGTTGTCAATCTAATTGTTTAGTTCTTGGTAATGTTTTTTAATAAACCTTATTTCATATAATAAAATACAAAAGAACAAGTGGGGATATGATATCATCAGCCCACCTAATGAACATTCATGAAGACATGGCTAGAACTGTTACACAGGAATAATGCAAATCTTTAAAATGTAATAATTTTGTTATTTGTTATCAAATTTTGATAAAATTTTCAGCATTTTGCTTTGTGAATTTCACTCTATTATTGAGATAGAAATATATTCAACCTGGAGTACCCCTTTAACTTCATTTTCCATGATATCTATCGTCCATCTTTATTCAAAGACAGAAACTGACCTTTTGAGAAAAAATATATTAAGAATTTGTACATGGCTGACAATTTCATTTTTTTCTCAGAAAAACAATATTTACTATCATCTAAAGAGAAAAATAGCATATGCTGTGTATCAAAGTTTATCTCAAGTATGAGATCATCATTTCTGGCCAAAATATGACAGATATTATTAAGGAAGCAAAAAGTAATTAAGTTTTTGAAATATACTACTTTACTGGAATAGGAGTTTGATAAGCTACTTTTCCCAGCACTCCAAAAATCAATATTTCTGTAGCCTTCACCCAATACTGTTATATGCACTATGCTAACAAAATTAAATGATGTTATCGCTGTATATATATTTATTAAGAAAACAGGAATAGGATGTTTGGTTGAGATGTCACGATGATGGCATATTTCCTTGCCTGGGGAAGAACACAGCCTGGCTGAAATTCTTTTTTTTTTAAAACAAAAATGCCAGGGTATAAAATGAAAGCATAAATGAGTTATTGGGAAAAATTATACATCTTGAAATATTTCCTGTCATTCTGACTTTCAAAATGACGTTTGCTTCAATGAATATTTCATTAGACATTATTTAATAGGGTAATATACTTGGAAGATTGGTTTTTCTTTCCTCTATATTTTTTCTGTAATCATGTGAGTACATGACAATGTGATTATAATTTTTCTTTCAAAAACCCTTCCTCAATCTTTGGTTTGACATTTATCTTTCTTTTTAATATCATCTGAGTTGTTTTGTCAAACAGAAATCCACATTGAAGCACAGAAATAACAGGCGATCAGTTACGTCTTTTGACCCTAAATCAATCTTAATTCACAAGTTTTCACCTATAAATTTTGTGTACAGAAAATTGTATGCTGATGAATGCTATCAGCAGCAGCATCAATATCATTATCGTTATAATCATCATTATTAATTCAAATCTATCAATATAACTTTCCACAATGATCATGATCAATAATTAGTCAATTAGTTTTATCTTCATAATTACAATCAAAGATTTTCCAATTGAGGAATGATAGATCTTCAATTCTTCAAACTCTTTTCAACTTACAATCAAAATGTTTTAAACTTGCCATTTTGTGTACCTCAAATCTATAAATAATATTTAAAAAAAAACTAATTACAAGGTTGAACTTCCCACAAGATATTCTTTTGGGAGCAATTCTTCCTTAAAATCTAACCTGGTTTTTCCCCTCTTTGACTCAAAACCAATCCCTTTCCAACCTCCGTCTCTGGAGCCTGCCTCGGGTAATCAACCCTATCAGACGTTTGCCTTGTGCCTTCCTCAGCGGCTTCCACTCCTCCTTCCTGCGTCCTTTCCTCCTCAAAGCACACCAAAATCCCATCAGGAAACCCCCCCTATTTATAGAATTTGTCATTTCCAGCCTGCATCCAGTGAAAAGTTTGGCCCCAAAAGCACCGAAAAAGGGAGTGAAGTTCATATAGAAAGGTTGAAAGTGAATTGGGTACTTGAGAGTGTTTAGAAAGAAAGAAGGAGGGGGGGGGGGTATTTAAAAGCAAAGTTCACCCCGATGAAAAGTTGATTTTAATAAAAAGAAAAAAATATCAAAATCCCATCAGGAAGCCCTCCTTTTAATAGAATTTGTCATTTCCAGCCAACATCTAGTGAAAAGTTTGGCCCCAAAAGCACCGAAAAAGGGAGTGAAGTTCAAATACAGTGCGTATCAAAAAAAAGTTTACACTTTGAAAAAGCCCTGGGAATTTAAAAATATACAACATGTGGGTAATTTTTTCACATACAATCCTGGGTTTGGGTCTCATCTATCCAATGAAAGTAAAAATTTTGACAGAATGTTACACTTGAGTGAGCACTGTCCATTTTTGTAAAGCTCGCAGAAATCTGTTTGCGCAGAAATGCCCGTTTGTACGCTGTGTCAAGGGGAAAGGGTGAAATCAAACTTACCCTGCAAAACATTTATCATACATTTCCCTTGCACTTTTAGTCAATTGAAATAAAACGGATACATTCAAGCATTTTCTAACAATTTTGCCACCCAAATTGAAATTTTATCACTTAGTATACACAACTTTACCCTTTTTGTGCCTGCTGGATCTGAGGACATAACTGAATCTGAACCAAAGTTTATATCAGACATCTCTAGCACTTTTTCACTAAGTTTTTATCATTTAAAGTGGGTTTACATTTCATTTTTTATTTTAATACTTGTTTCTCCACACCTTTTCCAAGCTTGACAATGATTAACAAAATGAAAATCAAGCCTAAGCCATTTCATGTAAATCACAGCTCAGTGTAAAGCAAATATCGTCCCGATGGCCTCGGTGTGTGGGGGAGTGGGGTGTGGCGCAATGCACTCCTCGAAGTGGTTTAGGCAAAGAAACAAGTTAAATAGGTAAAAGATATCTTCAAATCAATTTTACTAGCTAAATTCCACGTGTTATTCTTGATTAAGGTCTACTTTTATTCCCATAACTATTTCAAAGTTCTGCGCAAATCATTTTTCACTAACTTTTCAAAAGTAAGTGGTGCTCACTCAAGCGGAAATATTTTTCCACAGTTTTATCGTCATTTGCTTAAATGGACCTGTACCAATGTTAAAATGTGGAAAAATCTTCAGGATATTACAAATGTATAATTTTACAGGATTTGAATTGGGTACTTGAGAGTATTTAGAAATAAAGAAGGGGGGGGGGGAACTCAAAGCAAAGTTCACCCCGATGAAAAGTTGATTTTGATAAAAAGAAAAAATATCAACATCCCATCAGGAAACCCTCCTCTTTACAGATTTTGTAATTTCCAGCCCACACCCAGCAGAAAGTTGGGCCACAAAAAACACAGAAAAAGGCAGTGAAGTTAGGAAGGGTGAAACTGAATTGGATGTTTGTTTGGTATGACAATAATTTTGAGAGAGGGGGGGGGGGGGGTATTTAAAAGCAAAGTTCAACTTCATCCCAACAAATAGTTTATTTCAATAAAAAACGAAATATCAAAATCACATCAGGAAGCCCTCCTATTCACAGAATTTGTCATTTCCAGTTCACATCAAGTGAAAAAAGGGCCCCAAAAGCACAGGAATTGGTTGAAACTGAATAGATGTTTGGTATGAGAATATTTGGAGTGAAAGAAGGGAAGGGGTATTTAAAAGCCAAGTACAACCCAACAAAAAAGTTGATTTATGTAAAAAGTGGAAAATCAAACATGCATAATGAGAATATTATAAAAATCCAATGTAAAATAAGAAAGTTATGATGTATCAAAATTGTGCTGAAGTTCACTATAAAGTTAGGTGCACATCCTGGTCAGTATAATGCAAGCAGGAAAACAGATTGCATTAGCCACTTCCTATTTATTTCATATTCTAAAAAATGATATCTTTCCATTTTTCTTCAATAAGGTAGAGATCATAAAAATTAGAAGAGACAAAAATGAAAAAATATTGCAAGACTTTATGAAAGGATATATGACCTACTTAAATCCTTAAATTGGTAAGTCACTTCATGATAAAATCCCTTAGACCACAAAATATAAAGCTTTGAAAAACCCCACAAAGGACAAGGATGATAGTTGAAAGATATAGAACGTGTTTGGTAAATGATATCACCTATGGTAGGAGAATAATATGATTATAAATCATTTTGGGAAGTTGTTCAAGACGGAAAAGATGGACTGATTACACTCATAAGGGAAGTATTGATCCACATAATTTTTCTCCATGTTCTTCCTTCTAAATTTCAGACCAGTAGGGTGTTTCAAAAGCTGTCAAGTGATAACAAGTGATACATGGTGCAATCAAACGATGGTTATAATATCAAAATTGATTTCTTTTAGTTTGTGTAGCAAGCCCCTACCCCTCCCCCACCATCTTCGAAAGAGCATTTTATCAAGTCAACATTTGTTGTCAGACCAGGGAGGTGTCACTCCTAGTCCTTGGTCAGACAACTTTCTCATATCAGACAATATTACTTGGTTTTGATAGGCTGATTGAGTGTTTGACTGTTACTATTGCAACAATCAGATAAAAAAGACTTTTTCAGATAAATTATTCAACTTCAACTCCTTGGATTAAATACAAGAAGTACATTTTGGAGGATTCAACAACAAAATGTTCTTCTGTCAATCTACGTCAATCAGAACGGGGCCTTTATTGAAAGCGGACAAGTGTTTCTTCTTCGGGGGGGGGGGGGGGGTGCTTGTGACTCATCAATACAGTTCTATTCTTGCTGGACAATCTCGATATGTCAATTAATGGGGGGTTTATACCGGGGAAAGTATAGACAAAGTTTTGAAAAGGGAAAACATGATTGTCTGGCTGGCAGATTTGCAAGACCCTGGAGTGGCTGTGAGGCTAAAGAAAATCCAGCCTGGATCGGGAAATTAATCACCTTTTAATTGCTGTTGTGGCCTTACGCTACATCCTCATCCTACTTGAAGAAAACATTTTATCACTCATATATGACCCTTTGAAGCCCCCCCATCTTATCTCTCAATAGTGTCAAAGGATCAAAAGAAAGTGTGTGATTTGGCTACAATTTGAATGTTGCACCGAGGGACTCAGACATAATATTAAACCAGACAAAACTTTTATGACGGTACATTTATATCTTTGATACAGTATGTTAAAATGTGGAGAATTAAAGAAAAGTGACAGTTCTTTTTAATGTTCAGTTGCAAAGCTCACCGGGGTTAACTCTAGCATACAGCTTAACAATTGGTCGTGGGAATTATTTCTATAACAGATTGCACGGATTAATATGAATGACCAATTATTAATAAAACTTCAGGATCAATCTCTAAAGCTTAAAGGTATTGTTTAACTTTGTGACCAGCCGATTTAAAAAATTCTCAAACCAAGATGAAACATGTGTACAAGTGCATGTATTAGAACTAATAAACCCTGAAAACAACCATCATTGAGAATGAAAAGCTAAAACTACAAGGCAAACCCAATTTTGTAAATAGGCGTCTTTAATATAGATGCCTAAATAGTACACATACGTGTATATAAGATGAAATTAAGATGGTGTTTCCGTCCAATTTTTGACGCACTAAATAATTATTTTCGAACGCAATTTTTTTCTGGGCTTCATTTTTGTAACATATCACAGACACAGGTGACAAGTGTGACCTTCTACCTCAGATTTTTTAAAGGTCAAACCAACGTTAACCAATCACTTTAATATAAAAGGGCCCTGCACTGGAATAACAGGAAATGAATCTGAGCTAAAAAAAAGATAATAAAATGTTGAAATGTCTGTAAATTGCTGATGGATTCAACCATGAATAATGAATGTTACAAAGGGCAAATTCAACTCCCATCATCAACTCTGTTGAAAACAACCTTGTTTAGTACATATCACAGTCTAGGTCAAACCATGGACCTATCACAAATTGTTTGAATGTATACAGCCGTGGACGTATAGGTCGATGATACCATGGACCTATCACATGATGATACAACTGACTGAGCTATAGATTGAGTTTAATAAATGTTGGTTTACAATCCTATACTTAATTTTTATTTTCAACAACAGTTGGAAGGGTAATATGTTTAAGCCCCCTCATATATCCTTTTTTTTCTGTGAGACAAGGCTTTAAAATGACAGAAATAATATCAATTTCTTTGACTTTTTATATTTTCAGTGAAGGCTAAAAATGAGACAAAATATCTGCTCCTATGAAATGAAATGCATCCATGGATCAATGCTTCTTGGGATCGTTTCATGAAAACGTCCATCATGCTGTGATTTCCACTGAAAACTTTCTCGTAGCCAATGAGATGCAATGATTTCGGTAGCTTTTAACAACAAATGGTTAAAATCATAAACAGAAGTAGTATGCTGGCACAGACCCTGGTTGAAATCTTATACCCCTTTCATAAACCCAATTATGCGGCTAATAGCAGCATAATTTGGTCGTAAAATTGGAGGAGGACAAGAGTTATCCGCATTACTCTGATGCTGCTATTATCCGCATAATAGCAGCATCGGGACAAGATTTTGAGTTTATGAACGCATTTCCAAATAATGCAGATAATTGCCATGGTGCGGTCACAAGGTCACCCTTTTCAAACACAACCGCATCGGAGGGGGTATGTCCAGTTGTCATGACGATTATCCGTCTTTTTCAGGATGGGCGCTCGTAAAAATAATGCGGCTTATTTTCGGAGTTTGTGAACGCAATTTTTATTGAATTATCCGCATTACTCTTAGGCGGCTAATTGGAGGATAGGTTTATGAAAAGGGTATTAATGAACAAGTGGGTTGTGAGACAAGTCTAGTAAAGGCAGTTGTTTCAATTTCAGAGGATTGAATACATGCAAGTCCAGGTCCTTAGGCTGAAAATTCAGACCCATTTTCCTCATACGAAAGCTTCTGCCAAGCATTGAGCAAACTCACAAAAGGGATCATGAGAACTCGGAAATACCATGTGACTGTGAAGGTGATCTTCTCTATCTGTCATTTCCCTTGGTGCTTCCTCCCAACATGGCCACTCCTAGTCTGCAATATCAGACCCTAGCTTGGTAAACATGCATTTATATGGACAAGGCCATGTCTGATCAAAGTTTGCAAGCATAGGAGGGTACATTAAAGATAAATTCCAGTTTTGGTAACGATCTTAAAATGACTTTTTACAGAATCTAATATAATGACTACCCAAGTGTCTGTTTGTATGAATAACAAATATGTGCCAAAGGATTCTGGGAGAAATGGTGTAATTGCTGCGAAATAAGCAAAATAAAAAATCCGTCGGGTCTTTATTCCTGCAATAATAATACACTGTCCCACGTGTGCCTATATGTGTTGGTGATCTTCAGTGTAAACGTTTTTCAACGTAGATTTCAAGATTTCACAAAGTTCAGTTTATGTAATTTTACCAGATCTACTATACTGACAATTAAGCCTGGTTTTACAGACTTACACATGAAATCAGTGTTTACTGCAACTACTGGTATTTCTTTTTAAATAAAAAGGCCTCAGCAGTTATATGCCCTTTATTCTTAGATCTAACAAAAAAGGCATATGTATACAATTGACCTTCCCTATCACACACAAATTAAGTGAGGCCTAAATGATGTCATAAAAATGGGAAATACCCTAGGGGTATCAATCAAATCTATTTAATTTATGTTTATTCAACTTATTGTATTTATGCATCTATTTTGTTTGTTATCAGTATGGAAAATAGTGTCAAGTATGTTTACCCTACAACACAGTCAAGTGAAGACATGCACTGGAGTTGAGACTCTTCAAGATGAGTATAAGAGGACAATGGATCCTCATTAGATAAAACTTAAAGGGGAAGTTCACCCTAACAAAAAGTTTGTTGTAAAAATAGCATAAAAATATTGCCCAAGGTTTGAGAAAAATTCATCAAATAATTTAAGTTATTAGAATTTCAATTATTTGATTTGTGACGTCGTATGCGAGCAGCATTCCTACATAGCGAATGGTAAAATATCGATGAAATGTCATTTTCTCAGAAAATTGAAAATGGTTTTCACTGTACCTTTTGTATATCAATAGAAAAATCATTTCACACCCGATCATGAATAGAAAACAAAATTAAGTCATCAGGAACCATACAAAATTTGAAATTCATGCTTTTTATATTACATAACACATGGGGCAGCTGCTCGTTTATGACGTCACAAATCCAAATCTTTGGACTCTAATAACTTTCTTACTCTTTAACAGATTTTCCTCAAACCTTCACCAATATTTTTTCTGTTTTTTTTGCTATTTTTACAACAAAGTTTTCTTCAGGGTGAACTTCCCCTTTAAAGCTAAATTACAGTAGTTGCAGTAAAACACTGATTTCGTGAGAAAGTCTGTAAATCCAAGGTTGAGTATTACTTTATCATCGTCGATCTAGAACATGTGGAATTAACATTGTTTAATACTATATGGTTCTGTCAAGTTGGTCAAATCTATAAAAAAATATTGTATAATTCAAACAATAAAAAACTTAAGAAATAGTGAGTGATTGACATCATCGACTGACTCACCTAGTTGTGCAAATCACTGTTTTGAGAAAAATAAGCGAAACTTTAAAATGTCATAACTTCTTATTTTACATCCGAGTTTGATGAAATTATGCTATTTTGATTTTTCTCTCTTTATTCAAGTCAGTATTTTCCTGGGGTGGACTTGACCTTTAAGCATCAGGCCCTAAGACTATGGATCCCTGATAAGACAAGACTTAAAGGGGCGAGTTCACCCTGATGAGTTTGTCCTAATAAAAGAAGAAAATTAGAGAAAAATGTTGGTGAAAGTCTGATGAAAATCCATCAAAGATTTAGAGATTTATGAATTTTGAAAGTTTTTGATTCATGATGTAATATGCAAGCAGCTCCCCATGCAGCTATATCATGATGTAATATAGCATCCACAAATTCAATTCAAATCAATTCAATTCAATTCATTTTATTCAATCTATTAAAAATCAATATTCATACAATTCAGTGGTGGGGGCACATCCAGCCTGTGCCCCCCCCCCCTTTGAGAGCCATAGCCAATATATTTAATGTAAATACAGTTCTCACAGATGAGGTCTGTCACCCCCTTTTGAAAGTCACAGCATATAATAGGAATATGTTGTTCATACACAAGTGAGGAGTTATTTGGTTTTTGCTTGTCAAATTTTCCTCAGGAAATTGGTCCCCCTATTGAAATTAAGAGTTGAAAATAAAGTTGAAATGATTAGGGTGCCCCTAAAAGCAGAAGTTTGGTGAATTAGGCAGTCAATACAGAATACATTAAAGTTTAACAATATACAAATATATAACAGAAAAAAAGACACCAAATATATACGGGGGGGGGGGGGATACCAATCTTTCAATGCAACATGGTGAATAAAAACTTTTATTTTTCTATAGGAGGGGGTATAAATGATATAAGTTTTATTCTTTTTTAATGACATTTTTCATAGCTTATATCCCCTATATGGTTGCCTTGTGCGATTGAGCTGCTCATCTGTGACATAACGTAATCAAAGCCTTTATTCACCAACATCTTTTTAGATTTTTTCTGCTTTTATTAGAACCAACTTTTGCCAAGGTGAACTTTGCTTTCAACACTCTTAACTATTAAAAATATTCCTCACAAACAAGTTAATGAAGTGCAATTAGTGCTGGAGTCTGATCATAAAGACTATTAATGGTTTTGAGGTCATCCAAATCTAGGATTATCACATGTGAGTCCACTGGCTGGAAAGAGGTCAACAAACTTTGCAATGTTGATCCTTGGAAAGGAACCAGGGGTTAGGGGAATCCCCAATGAAATAAGACAAATCATAGGAAAAATGTACACATTGGGGGAATTCTTGACCTAAAACTAGGGAATCACTTATTCTTTCATTATACACGTCCATAATATGAATTTAATCATATAAAATCTAAGCATTTACTAGAGGCAGTGCCTGGAAATGATTGATTGAATGAATCATTCATTCATTTATTTATCATTATTATCATTTATTTTATTTATTCATAATTTATTCAATTTCATTTATTAGTATTATTATTTCTTTATTTCTTTCTTTATTTTATTTCATTTTATTATTATTATTATTGTTTTTTTTGGGGGTCCTTCCACATTAAAAAAGAATCAATTGGGGCTGAAAAAATTACAAACTACAAGGGGGGGGGGGGGTTGGATTCCAGAGTTTTTATGTTTAAAAGTATGTGTAATAACAAACCTCCTCCAAAATTTTTTAATTACTTTCTTCTGCTATTTTTACAACAAACTTTTCTTCAGGGTGAACTTCTTCTTTAAGCTGTAGAACATAAGATCTCTATAAAAAGTTTGATAACAGACTAGACAGTCTGGTATGTTTAATTAAGGAGTTATTCATCAAAACCAAGATCCATGAAATGTATTTTCCATGTAGCCCCTATGTTCATACCCGTCAAAGCGTCACATTATTGGCATGTATGTATCCATTGATGACAGCAAATATTCAACGTGAAGCTATACACACATGGCATGCCCCTCTCAAGGAGACTGTTAACACATTCAAAGAAAGTATGTAGATCTACGATAATACGTTTTAAATAGAGTGTGTTCTCACTGATAAATACATTTGAAGGCCTCCCACCCTTGACATGGTATACAGTGTACATCTAAAAAATATTATATAATACTAATGTAACAGTAAATGTTGCTGGGTCTATCTATTTTAATCTGTACTCTTATATTTGGCTTTCCATACTTTATTGCTTACTTTCAACTTGTTTGTTTCAATTCCAACTCTTCTCATCCTTCTTTCCATCCTCTCAATCCACATACATTGTCATGATCTCATCTTTCATTCCATCTCCACAATACATCTCACATAGCAACACAGGTTCATAGCATTTCATTCTTTCAGTTTCCCCTCAGTCATGCTTCCTGGTTTTCCATTAGCTTTCCACTCCACATGGTCTTATTGTTTAATTCTCATTAGGATTCAGTTTAACTCATGATCACCCTTCTCTATTCTCTGATTGGTTCTTATTTTTAAATAGGGTTAGTTCATTTTATAGTTCATACCATTTTCCTTGTATTTGATTGGTTGATTTCTATGATTATCCAATGTGGGTACATTGGCAGAAGATAAGATTGGAAAGTAAAGTCAGTGCTGATCTGGACTTCATCTTGTTAACTTCTAATTTATTCTGTGTTCACCCTATCTTCAGTTTAATAATTTTAGTTTAATTAAAGGAGAGCTTAGGAGATTGATTGTACAGGAGAGCATAGGAGACTGAGTTTATGATTTTACAAGAGTACAAACGGTCATGTTACACTAATACTCAAATATCAGTGGTCATGGAATGCATAATTATGAATGTGGAGGTTCGGGGTGAAGGGGGGGGGGGGGGTGGGCTGAACATCACAATCAAATAGTAATATTTCATTTTTGAACACGGTTTCTGAAGGAAAATTGTAACCTGAAGCCCGCTCAGCAATCCAGTCAAGCCCTGGTTCTGCGGCCCAAGCAATTGCACAGAGGTACAATATACGTGTACCATAACAATGAATATAAAATATTTAAAGGTACTTGTATTTCACACTACTTTCAGTGTCTCTCAAAAAAAAGTTTATTCATGCTGTATTGTGTGAAGGTGATGCGGTCTCCATACATTGGAAACAATGAACAAGTTATGTGCAAAGAATGAATACATCACTTTGTAATTTAAATCCTGACATCGCACCAGTATCCTTTGGCAAGCTTTCTTTTATATTGCAACTCTCTTCCCATGATTACCAACAAAGGATCAATGCTTTGAATTGATGGCTTGGATTGATGAAGCCCATCACTGATGCCAAGCTCAAGGAAAGGTTGCGTCCTTTGGCAAGGTATTTACATAAATTGGCCACTCTCCACCCAGGTGTGGTAAATGGGTTTCTGGTAAAGAGAAATTCCTTGAATGCTTGAGTATCTAATGAGGCCGTGCTATTTTGGGTGATATTATGCAGCACTTAGAAACATTGTATTAAGTGCAAAATATACTGTTATCATTACTATAAAGTGGGCATATCTATATATTTATAATCATCAGTACTAATGCAGATAATGTTAAGGAGTAACTGAATGAGAAACATGACGAAATCATATCTACTTTCTTATCTAAACAAACACCTGTGTATTATTGCAACACTTTCATTACATTTATTATAACTTTTTTTTTTTTTGGGGGGGGGTAATAAAACCACGATCTCTTCGAAGAACAGACTGAACGTCATTGAACTATTATGCATGCGTCATAGAGTTTCTATATCTTTGAAAGTAATGAGATACAATAGCTTGTAATATGAGAGGTGCATTAAAAATGCAATATTACTGCAAAGATGGTAGTAGCATAGCTTGTGCTAGTAGTAATACTCCGCACATCTTGATGTGTGATGTAATGAAGGCATACCATACAGTGTGTCCAAGAAAAAAAAAGCGATGCCTGTCGAAAATGATTGAGGCAAATATAATGTTCGAACCTCACTTCATTCTCAATCAGAGATACTGAGAAATAAAATCTCCCTATCCACATTAACAAAATTATGCTAATGAGTCATCGATCCGTTTCTGACAAATCCACTATTATTTTGCGGGACTTGAAGTGATTGGTTAACATTGGTTTGACTTTTCAAAAATATGAGCTAGAAGGTCACACTTGTCACCTGTGTCTGTGATATGTTACAAAAGTGAAGCCCAGAAAAAAATTGCGTTCAAAAATGATTATTTAGTGCTTCAAAAATTGAAATATAAAGTGACCGGAAACACCATCTTAATTTTATCCCATACACTTATGTGTACTATTTAGGCATCTATAAGATGCCTCTTTACAAAATTGGGGTTTGCCTTGTAGTTTTAGCTTTTCATTCTCAATAATGGTTGTTTTCAGGGTTTATTAGTTCTAATACATGCACTAGTACACATGTTTCATCTTGGTTTGAGAATTTTTCAAATCGGCTGGTCACAAAGCTAAACAATACCTTTAATTTTGACATGGAAATTTCATAGTTTTTTGCACATCTATAGGCCTATATACCCCCGATGAGATCATATTATGTATTGGGAGAAAGAATGAAGACTTAACCACTCAAACAACCATCTTAACTCATTTCCATGTGGTGGGAAATTGATGGAGAATCTAACGTAGTTCCAATTTTTGTGGGATGCATTGTATAGCGTGTGAACCGCAAAGTTGTAACACGCTTTCCACGAGTTACAGTGCACTAATGTAGCGCTTTCTCCTGGGGAAGCGATCAGCTCTTAATTTGGAGACCTCTTCGCAATTTTTCTGGAAAAGTCATCACGAAGCCCTGTCCTTTCCTATCCTCTATCCACTTCTTCAATACAAAGAAATTGAAGAAAATGATGGTTATAATTTCAGAGAAATGGATTCAAAAGTTAGTAGATAATGGGAGGTGGATATGCCCTCATTTTTTCTATAAGGTGGTAAAACCAAGAAGTCCTTGATTATTAAAATGAAGTGACGTCTGTGAACAAATATTACAGCTGCTTGGAACTGTATAGGATTTTGATTCTTCAATTTTCAAAGTTTGGTAATTAACAATGCTACTATATAAGTTCTCAAACATATCAAGACTAATCGTTTTAATGAAACAAAGTTTTCTTTCAATTACCCTTCTTATCGGCTTTACTCCATTTCTAATTATCAGTGCACAATGCAATGGCATTTAAGAAATCAAAATGTATCCATTTCCTTTGAATTTGTTGCAGAGAATCAATAAAAGTACTAGTTGGGTCATTTACCCTGCATATAGATGTGTATGTTGTTATGCAATATTTAATCATATGTGTATGAGCTTTTATTGATAGTTTTTTACTACTGGACACATCACAAGCCATTGCATCTGAACAGTCAAATCACTCACCAAGTCTTAAAGATAAGTTGATAAGCTGAAAGTATGAGGTAATAAAAAAAATAAGAAAATCATAATTCTAGGAAACTTTCCAAAGATCCACTATCACTATTTTTCTGTTCAATTAATTCACCTGGATACATAAGAATATTTCAAGCAATGACAAATCTTTTGTCATCTGCTCTTTAAATGGAAGGAATGTCTAGTCAATAACATAGTTGTTCTTACAATTTCAACTTCTTTCTTGGAAAATAAGGGAATAGTATTAAGAAAACTATATTGGTTGTCTAGAATGAAAGCATTCAAATTCTTTGGTTCTATATCATTTGGTTCTGCCAAGGTTACACCAGCAAACTGACTCCAAACCGATTGATGGTATGTCATTGAAAATAAGGTAATAGATTTGGGCAGTCTAGAGTTGGTTTCATCAGCATGAATGTGGCATAACTGTTTTCTTCGAAAGCTCAAATATCTCCATGGTGATGTTTCATGAAGCTGCTTTTAAGTTATGCACAACTTTATGAACAACTCAACAAACGACTGGTGAAACTTGTTATTCAGATTCTCAATCATATGGAAGTCAAGATCAGCCCGTTATTCCTCTTTTAATAACCATCATTTAAATGCAATTCATTATCCCTCAAAATTTTAGTAAAGTTATGGGGAAATTCACTCAAACTATGTTAAAATGGAAAAAAAAATTTCAATCTCATTAGTGAGAAAAAAAAGTTACTTCTAAACAAAGTCTTCCTCTTCCTTGACTTTCCTGCTTCATTCTCACTCCAGTCCCTAACAAAACATCAATGGTGACAGAAGAAATCCCTGAGTAGAGCACCGCCATCTTTCCTTCCATCTTCCAATTCAATTAAATTAAATTCAATATAAGATCTAGTAAAGGCATGGGTCAAAGCAAAATAGCTGCATTGGTTACATATACAAATTACACTTCAAAGATTCAGTACATATTTCAAACATTAAACAAGAACAACCTTTGTAAAAACTGACATAAGAAATATGAATGTAGTTAATAAGGCAAGACTACTTAGGCAATGAAAATAAATATTCATAAGATAATGAGGAAGTGTAAATTAAGAACAAAAACAAAATAAGAAAGCTGTAAAAGATCATAAAAAGGGTTCTGCTTTCCTCATTCATTCAAAATTTGTATTGCAAGTAGGCATATTTACGGTATTACTTTGAAAGGAGTAATGGGTTTATTGATTGGGAATTTCCTTATATTTTTATTCTAAAAAATAACCCCTTTATCTTCCCTTTTTCTTTCAATCCATCCACCCATCTTTCCCTTTATCACTCCATCCTCATCCCACTAATGGCAAAAACATCCAAGGTGACAGAAAACACTCCTGATAAGAGAACAATCATCTTCCTTTGTATCTATCCTCCTTCCTTTCTCCATATATCCATACATCTTTCCTCCCATCCCTCCATCCCCATCCGGCACCTGAAAACATTATAACAATCCGCTTTCATATAGTGCTTAATACATCGAAACGACCTGTCTAAGCGCTTTACAGATATATTATTATTCCCCGGTCATCGGATTCAATCAGTCATTCCCGCACACAATGTGAGCACATCCTCCAACCCCTGGGGAGCATTCAAGTCAGTCGCCGATGAGGCGCACACAGTACTGGACATGCTACAATGACTTTCACATCCTACCGGGTACCCATTTAGCACCTGGGTTGAGAGTGGCAAAGTGTGGATTAACGCCTTACCAAAGGATGCCAGACAGCGGTGGGATTCGAACACACGACCCTCTGTTTACAAGGTGAGAGTCAGAACCCCTACACCACGGCTCTTCCATGGGGGGAGGGGGGGGAACACTCAAGCTGAGTGCATCATCCCCTTCCCTTTCATCTACCAACCTGCTCTCTATCCATCCATTTTGTTTTTTTCCATCCCTTCATTCTCATCCCATTCCCGGCAAAACATCCACGGTGACACCCCCCACCCCTTATGAGTGTATCATCCCTTTTCCCTTCATCTTTCGATCTCCCCATAATTCTATCCTCCTCTCTCCTTTCCATCCATCCATCCTCCTATCCCTCTATCCTCATTCAACACCTATAACAAAACAAGCATGGTGACAGAAAACATCCCTGATGAGTGCACCATCCTCTCATAGCAGGTGGTGATGGCAGGAAGACAGCTGGAGAGCGGATGAACAACAGGCAGAGTGATGGGACAACCAGGAGCAGTTGACCCCAAAATAGAAGCTCGTTATTGGCACCGGAGGATAGTAATGAGAACACCACCAACGAGATGAAAAAAATGATGCAGCTACAATGAAATTCTTGTTGGAGATGCTCGCAAGAATCTAGGCTGTGTTCAGACAAATTTTGAGCCAACAGATTCATATTTTCATAACAAGAACACCTCTGATTTGAAGAAAAGGAGGCAGCTACAATTAAATAATTCTTTTTGTAGATGCTCACAATAAGAATCTCGGCTGTGTTCAGACAAATTTTGAGCCAACAATCATAGACATTTTATTATCAATTCATAACAAGGATACCATCGAGGATGAAAAAGGGTGAAGCTACATGTAATTCTTGTTGGAGACGTACACCAAATTTTTCAGTTGTGCCCAAGCAACAATTTTTCTCCTCAAACTCATAATTTTGTAATATCTTTAACAACCAGGCATGTTGACAACATAGATGTGTCCAGACAAGTTTTAATGTAATCATCACTGGTGGAAGCATGAGTCTGAAACACTCCAAGAAAAACATTGAATCATTCAAATAAAACAATTCAATATCATTTATTATGACAGGGAAGGCTTCCCTGGAGCCCAAGTATTGAAGCCAACTATTTATTCTCACAAGCCATACTGTTCAGTGCCAAAGGATCTCAAATTCAATACATACAGCATTGCACAAATACTCTGTACAGAATTGGCATTACCAAAAGCACATCTTCGTGTTTCAAGGTTTAAATTTCCATAGGAACACAGCCATATATAGATTTTAATATACTCCCTCCTAAATTATGAATGTGCGCATTGAAAGTGGGGACACGCCAGGTTCGTATAAACCAGATGACAAAGTAGGTCAAAACATATTGTTTTTAAGATCTGGAAAAGGTATCAATATTATTTTCTACATTACTGACAGAGAAGCCAGCTTCATCAACATATTTCTTATCACTCTCCTTTCATGTTCAATTTTGATTTTTTTATTCCTTTCCCTGCACTCTTTTGAGTGATAAACTGGTGCTTCTATTAAATTCAACACATTTCCCCTTATAGGTCCTCTACTTGAAGTTCCAAAGTTGTGCCAAAAACAAATTTAAAGGGGAAGTTCACCCTGAAGAAAACTTTGTTGTAAAAATAGCAGAAAAAATAGTAAAAAATATTAGTGAAGGTTTGAGGAAAATCCGTTAAAGAGTAAGAAAGTTATTAGAGTTCAAAGTTTTGGATTTGTGACGTCATAAACGAGCAGCTGCCCCAGGTGTTATGTAATATAAAATGCATGAATTTCAAATTTTGTATGGTTCCTGATGACTTTATTTTGTTTTCTATTCATGATCGGGTGTGAAATGATTTGTCAATTGATATACAAAAGGTACAGTGAAAGCCAATTTCAAATTTCTGAGAAAATGACATTTCATTGATTTTTTACCATTCACTATGTAGGAATGCTGCTCGCATATGACGTCACAAATCAAAAAACTGATATTCTACTAACTTTTTAATTATTTGATGAATTTTTCTCAAACTTTCAGCAATATTTTTTATTATTTTTTCTGCTATTTATACAATAAACTTTTTGTCAGGGTGAACTTCCCTTAAGCATCCTACTGGTGCACTTCATTTCCTCAATAAAACCTCAAAGAGATTTTAACTCAAATACATTAATCAGTTTTTATTTAAATCAACCTGAAGATAATCTTTAAATTCATTAAATTAAGAGTTGATTTCTTAATTCATAACTTTAACATCAATTCAAAAGAATTGGATACTACATTCATTCGATCGCGATATTATTTAGTGTACTATGTTAACTCGAGAAACTAAATCAATCCCATTTTAGAGTTGATTTACAAGATAAATTTGAGATTTCCTCACCAGACTAACTTATCTACTTTCAACACTCAATATTTAGTGGATGTTAATGATAATTTGAGTTAACTCAAGATTATCAACTCACTGAGTGACTCACTAATGACTTACCTATAGATTTAAAATATTTTTTTGAAAAACATATTCCACATTCTTGATTTTCAGAGTTCAGACAGTACAGTACATTTTGTAAATGATCCTGCAAAGAAATAATTATTGCACTTTTATTTTTTATGTTATATTTAACAAAAGACAAATCAAATAAAAGCAGTCAAGTGAATAAAGTCAATGTGAAAGAAAAATAAGATTGTGTAATTGCTACAATCGAAATAAATATCTTTCACACACAATCCATAATAAAAGAAATATGACATCAATAAAATTATCATGAAAATGGATTGAGTCAAATTGGTCAATCTTAAATTTCCTTTTTTAAACTCAAAGTAACTTGACTCATTGAGCAAGAAAAAAAATAATCTGATTTTTTTATTTTTTAATGGCAGTGAAAATGATGGAGTTGACAATTCAAAATAATATTAGCAGAGAAGGACTAAAATCCAAGAATAACAACAACAGCACAGTCAAACCAGTCCGAGTGGCGGCTAGCTCAAAAGCTCAAAAGAACCTGCCTATAAAAGGCAAAATGTCTCCAGTGACCACTCTTTCTTTTTTCCTGGCTGGTCTAACAATAGACAGCACTGACTGTATTTGATGGGGATATTCCTACTCTAAATGAATAGAGCAAAATTCACTGACGCTGAAAATTTCATCAAAATCTAATAATAACAAATAACGAAGTTATTCAATTTGAAAGAAGAGCAATATTTTGTGAATACAGGCAGGCTGCCATGAATATGCGATATGTTGGCTGTTCATTTCATTCCCCCACTTTCCTTTTTCTTATGTTATTAAAGGAAATCATAATTATTCAATATTTCCATACATATATGTTTATGGTATGCCCCCCCTTGTAACCAAATAAATTCTAGAAGTGATAATCTTACACATTAACGCACTTCCCAGACCAATTTCATTCATCTTGGAGGACAAATTTTGAATAAATATGATTTCATAAAATCAAATACAGAACTTCCTCAATGAATATTCATATAGCTTTTCAAACCAGAATAATGCAAAACTTTATAATTTTAAACCAGGGGCACGTCTTACAAAGAATTACGATTGATCCAATCAATCGTAACTCTATGGAAATCCATCTGTGTCATAATTTTTTCTACAGGAAATGTGCAAAATGTCCTTTGTAAACAAGGGAGATCACACCAAATTGTTGAGAAATCAATGAATTTATGGATATGAATTCATATCTAGCATTAAAATGAATAAACATGCATTTTATATGTTGACTTTGCTGGCTTTCCATAGTTGCGATTGTTTGGATCAATCACAACACTTTGTAAGACGGGGTCCGGGGGACCGTTTCATCAACATTTTTGTCTGACAAGTTGTCAGATCTGACATCTTTCCGTGATTCTGATTGGCTGAGAGGCACTGTTACTATAGTAACTGTCGGATAAAATGGGACTTGTCAGATAAAACGTCCGACAAGTCCTTTCATGAAACGCTCCCCTGGAGTACCCCTTTAAAACATTCAAGAATGTTCTCCTCCATGTATCCTTGACATAACATGAGTGGGAGGATGAGGAATAACAACAGGAAAACATATTTTGGCAGATCATGTTTCTTTAAAGAGGAAATCTACCCTCAAATTAATTTGGATTTGATATGACAGGGCAGTAAAAAGAGGAAGGTTTGCCTAGACATAAGTGTTGCCAAGTATTCAATCAAAACTAATTAAATGGAAGACTGCAGGTGTTCAATGAGTGGAATGCCTCTGGCAGTCTTGCCTGCATTTACATCAACTTTGAAAAAAACAATTTTTCAAAAAAGTGAGAAAAACAACTTTTATGTGATGATGAAATACTAATTTTATTGACCAAGAATGACTTGCAATTCATGTCATATAATTTGTGATATCCAATAACCATGTCATACAGGTTTCATTCAGATCGATTAAATTTATTCAAAGTAATGAACAAATTCACAAAATATTCTCATTTAACAAGAAATATTTCTATTAGCCTATATGTTTCGCCTCTGATATAATAATATTATTAATAATTATTATAAAAATAATGCAGCTCTTGTATAGATGGGATTCAAACCCACGGCCTTCGGTTTCAAAGTCGTAAGTGTAATATATTGGGCCACAACGCTCCATGATCTGATATGCAGATGAGACAGCAACAGCTAACTCCAAATTCGATACAATATATCTCTTTGACTGTGTGGGAGTGAAAGACAACAACAGGAAAATATTTTCTGTGAAATCCCTTACTCTCTGGATTACAGCAATGTGCAATGAATTTAAAGAGACTTTCAGAAATATAGATTGAAGCATGACTAATATTTGCACTTAAAACATATCCCAGTGTGGTAAATAAGTAACATATTGCCAAAGAGAATAATTTGATTTATATCTAAATGAAAAGAGTAAAATTTAAAAAGCAAAATGCTGAAATTTCATCAAAATCTGATAACAAATAGTTATTGAATTCTATTAACTTTAGCAATATTTTGTGAAAACAATTTTTCATACATGTGTGAATGATATGTCTCCCATATACATGTAATGAAAGAACTTGCAGCAATGAATATCTAATGCACTTAATCAGTTGTCAATCCAATTTTTAGTTCTTGGAGGAAAAAAATAAGCCTAATTCATAATAAAATACAAAAAATCAAGTGTGGATATGACATCAGTTTGCTCATTGAATATTCATAAAGACATGCCTCGAATTGTTTCACCGGATTGAGAATAAAGCACATGTTTAAAATGCCCAAACTTTGTTTTTCTTGTCAAATTTTGACCAAATTTTAAGAGTTTTGTTTGTCTTATTTTCCTTTTTTATTCATGTATCATGTTCAGCCTGGAGCACCCCTTTAACCTCTCAATTAATTCAGATATCGGTCTTTGTGAAACCCTATATAGCTTTTGATTTATGTCTTTTATTTTTACTTACGATTAAGTTTCTTCATAATGTACAAGCACTAGTAAATGTGGTGTTTATCTATCACCATTCAAGTGTGTTTCTAAAACACAAATGACAAAAACACAAGGAAACACTAATCATGTTTATGTTTTGATACAAAAGTGATGGGGGCTATGGGACTTTTTTCCTTATAAAATTGCAATAACAGCTTTCGATTTCATTTAAATAATATCGTGAAGAATAATGTTATGTATCATGAGGTCACATGGTGCGTGGGTGTATATGATTTTGTTGTTTACTTTTAAGTAGATATCTGAATTTCATAAATTTTATAAATGAATAAAAAATCATATAAAAAATCAATTCTGCTTACTACTTACTTACTGGGTTCAAATCCCAGCCATGGCGTAATTTCCTTCAGCAAGAAATTCATCCACTGTGTGCTGCACTCGACCCAGGTGATGTAAATGGGTACCGGCAGGAAGTAATTCCTCAAAAAGCTGTGTGCGCCTTAATCGGTTGCCTAGCTTAGCCGGGGTAATAATAATAGCAGTACCTTTTTAAAAGCGCCATGAGCACCGAAAGGTGGACCTGTGCGCTATATAAGTAGCCACCATTATTATTATTATTATTACTAGAAAAAAAGGAAAAAACAATAAAAATACTTGACATTGATTTTGGGGGAAAGATTAAAAAATATGTGACTTTCAAAGAGTGATTGTGAAGTAGAAAGGAAAGGAAATTAACAGACCAGTTTGAACTATAATTAGTATGTAAGTGAGGGAAATATCCTGAAATTAACCTTCTAAAGAGGAAATATTCCCTGGATAAACAGTTGTCTATGATTGAGTGGCGAAGTGTCCCTTTTCTATAATCACAAATATCACAAGGGGAAAATGTTACATTTCTTAGAAAGTATAAGGGTATATTTCTAGCATACAGTATTACAGGTTAATGTTTTTCACCTTTTCTGATTCCTTCTTCGATTTCTGTCCGCTATAATTGTATATACATGTATAATTTCATAAACAAGTGGGATTCACATTTATGGTACAAGCATTGCTTTGAGTGGACACCTCCCCCATCACTGCATTGTATAATGATGGCAATATTGAAAAATACTTCATTTTGGTATGAAATTCGTATTCATTCACAGAAAATCATCTGACGTAATTGGTTTACTGTTAGTCTGTTACAAAAACATTTATTAATAACAAGAACAGTAACCCCTGCTTAAAATTTATGGTCTTCCCAGCATTATGCCAAGCCTACTCAAGAGTCCCTAGCAATGTTCCCAGGGGGGGGGGGGCAGTCAAATGTATTGCTGTGCACATGTGTAGCCAAATTAAACGATTTTTTCTCTGTGTGCAAAATAACCCCCTAAACAAATTTTTTGCAGGCTTTACTTACATACTTGGCCCCTGGTAAACAAGTTGTTGCCAGAATATGACCCCGGGGGAAAACAGCTTGGGAGAAAAAACATACCCTAAACACGTTTGACCCTGCGATTGACCAGTCTTTCAAATCCCCTTTCAAAACCCCTTTTTAAAAAAAATCAGTGTTTTTGATAACGTTATTATGTGTGCGCGTGGCCCATGTCCAAAACTGAAAAAACACCCCTATAAACATGTTTTATTGGTCATGTGTGTGTACAGCAGTATATTTGATTGGCCCCTCCCCCATGCTTTGCTTTGACAAACAATGTGGTTTCTTGACTTCCCAACCACATGAGGAGCAGCAGCATTCATGGAATTTCATTAGAGGGGTACATCAGGCTGAAAATTAATATAATTTGAACAAATTAAGAGACCATCAAACAAGCTAAGCACTCACTGAAGGTTTCTTTAAAAGCTAATGAAATATGATAAAGTTATGGCACTTAGAAACTGGAACAGGTCTCATCATAAATGTGCATGGAGCATGCTCTTACTTTTGGTTGTATTATTCAGTATGGAGCTGCCCCCCTCTCCCCCTCCCCCACGCAATTACCTTGAACCTCCTATTTACATTCATGCAAGCAGACACCAGCACAGGGTAGGGCATCATTTAATTCTTTAAAGAATTTCAGATTAAACTTGAAACAATGACAAGTATTTTCTCTACCTCTCCGCACCTCCCACTCACATAATAATATCTGTGTCGAGGGAGGTGAGGGAAACATAAAGTGGGTGAAATCAAATATTATGGAAGGCAACACGCCCCCTTTTACTCAAAGCTGGACATCACAGTTTTGGAAAGCCTCCAACAAATATTCTCCCAAACTTGATTCAATGTTTTATGAAGAAAAAAAACAGATTGTAAGACTGAGCTGATAAGACTTTCTGTTGTTGTTCCTATTTCTTCTACAACAATCATAAGAATCCCTGTTAAACTTTTTTAGGTTAAAAAATACCCATTAATCATTCAAAATCACTACCTCAGCAGCCACCCAAGGCGCCCGCGCCCAACGACACGCTGGGCTAAAAGTTTCCATAAATTGCTTTCACATTGCCAAAATACCTACGACCTTGGAAAAATCCCCGCGAAAGTTCTTGTAATTTCGCCAAGTACCTACTATTTAGTGGGTATTTTCTTTTGGGGAGATTTTCTGATTGGCCAGGGGTAAATTTCCCGATCAGAAAATACCTGGAACTGACGAACTTCGGGGCGGTCTGAAACCACCTAATGATCAGCATATTTCACACTTTCACAAGAATTATCTTGATTTAGAAATAAAAAAGTCAAAAAGTCAAAAGGGGCCTAAGCTTAGGCCCCTTTTGACTTTTTAATTTACTCCATTGGCTCTTTTTTTTTTAGAAAAGCAGTTTTCAGCAGCTTCTTTTTGCCTTTGATTTAGAAATATTGAGATGTCATAATTCAGAACAAGGATCAAAGATTGTCAAATTCAGGGAATGTGCCAGAGTCAACCAGAGGAAGAGGAGGTTGGGTGTCCTGTTGGAATATTGTTATTGGACAAAGGAAAGAACAAATTAATGAAATAAATTAACACACTTATGAATGAACGAATGAATGAAATTTATTAAAAAAAGATTGCCTAAAATAATAACTGTATGAATGAATACATAACTGAATGAAAAAAATAAATAAATAAAAATAATTAAATACATGAATAAATACATTTTGTCATAAGTTGAGATATTTTTAATTCTCTTTCAATGGATAAATTAAATATCAAAAGAAAAAAAAGGAGAGTAAATCTTCCAAGATCCCCAATGGGATTTCACCATCTTCATTTCCTATTACTATCAAACAGTCCTTGGACTCCAATCACCTAAATAAGATTTAATCCCTTAATCCCCATTGTTCATTACTTATACAATTGGCAAAGGGATCAGCTTAAGCCCCATTATATGGATGGTGGTTTACAGTTAATCCTGACAACTTCCATGCAAGATTATTGCAGCTATTAAAATCAATTCTTATTGGATTGAAGTGGGCTTTTAAGCTCATTATAAGGGGATGAATATTGGTCTCTTGATTTCTTGTAAGATTTTTTTTCATGTATTATGTTGTAGCTTTCAATTGGAAGGTTGTAAAAGATAGCATTGTAGTCACAGGAAATTGATAGACTCCAATCTCTTTGGCAGTTTGTGTTTTTTTTTATTGGGGGGGGGGGGTATATCCATTACAATTTATCTCATCTCAATTGGGGCACAGATGGGAGGCATGGGTTCCATGGACCCCCCCCCAAAAAAAAAATCTTATTAAAAATGCAAAATGAAAGGGAAAAGGCTAAAAAAGATGATACCAAATTCTGAATATTATGTAAAAATGTACTATAAATAATAGATTTTTTTGTATCGAAAGGTCAAAATTTTTGCTTGCGTGCAGCTTTTTAGAAATTTTGCTCCATACGCCATGTCTGGACCCACTCAATGTTTTTTGGCTTATTATGCTACTGCTGCATGGTACCCTTTCACATTAAGGACATTT
The DNA here is from genome assembly GCF_018143015.1 of Lytechinus variegatus. Classification (NCBI taxonomy): domain Eukaryota; kingdom Metazoa; phylum Echinodermata; class Echinoidea; order Temnopleuroida; family Toxopneustidae; genus Lytechinus; species Lytechinus variegatus. The sequence goes on from NC_054757.1 coordinate 11,767,997, forward strand.
CGTCTGATTCAAATATTATTTTGGATGATCAAAATTTCGATGTGAAAATGGTTTTATCCTAGCAATGAGGTGCCTAAAAAAAAAATTTTTCACAAAAACTGGAGCTCTTCAATAAAGAAATGTCTTGACTTTAAACAAAACATTTGTTATTTTTCATGCATTTTCATTTAGATTTGAAAGTGAGATTGGGGGAGGGAGAATGATCTCATTGTTGCAAATTAAAAACAGAAAAATGTCCATCATGTTTCACTATACATCTTTCTCTTAGGTGAGCCAGGTAATCTATTGGGTGAGAGCATCTACTATCAAGCATTCGAAACAGCCTACCATCCTTCCTCTAACCCTTTCATCATGCATCCCATAATGCACCTGCTTTTATCTCATGTATAATTCTAAAGATAACAAAATCTTCTGTCTTATCCCCCCTCTCTCTCTTGAAAGCAAGACCAGGTGTTGCGTTTCCCCCGAGCGCTTCTATTTTCGGCCCAAGAGGGTTGCGAAATGAATGAACTTCGTGACAGAATCTGCAAGAGTATGTAAAACTTATACTGCACTATGGAGATGGAGTCATCAGCAGGCATGTCTGGAAAGTTTGAGTCAAAGTAAAGATCATTCTAGGTTTTTCTCCCGGAGGGGCCACTACCATTGACGAGTGGGTACCATGCGCGACCATGGGTCTTGAAAAGCACCCTGAACATGTATTTTCCATATTCTGAAAATGCACCCCTTAACAAGTATTGGAAACAAAAAACAATTCTCTTTGCAAGTATTTCCTCAATGAACCCCTAAACAAGTACAGCGATATTCTATTGTTATGTCATGGGTCTGTCGGTCGTTGGTTTTACCTTTACACACCATTATTTTGGTTTAGTACGGCCCCACCTTCCACACCTCGCGCAAACATGGCAAACCGGACTCTAAACACGTAGTGTTGGGGCAAAAAGGTCATCCTTTATGAAACATTTTTATTTTGTTTTATCATCCCTGCATATTTGACCCTAAACATGTATATTTTTCAGAGCGAAATAAATACCCTTTTTTCAATATTTTTGTGTTTTTGACACCCTTATCGCGTTACGTACGTAACATGCCCTATCTTGAAAAAGACATCCTTTTTACGGGTTTTTGGGGTCGCGCATGGTATCCACTCGTCAATATAAGTGGCCCCCCCCCCCCCGGGCTTTTTTAGAAGAGAAGAACCAACACAGGCTCTGACAAAACATGGAAATGTGCATCAATTATTTAATCTATTTTCATTGAAAACTTTTGCTCCATTTATTTAGGCAAATGTAACAATATTTTCTCATTGTGGCTTCATTATATCTATATATAGAAGCTGGAATCAAAGTCATTCAGAAACATTACTCAATGAATTTCTATTATATTGCAGTCCAACAAGTTTTTTTTTTGCAACTCTAAAATTGGCATTTCTGGTTTGTCTAGTCACTCGTCTTCCATTATTCAATGTAATAAATTTACTTGGAATGAAATGGCTACCATAAGTTTCTTTACTTTCAAAACACTTAGAATAAATAGAATTATTCTATATTTAACATGTATAATTTTGTAAACCAAGTATCAGATGAAAGAGAATACATACAAAAACATTCTCAAACCAAAAAACCATTGGCTATTTCTCCTCCTATCTCATCTACAGAACCATGGACCTACACTGTAAAAACTGTGGTGTTAAAACTGACACCAATTGGTGTAAATAGAGGACCACACCCTGAGGTGCTAAAATTACACCCTAGAGATTGAACGTAACACAAAGAGTGTAAATGTAACAACCATAGGTGTTGTAATAACATCTATAGTTGTAAAACTAACACCACCAATTTAACACCGGTGTAAAATAACTGGTGTGGTCCTCTATGTACTCCGGTTCTGTTCTGTCATGGACCTACTCTAGTATACTAGAGTAGGTCCACGCTAAAACAGAGACTGAGACACTGTTCACATTATACTTTCTAAAAACAGTTTACTGGAAATCAGTTCAGGAAACCAGTTTTGAAGATTGCTTTGCCATTTGATTCCCATTCCCATTTGATAATTTGAAAGTGGTTTTCAAAACCATTTCAAGTAAAGTGGTCTTGTTGCTAAGGGAAACACTAGCTCTCAGTGGGGTGACACATTTTGCGCGAAATTTGAAACCACAGCGTAGGCATTCGACATACAGTGTGTGGAGTACTGCGCTTAAAATGTGCAAAGATCGTTTCCTGAAGAACGGTTGTGTCCTCACTTACGCTAAAACCAGTTTAACGAGGCAAGGCGATCTTCAAAATTACATCGCGAGGTGGTTTTCTGAACCAGTTTGGAAGATCGCTTCCAAGATCGCTTTGACCGTTCTCACTACACGTTAAACTAGTTTCACTAAACTAGTTTTAGGAAGGTAGTAAGAACGGTGTCCTACTTTTAGGATCGTAGTGAGAATGGTGTCTGCTTTTATACCTACAGGCCTAATGATAATGAGTCTACCTAGAATAGCATGGAGGTATTGTAAAAATAGCTTAAAAACAAATTTATGCACACACACAACTCCCCATTCTAGAGGTTCCAAAAACAGAAACTATTGCTCATGCAAATAAGAATAAAATCCTTCACTTCTAAGCCAGCACAATACCTGCAATTGTTCACAAAAGAATTGTTTCAGAGAATAGGAAATGAACATTCTATGACTACAACTTCCAAATCACACCCAATTAAAGAAAAATAAACCACAAGCAAAGAAAAATCAAACACTTTCTTTATTCCATTGTCTCACAAGCTCATACATTGTTGCACAGATGGGGGACTGGGCGGTCGCCACCCCCCCCCTGAAAAAAGAACAACTAAGAAAAAAAGAAAGAAAGAGTAAAGGAAAGAGTTGAACTATTTTATTTTCAGAGTATTATGTCCAAAATAAATCACATTTTATTTTTGTAACAAAAGTGTCTAAGTTTTTACTCGCTCGTTTCGCTTTCTCGCAACTTAAAAAAAATTAAATTTTGCCTGATACACCATATCTGGCCCCTCAATTTTTTTGGCTCATTACACCATTGAGATTGCAACCCCATATCTCGGTTAAACGACTTAAAGTGCCTTTATCATGATAATCAATTTTACTTGAAAGATTATACCAGTGGTAGTTGGTAGGATGATGCTCAGATATTTCTGTCATTATAAAGCATGAAATCATGCAAAATGAACATGAGAAATATTTTCCTAAACTCAGAATTATGAGAGGCAAAATATTTCAAATGTAGTAAAAGAGGCACCCTATACTCCTAAAAAAACTGTCCCAGTTTGGATACCCATCATAAGCGACCTACTTCTCTTCAAAGAGAAAGCCGATACTATCATCCCTTGGAGTATAGTTCTAAAGCCTTCTTTGCAAGTCTTGATGCTCCCTTAACACCTGAACAGTAAACCTCTGTTTGAAGATCAGATTTAAATATCTTGAAGCACTTTACAAAGAAGCTTTCGGACTGACAAGTTAATGCTATTTTTTTCAAGTCTGTAAGTTAGTTTCTGAATGAGCTCTAATAATGTCTCATACTTCTATAGAATCCTTTCAGGTAAGTTAATTCATAACTTTCATTTTCCTTTTTTTTCCAAATAAACTCCTGGTTGTAACCTTTAAATGCCTTGATATGCTCCTAAAATTTACAGTTATCTAAAGCACTAATGAAACTTTCACAAAGAAAAATTTATCTTATTGATAATTTGTTTGAGAGCATGTCAGTTACACGTTACTCTGGTTTCCACTAAACTGGTTTAAGAAGTACATGAGAATGGGGTCTAACTATTTCTCTAAGTAGAAGATCATCCCTTTAAAGCTACCAATCCAAATGCTTTGGTGGGCTATGCTAATAGTGCAGTTGACCACTAAATCTTTGGAAACAAACTTTGAATTTATCAGAAAAAGACAGGGCCCCCTGAAAGAGTACAAGTCAAGGGCCTATTGTGATTAGTGTCAAATTTCCTAAAATACTTTGCATACCTGTGGTTAAGCCAGGGATGCATAATGCTATCCATGAACTTTACTTCTTTAGGTTATAAACTTCAACAGAATGGAAAAAATGTCTGAAAATAAAAAGGGGAAAAGGGCATTGGAAAGTAGAAAATATTAAAAAACTACAAATCTGACGTGTCAAAAGGACACAGATGCCCCCGCTTAACACGATCAGAAATTCATTCAATATGATTGAACTGTATGCAGAAACCAATATGCATATGTAATGAACAAATTTAGACCTTTGAACCAACTCACATATAAAATGAGCTGTGACCTTAGACCTGTGGACATCCAATTTGAACTTAGCCTGTATTTTTGTGTCATCTACCTTCACACCAAATTTTTAAAAATCCATAAAATATTTTTCGAGTTATTGCGCGAAAACCAAGTGGAGGGACCGAGGAGACGGAAAAATAGGGGCAATGCTTAATGCCCCCTCAGGACTTTATCTGTGGGGGGGGGGCATAATAATTACAACTATTAAACATTTAAGTAATAGACCCCTGTCCCTCTACACATTATAAAGCTCTATTCTCCTTTTCATCTAGTATACTCATAGGACCATTCCAGTCTGAATGGAGCCAAAAAGTCACGGGTATTATATCATGTTTATGATTCTTGTTAAAAATAATTATGGAATCAAATATGAGGGTAGTTATTTCATAGAAATATTTCACTGCATACATTTAGGAATGAGTCCCATGAGTTGCTGCATGATTCAATCTAAACTGATTTTTATTTAGTTTTCTCATGGACCTACCACTCTAGGTCCATGGTTTTTTGCAGAAAGAATAATTCAGAAGAATTATTTGGCGCCACTCGCCTTGTCACTTGTCGTATCAAATACGTACTGTAGTGGGTCGTGTGTATATCCATTTCATCCCACAGGGATTTTCTGGCTATTTTAAATTTGCAAAAGCAGATGTAACAAAAAGTTAGTTGGCACTTCATGTGTGCTTTTTTCTGGATTTTATGAAATGGGAATAATGATCTATGAATTGATCATTGTGTTATGGAGCGATTGATGACTGACTTGCAAATTTATCTGTCTCCTCTTATTTGAAGAGCTCTATGAAAGAAAGGAGTAAACATGTAAACATGCCTACAGAAAGAGAGAGGGGGGGGGGGACAGCTAGAAAGAGATTAACATTTTCCCCTTTTTTTTATATGTTTGCTACCACCATGTAAAGTGGGGGAGGGGGACTTTATGATATATATATTCATAAAACATAACAAATTGTGTACATATATTCAATTCATATTGCCTCAAGGGCTGTGATGCTCATACATATCAATAAACATCACTCTTCATCTTATTTACATTTAATATCAGTTTATATATTGTTTTATTGTGTTTTTACACAGGGAAAAGGAATTGAGATGTTTCTGAAATGCCACAATTATCCTGTTCTTGCCATCATAAAAGGTTTGCGGTTTCAATATGAATGTTGAATAATATCTTTAGTGCTCTTGAACTACTTGATGATTTTATAATAAAAAAAACAAACAATCTTTTATATGGAATCATGTGATTATCAACATGAACTTGAAGTTAATATGGGCCGGCTGCATTCAAATAAATATATCAATATCATCCACACCAAACCATAGTTGAAAAACACTTGGAATACTAGAGACGTCAGCAAAAGCATAGTTCCAAATATGTGTATGTACTTTATCTTCCAAACACATGCAGGCATATACAAATGATGTTATGCTCAGAAACTTCAAGGGGGGGGGTGACACAATGACACAAAATCCCCCCCCCCTTGCTAACAAATAGCTCTTGTATCTATGCTAATGCTTCCAAATATTCTAACATGGGCAAAAACTGTGTACCAATATAGTAACAAGTCATCAACTTTTCTTTAAAAATTCATAATCATTCTTTTCTTGAAAAAAAGGGAAAAAGATCAATTCTGGAGATGGCATGCAATCATTTAAAACCGGTGGGATGGAACGTGTGTCCGGTGAGGATCCTTCAGCAAGAAACCTAAGGGGATTTATGAGTTCAACTGATGGCTCCACGAAACCTGCTTGCAAAGCGAGCCATTATAGCTTGACAATCTAATCAGATAATTAGTTTGGGATGAGATATGATCCACTGTCCCGATCAACCTATCTTTATCTTCTCCCCATCCTATGTAGCTTTTTTCCAGACAAGGGGGAAAATGTATACGATGATTGGTGCTCTCTCATTTTAAAAATAATTTTTATCATTATTATAATGTGGATTATAATCATTCTCATCTTTATTATCATTAAGGATGACGGTGATGATTATGATGATGATGATCATAATAATGATTACGAATTATGATAATGATTATGAATTATGATGATAATAATGACAATCACCACTATCATCATTTATTTATAATTTTATACTGTAGAGTTGGCCTGTTCAGTTTTGAAAAACTGCTTTACATATCCAACATCACCATGATCATCATCATCGCCCCAATTACCATCATCATCATTATCATAATAATGATTAAAAAATCACAGGATCATTTCGCAATTAGATAATCCGCATTGAAATTGCACAGCCTTCAGTGCACCATGTGACAATAACAAATCATGCCCAGAGAAAACATGTTTTTTCATAATCCATTGAACATGCTGATATAATCACATGGTAATAGGCATCAATAAATATTGTATCATAACCTTTGAATTACATTTAAAGGACAAGTCCACCCCAACAAAAACTTGATTTGAATAAAAAGAGAAAAATTCAACAAGCATAATACTGAAAAATTCATCAAAATCGGATGTAAAATAAGAAAGTTATGACATTTTAAAGTTTTGCTTCATTTCACAAAACAGTTATATGCACAATTCGGTCAGTATGCAAATGAGGGAACTGATGACATCACTCACTCACTATTTCTTTTGTATTTTATTATATGAAATATAAAATATTTTGATTTTCTTGTCATTGTAATGTGAAATGGAGTTTCATTCCTTCCTGAACGCGTGGAATTCCATTATTTTAACATTATGTGGTTCGGGAAAGGAGGTCCTTATCGTCAAATTCGTAAAAATTGAGATATTGTATAATTCAAACAATAAAAAACGAAAGAAATAGTGAGTGAGTGACATCATCGACTCTCTCATTTGGATGTAACTGGCTCGTTCACATAACTATTTTGTTACAAATAAGCGAAACTTTGAAATGTCAGAACTTTCTTATTCTACATTCGATTTTGATGAAATTTTCAGCATTGTGCTTGTCTGATTTTTCTCTATTGATTCAAATCAACATTTTTCTGAGGTGGACTTGATGACCTTTAATTCTTTTGAACCTCTCAAGAATCATGCAATGAGAGAACACAGGTAATTTTGAGATCATATAATTCGATAAATGCAGAAAATGGCTAATAATGATTATTGTACCATCATATTACTACTAGCTGGTGTGAGGAGAACCATTATAACAAGTCCCTGTCAACAAGGTTTAATTCAATTTCATGATTGCAATCATAGAAAGTAGATAAAAAGGCCCTCCGGAAAACGAATGAATTTCCTCATTTGCTTTGATCTATTTACTAGCAAATACTGATAGTTCAGTGCAATTAAGAAACTTTGGAGTTGAAAACTAGTTCCAAACAAGTTTCAAGTGAAATACCCAAAATAAAGGTAAGACAAAAACAAGAAAGCATTGGCATTTCTTACTTTTTATTCATGTGAATGGAAAATACTTGCTTATCATCAGAGACACCTCCAAATATCTAGTCTGAAAAGTTATGAGAAATTCAAACAGGATTGAAGATATACTCAACAATTGGCTTGGAAATGTCTCTTGAAAATATTCATAAAAGGGGAAGGTCACCCTGGAGAAAACTTTGTTGTAAAAATAGCAGAAAAAAATAATAAAAAATATTGGTGAAGGTTTGGGGAAAATCCGTTAAGGATTAAGAAAGTTATTAGAGTTCAAAGTCTTGTATTTGTGACGTCATAAACGAGCAGCTGCGCCATATGTCAGGTAATATAAAATGCATGAATTTCAAATTTTGTATGGTTCCTGATGACTTAATTTTGTTTTCTATTCATGATCGGGTGTGAAATGATTTGTCTATTGATATACAAAAGGTACAGTGAAAAGTGAAAACCATTATAAATTTTCTGAGAAAATGACATTTCATTGATTTTTTACCACTCGCTATGTAGGAATGCGGCTCGCATATGACGTCACAAATCAAGTAATTGATATTCTAATAACTTTTAAATTTTTTGATGAATTTTTCTCAAACCTTCAGCACTATTTTTTATCATTTTTTTCTACTATTTTTACAATAAACTTCTTGTCAGGATGAAATTCCCCTTTATTAGAACAGAATATGATGAAGAGAATGGCTGTGTATCTGTTATCATTCTCTTTTAACAGCATTTAAGTGGCAAAATCTAGACAGAAGGAAATCATCGGGGTTGGTATATCAGGAAAAGGATGTTGTAAATCAATTTAAAGTGCATGAAGTCCATTTCCAAGGTCAAGGCATAAATAAAATTTCCAGACACTAAAAGATATAGAAGCTTTAATAAACCAAACTTTTTATTTGAAGTTATCCACACAATGTTTATGGAACAGATTCCCCCTTATAATTTTCTTCATATTGAGAAATAAGAACAGCTATATCAAACCCCAGCTCCATGTTCAAGCACAGCTGTAAGCAAGGTTTTCATTCTTTCCTAGGGTAGCAAAAATATACAAAATTTCAAAAATACACCAAGAATGTGCATATCCAAGGAAATGAGATCATTACGAGGACAATTTTCGTTGTTTTAGAATATGTCCAAGAAAAAAAAAACCCTGAGAATTATTGATGTTAATTTACAAAACTTAATCACAATCATTTGTTTAGCTTGGATCCCTTTCTTTCATTTTATGCTTTTTATGATAATATTGATTGATTGAATTCATTTATTTTCCATTAAAAATATACAAAGTCAGAAATATACAAACAAACATTACAAAGTATAACAAGTGGAATGCCTCTGGCCGTCTCACCTGCATCACGCGGTTCAATATAGCAGCAGTGCTGACTTTGAATACTACTCTAACTCGCACAAGATGTTCAGTGATACATGGTTACTCTTATGTCCACTTTTTATGAACTAGACCAATAAACTTACAGAGATATGATGGTTATTCAACAAAAAAACCCAACATGGCAAAAGTTCATTGACCTTACATGACCTTTGACCTTGATCATGTGACATGAAACTCGAACAGGATGTTCAGTGATACTTGATTACTCTTATGTACAAGTTTCATGAATCAGATCCATAAACTTTCAAAGTTATGATGGTAATTCAACAGATACACCCAATTCGGCCAAAGTTCATTGACCTTTGACCTTGGTCATGTGACCTGAAACGCGCACAGGATGTTCAGCGATACTTGATTACTCTAATGTCCAAGTTTAATGAACTAGACCAATAAACTTTCAAAGTTATGATGGTAATTCAACAGATACCCCCGATTCGGCCAAAGTTCATTGACCCTAAATGACCTTTGACCTTAATCATGAGACCTGAAACTTGCACAAAATTTTCAGTGATGCATGATTACTATTATGTCCAAGTTTCATGAATCAGATCCATAAGCTTTCAAAGTTATGATGGGAATTCAACAGATATCTCCAATTCGGCCAAAGTTCATTGACCCTAAATGACCTTTGACCTTGGTCATGTGACATGAAACTCATGCAGGATGTTCAGTGATACTTGATTAACCTTATGTCCAAGTTTCATGAACTAGGTCCATATATTTTCTAAGTTATGATGACATTTCAAAAATTTAACCTCAGGTTAAGATTTCGATGTTGATTCCTCCAACATGGTCTAAGTTCATTGACCCTAAATGACCTTTGACCTTGATCATGTGACATGAAACTCTGATAGGATGTTCAGTAATACTTGATTAACCTTATGGCCAAGTTTTATTAACTAGGTCCATATACTTTCTAAGTTATGACATCATTTCAAAAACTTAACCTCAGGTTAAGATTTGATGTTGACGCCGCCGCCGCCGTCGGAAAAGCGGCGCCTATAGTCTCACTTGCTTCGCAGGTGAGACAAAAATGAGACATACATATGACGTATCATACACATACTTTTAAAAAGATGCACAACAGTTCATTATATGTATATGTATATATATATATGAGGAAAATTGGATGCCCATGAAAGCAGTATGCTTGTTAAGTTGGATCACCCTAAAAAATATATTACTTGGTAAATGATAGAATACGATTACTTCATGCATTAATAGGTAAAAACAATTACGTGAGAGGGTAATGCATATCATTTTTTTTCATTTCAAGAAAAAAAAAATAGATAAGCAGTCTAATGGCTATTAAAGGATTTGAGAAAATTTGTCACATTTCAATTTTGATGAAATTGTAAAGGTTACCTTGCCCGCAGGGAGCCGGAGTTCATCAGCTTTTCTGCCTTGGGAAATTTTATCAATTTCATTTATTGATTTCATTACATACAATAAAATGTGGCCTGGGCATTGCACAAAGGACAATGTCCTGCAAAACATCAATTTCTTTGATAAGACACATGGAATATAGACATTAAGAAATAAACCCAACAATCAAATTATAAGTCAATTTGAAGAAACACAAAAAGCAGTTATATTCTGTTTAAAGGAGCACTCTGTGAAATCAATATGCAAGTTAAAAAAAATTGGAAATATTATATTTCAGATATAAAGGCATATGTTGATGGATTTTTTTTTTCAAATTTCAGTTGTAAGGCTATTCCATAACTAGGCACATTTGAAGATTATGGAGTTAAAGAGAAATGCCAGTAGTTGCAGTAAACACTGATTTCATGAGAAAGTCTGTAAATCCAGGCTTGTCAGTATATCATCGAGGATCTAGATCTGGTACAGTTACATAAACTGAAATTTGTGAAATCTTGAATTTTACGCTGAAAAATGTTCATACTGAAAATCACCAACACAGATAGGAACACGTGGGACAATGTATTATTATTGCTGGAATAAAGACCCGACGGAAGTGACCGAATCCGCGCTTATTTTGCTTATTCCTCAGCAATTACACAATTTCTTCAAGAATCCTTTGGCACATATTTTTTATTCATACAAACATACACTTGGGTGGTCATTATATTAGATTCTGTAAAAAGTCATTTTGAGATCGTTACCAATACTGGAATTTATCTTTAATTTGTGTCAATTTTTTTAGACAACAGTAAGACAAGATAACATTTTTCTTATTGTGTGTATCAAAATAAACCATCTAAATGGATATTCAAGATATAGATGATACAAATAATTTACAGGCTCTGTATACGATCATAATATAATCCAAATATATGGGACTATGGAGTTAGTAATCAATGGATATCTGTAAATTCAAATAACAATAGATCCTTTATTATAGAGCAATACAGCCATTATACACCCCATGAATAAGCAATAACAGAAACAGAAATTAAAGAGGGTCTATTATTCTAGACTACTACCATTCTTCCCCAAGCCCCTGCAAAAAATCAATGCTTTAATTTCACTAATTAGAGACACGATACACATGTTATTCCATTGATGCTTGGGATATTTGTGCAGATTTGAGTCAGTTTGAGGAAAAATAATCAATGATATTCAAGAGCATTGGAACCTTGAGTATTGGTGATCAGTGCAGTAATTAAATGCCATCTGGGTATTTTAACATCACAGAGGGCAAGTGTTTTGTGTTAATGAGCTGCAGATAATTTTTTTCAATTGTCAGAAATAATTCTCGCTTTATTGAGCAAATACAAATAATTTCTTATGCCTCGGCAAATCAGCTAAAAGATTGTAGCTTACTACGTTATAGAGTGAGGGTTCAGGGAACTTGTCCAAATTCCCATGAAATTTTAGAAGTTAACAACAACAATAATTATAAACAATCATGATAATCAAACTGTGCAGTATTGGCAATTTCATTTGTAAATACATTTGTTTGTCATCTTTATATTGGATGGCTGATCAGTTGAATATTTCTTTTGTTTGCTTCAACTTAAAAAAATATTGTGATAAATTTGTGTCTCTGAAGAAAAATAGATATTCACTTATAAATCAAGCATGTAAAACAATTTTCATTTAACTCTTATTTGATTACAACTTCATATAACACATTGTAATTAAGGATTAGGGCTTTATTTAACATAATACTCTCTCTAGTCAATCTAAAAAATGATAGTTTTCAAAGTATCAATGTAATTACAAATAATGACTCCCCAAAAAACTGCTGCACGAAAGAAAATATCTTTATAATTAAGATGTCTTTATTAATTGATGAGAGTACTATTTTCTTCGTAGACAGCTATTGATAATTGTTGATATTTTTGTTACTTGGTGGCCTCTTCTTATAAGCTTTGCATCTCTGGGGTCACCATAGCATTATTGTATTTTCCCTTAAATTTGTTGTCAACTTGTTTATATAATAAATATATGAATAAAATTTAATTGAATCGAATTAATTGAATGAAACAATATGAGATTTGATAGTTTCCTTAACAGTTTTTCCTTATAAGAAATACATTGGAAGCAGATATCAGACTATTGTATTTGCATTCATCAAATAAAAAATGCTCAAATGGCCTATACATAGGGAAATAATAACATTACAGAGAAAGGGCGCTAAATTTGATCTCACAATTACTGATTCTCTAAATCATTTTGCACGTAATTTTTCAATATTAAAATTTGGGTCTTTTAAAGTATTCTGTTTATATTTGACAATCATTATCGCAACTGAAATTTATGCTTAATTTCAGGTTAAGCTGACTAAGTGCTAAAACTATAACAGACCCGGACCATCTGTCATTGAATCTTTTACTGGTTCACAGTCACGGTTAATCACCCTATTGTCTCTTAATGAGTATGAATGGTTGGAGCAGTTCTCACCAATTCATTCATTAAAAACGCTGGAGTCACACCAACGATCAAACTCCAAACTGACCGATTGCATGGCAGTGTTTTTGTTGGTCAGGGCTTCAAAATATAAACCTTAGCTGATTTCTACGATTGAATGCTTGAGAATTATAAGATAAATTGTCAAAATCACCCCCACAATTAATCACTAAGCTTAATCTTACAGGGACCTTGGCTCTGTAACACAAAGATTAGTGATCAATTTCTCAATGAACCGACGAATCAATATCAATGTTTCACGTGCATTTGGTTTAAAATACTGACCAGGCACCAATCAGTCTGGTTCTTTCATTTTTTGCAATTCATAGCAAACATTTGTGTTATGGATTCTAGGTGGGTGTTTCATAAAGCTGTTTGTAAATTAAGACCAACTTTAAGAACGACTGGTAAACCTTTCTTATGCGCTAAATAATCACCAATGAACATATTATAATGGTGAACATCATTTCCCACAAGAAAGGATCACCAGTTGTTCTTAGAGTCACTCTTAACTTACGAACAGCGTTATGAAACGGCCGCCAAGGGGTGTTTCACAAGATTTAAGTACGATCATGGAATGTCGCACTCAAATGCCTAGTTGTGTGCAGTTTAAAAGGATTGACTGCATTAATTGGTCAGATCATGGACCTATCATGCCAAGAGGATGCTCACTACTGCGTATTGATCTACAAGATTGGGCATTGCATATCATGTACACGCCAGCATTAAAGTGTGCCTCTAAGCCATACTTAAATCTTTGTGAAACACCTCCCAGGAGTCATTACTGTAGCATAATGAATCATATGCCAGTGTCATTCATTAGCAATGAAAACGATTGGTGATATATCGCTCATTAAACAAGGTTGTGTCAGTTAATGAACCCTTGACTCCTTCATTTTCTATTAATAATAATCAATGGTAATTAAATCAACTTAATAGAACAGCTTTATCAGTCAACGCATTAAATGTCAATATATACAAACCGAGCATGATGGCTCGGTAGCAGTGGCATACGCAGGGGGGGGGGGTGTTACAGGGGGATGCAGGGGTACAACCCCCCTTAACTTTTTGAAACCCATTTTGTATGCAGGGAGGAGGTCTCAGGGGTTCCACCCCCCCCCCCTGTAATGATTTCTTTTTTTTGGGGGGGGGGTACCAAACGATCTCAAAATTTTGAAGCCCTTTTTTTTTGGGGGGGGGGCTTTGTCAACTTTTCATTTAGCTTGAAAACCTCCCTTTCAAAAATCCTGCTACTGCTTGGAGGTAGAGCGTCCACCTTATGAATCAGCTGTCTTGGGTGTGATTCATGGCCGAGGCATACCAAAATGCCCAAATATTAAAAAAACAGATACCTTTCCATCTACAAGTCTGGTGCTCAATGTATTAGAATTAAAAAATTAAGTTTAATACTAGCTATTGTTTTGTACAGAGCCTGCTGTAAGATCAGTTTATTGTTGAAGTGGCTACTTTAATAATAATATTGGTTATTTATACAGTGCGTCCCAGAATAAACGAAACCGAGATTTAGCGATCATTTTTTATAACTTAATCATAAATAGAATAGACAAATGACCTACCAATTTAAAGCTGAGAATCTCCTCTTTCATCTGATATTACTTAGATTATTTCTCATTCACGCATGAGTGAGCAAAATCATTTTAAAAAAAGGATACCAAAAACTCATTTGGCGGGGGGTATCTGGGTTTCAAAAAGAAAACCACATTTCCGAAAAGTTCAATATCTGCTCTTTAATTTGGTGCCTAAATTACAGAAAATGATCAAGAAATAAAAAAGTTCTGGTCATTTGAAATAAGGCTTGTATTTCCATAATTTCATGAGATAAACGTGTTTTCACCGGTTTCCCACAGAAGCTTTCGCATGGTGAACAAAAGATTTAATGCATGGCTGATCGTCAACAAAACAGAGTGTCGAGTGAGTTTGAAAGCCAGCCTGGAGAACCTCTTCATTTTATGAAATTATTGAAATTCAAGCCTTATTTCAAATGACCACAACTTTGTTATTTCTTGACCATTTTCTGTAATTTAGGTATCAAATTAAAGAGGAGATATTGAACTTTTCAAAAATGTGGTTTTCTTTTTGAAACCCAGATACCCCCGCCAAATGAGTTTTTGGTATCCTTTTTTCAAATTGTTTTTGCTCACTCATGCGTGAATGAGAAATAATCTAAGTAATATCAGATGAAAGAGGAGATTCTCAGCTTTAAATTGGTAGGTCATTTGTCTATTCTATTTATGATTAAGTAATGATAAATGATCGCTAAATCTCGGTTTCGTTTTTTCTGGGACGCACTGTATATGCGCAACAAAAGTATCACAACGCTTACAGTTGTCAGACATAAAATATAAATCTTAAGTAAAAAAAAAATTACATAAACTTGTGCACATTTAATTGAACCTATTTGTATTTTCAGCTGCGCCAGTTCAGACATTTGGTAAAAAAAGTTATTTTCAATTATATCATAAATACTATATCACAATGACTCAAGCACCGTGATATTCATCATAACATGATGGTACTGCCTTCTTTATATCAAATATTTTTAGAAAATTGTCAAAAAGTTTTTGAAAAAATGGAAGCCAGTGATAATTCCATTGTGAAGTTCATACTAAAAAATTGCACGCAAACAAATCTTGTTTTTTCCCCTTGTACACGTATGGCCTCCAGTTCCCTGAAGTTCAATGAACTATATCTATTCAGATATTTCCTATCAAATATTGATATTTCTTACTCTGAGTGGACAGAATCCCATGAGCAACAAACATCATTCATTGGTCATTCTGAACTGACGATTATACAGATGTAGGTTGCACAATTATGAAATTTAACAATGACTTCAGCCCTTAACTCTGCGATCTTTCTTGCCTACCAGCTTAATCACTCTTTGCAACAATTCTTCCAAAATTACCCCCAAGGCATTTAATTTCAAATATATTACTTGAGTTTGTGTTCTATTTTAATATGTACCATATAATTATTTGAGTTTATGCCCTAACAATACATGATATATCCTATCCAATATCCTTGAGTTGATTTCAATGTACTTCGAATCCTGGGTAAAAGTTATGACTTACACAATGACCATATTCAAGGGCCAAGTCCACTCCAACAACAAGTTCATTTTCTGGATTTAAATTGAATCCTAAAGATCATATCACTTTAAATTCCATCAACATCAGATGTAAAATAAAGAAGTCAAGAATTATGAATTTTCACTTAACTTTACAAGTTCATTTGAATGAATAAGATCAATCAAACAAGCACAATGCTGAAAACTTCACAAAAGTTTGATGCAAATATTAATTGAGTTTAAAACTTGCACTTATTTTCACAAAACATCTATATTCACTACACATGGGTAGTATGCAAATGAGAGTAAAATAATGTCACGCATGCACTCACTATTTCATTGTATTTCATTTTTCTCATATAATGTAACACATCATATGAATCCACTCTGAACCAGTTGAATTGCATTTTATTATAATTCAATCAAGAGTCTTTTGCCATCAAATCTATTGGAAAACTTAAATATTTCATGTTTCACTTGGAAAACTTCAAATGGTGAGTTTGTGATACTGCTCTAACTTGCATTTGGTAGAGGCATATTGGCCTTACTTTTTTTGTTAAAGGGGAAGTTCTCCCTGACAAAAAGTTTATTGTAAAAATAGCAGAAAAATTAATGAAAAATATTGCCGAAGGTTTGAGAAAAATTCATCAAATTTTTAAAAAGTTATTAGAATTTCAATTATTTGATTTGTGACATCATATGCGAGCAGCATTCCTACATAGCGAATGGTAAAAAAATCAATGAAATGTCATTTTCTCAGAAAATTGAAAATGGTTTTCACTGTAACTTTTGTATATCAATAGACAAATCGTTTCACACCCGATCATGAAAAGAAAACAAAATTAAGTAATCAGGAACCATACAAAATTTGAAATTCATACATTTTATATTATATAACACATGGGGCAGCTGCTCGTTTATGACGTCACAAATCCAAAACTTTGAACTCTAATAACTTTCTTACTCTTTAACGGATTTTCCTCAAACCTTCATCAATATTTTTTACTATTTTTTCTGCTATTTTTACAAGAAAGTTTTCTTCAGGGTGAACTTCCCCTTTAAAGCGGAATGTTCAAACTAACATAAATTCTTTATTTTACATCCCATTTCGATGAAATTTTTTAAAGTGAATATGCTCATTCAGAATACAAATTAAATCCAGACTCCAATTGGACTCTAAATCAGTTGATCTGAACTTATTCTAAATTCATGCAATTTTGAGTGTACATTTGGCATTCAAGTGTGGTAGTCTTAAAATTCAGGCTGCTATAATGTGTTTCCACAAAATCCGGGGATTGGGCATTGTGCCAACGAACTTTTTGAGAGGGCTGTAAGTTCAATATACCTTGGCAATAGTGTGATGACCAAAGTAATTGAAATACTTCCATTTATTAAGTTTCTCATGTCATGTACCCTATTGTCATTATATTATACTCTGAAATCCAGCCAACCCAAATCTCGGCTAATCTCAGAACAAAAATGTTTTGATTACTAAAATGTCAAAATATTTGCTCCACTTTGCAAACCCTGCCCTGTAAAGAGAGAAGCTTGCTTACTTTCGAAACGATAGAAATTTACAGAAAGGCTTTCTCAAAATACAGCCGAGCGTGTTTTCAGTTCGTAGTTCATTTCCGAGTGCAATCAAGCGCAGTGATATCAAAGCCCGATGCTACCACTCTGGTATGCAGGAATTGTCTATTTACAATTCAAACGGACATTATGAAGGTGTCAAACTGAATGTAGATCTAATTGTTGGGCACCACGAGAGAGAGAAAAGCGGGGTGGGTTGTGGTGTAAATGACATCCCAAGAATGTTTGTGGAACACCGCAAAAATAACTTTGCCCTGCCTCCATAGAAATAGGCCCACATCAAACAGCTTCGACAAAATAAAAAGTAGTAGATAAGATAAACAGTACAAATTATCTAGCACGTTTTTCTCTTTTACCTACATCTGGGGCCCGATGCAGAAAGAGTTGCGTTTAAACACAAGTAAAAAAATCAATCGCAAGTCCCAAATGCGCGCTGGTGATTGGTTGAAAATCAAGTTGCTCACGATTTTTAGAGTTGCTATTGATTGCAACTCTTTCTGCAACGGGCCCCTGGCCTTTAAATTTTGATGTTTTTAAGGGGAAGGCTGCTTTTCTACAAGGCATATTTCTTATATCACAGCAAAAAATGATAAGAATTGAAAAGGGCACACTAAATATCCAAGGCCAAAGAGAAGATAATAGAGGTCAAATAATAGGGAAGCAAAGGCCAATAGTGGCATTGTAATAATTAAGCCCCGCTACTTCAGAAATCAATAAAAAGAATGGAAACTTGTTAATGATTGGATTTTTTGAAGTAGACCTATAGGCCCTATTTCTTTTGAGCCATTGTAGCCAATGACATTGAACCATACACAGTGTGCATAAATGAATAGGTACCACAACAATCATCATCATCATCACCGCCTTCCAACATCATCACCGCCTTCCATCATCATCATCATCATTCTCATCATCATCACCACCACCATCATCATCATCACCATCATCATCTTTATCATCACCAATGCCACCACCATCATTGTCGTCATTGTCATCATCATCATCGTTATAATCACCTCCTAAAATGACTGACGTAAAAATAAACAAGACAAATAATAAATACTTAAGTACTGCATTATCGCATTCCGCAACTGACCACATATAACCCTTTCCCCTCCTACCAGTAAAAAATCTACTCAATATTAATGTATAATAAAATTTCACCTTCCTAAAATGATATTGATAGCCCATCAATAAATCTTAAGATTATTGCATGCTGGTATAATAATTATAAAGGCATAAATACCAAAAATGATGTCAACAATTCAATATACTGATGATAATATTGAAAAAAAGTTTTAATACAGGGTGTAGTAAATAGTTAAAATAGCTTTAATTGTTGTGACCTGTGCATTAGATGACCTTCCATATTTTTTCAGACCATTTCAATTTAAAGTCTAAGTCAACCCAATGATGAGTATATGAAATGAGTGAAGGAATACAAGCATAGAATTATAGAATAGGAATATCATGGTATTATAGATTCATAGTTTCTAGAAGTAGAAACAGCAGTCCAGTCCTTTCTATTGTGGATGTGTCATGGTGCAGTGGTTAAGTCACTTGACCCTTAAACCAAGGGTCGAGGGTGTGAATCTCACCGTGCGCTTGTGTCCTTTAGCAAGGCACTTATCCATGTTTGTCACTCTCCATCCAGGTGTTACATCCTGGCCAGGATGTTCCCAGGGAGTAGGGATGGTGCGCATAACGTGTGGAACAGGGATGAATCCCATGACCAGGGGCATGTTGCATACAACCTTTGCCAATGAAAAACTCTGGCAAAAAGACTGCCAGAGTTTTTCTTTTGTGTGAAACGCCGTGGTGTACGTGGCGGTTCTGACTCTCGCCTTGCAATGAGAGGGTCGTGTGTTCGAATCCCATCATGGCCTAGCGCCCTTTCGCAAGGCGTCAATCCACACATTGCCACTCTCTCCCAGGTGCTAATTGGGTACCGGTAGGAGACAACCATCATTGTGGTTGGTTTAGCAAGTGTGCGCCTAACAGGCTGCTTGAAATGCTATGAATCCAGTGACCGGGAAATAATAATTGTGAAGCGCTTTGAACAGGCGTAGATTGATAAATAGAGATTGATAGATTGATAAATATAAAAAAGACTTGAGTTTATTTTGCTGTCTTTTATTACTCATTGTTACCACCACCCCAAAAAAAGTACACACAACATAATTAATTTCTATTACATGTATTTACAAAAGAGAAGAAAATATATTTTATGTCAGATAGATATAATATTACTGGTCATGTCAGACCAGCAAATTTTGTTTTCTCAAAAGTTACTAGCCTGAAAGCAATTTTTACCTGGTCTGGGACCATCGGACCATGCAGTGCCAGTGTCACGAGCCACTGAACGACTTACTCAGACAACTCTATATTCAATATTCTTGTTTGTAATTTACATTGAATTTTTAATTTTCACTCAATGATTTAATTAGGTTTTTCTCAACTATTCATCATGTACACAGACCTTACATGCCATTATGCAGGGCTGCATTACACCACAAACTGTACTGTTTATACTTCTATTTCAGACGTGACTTTCTGAGCAATTAAACAGATAATTATTACCCTGGCCATTTCATCATTTTTCATATCACCATACAGATCATACTATAAACCCCCAACTTCGTGAAGTGTACAAACAAAATACTGTCAGATCAAATTGTTAACCTGGGCAAAACTCTTGACAAAATACAAGCAAATCAACTTTGACAAGATCTTGTGGGGGGAAAGTGACTTTGATCCTACACTGGCTACGCGGGACTTCATTAATAATGATCATGCACTTGGCCAGGCAGGCTCGAGCATCCAATCAGAAAACGATCGGTTCGCCGCACATGGCTGGGCACGAGAGGGCCAACGAGGGGGTGCTTCACAATCGCATCCATCACATATATCTTTCTCGTCTTCAATTTCATTTTGATTTTTTTTTAAAAGCTGTCATGGGTCAGCTAGTAATCACGGACACAGGAAGGGGCATTGGGATAGACTTAATTAGGAACAGATCACGGAAGAGATTACCCGGGGTCTTTAATTAAGTTAGAATTATTGAGCAGAAATGTCCATTTTTAGATTGATTATATCCTGCAGACCCATAGCTAATTAGTGTGTTTCAATAGAGCATAACTTCTATGCAATTTTTGAATAGCTTTAAGTAGAATAACAAAACAGGCACCTACATTCAAGTCTATGCATTTATGGATATGCTGTTTTAGTTAATTTAGGACTTCAATTTTCTAGGGACATGCACTTTACATACCTTCAAGGTTAAATAGATATTGGCAAATTGATATATAAAATACATGAATTATGGAATGGAAAAATAAATAAAATACTACAATACTGAAAATTGGAAGGCCCAATCCTAAAAACACTAGCAAAGAAGACAATTTATGATAATTTCTAAGAGAGACTTTGATACAACTACAAGCTTAGCATTTCAATAATTTTCATTTTCACTTGCGATTTTAATCTAAAATTTGTTTTATTATCTGTATTGCAAAACTTAGACTAAGTGTATGCCTAAAACAATCAACATCCTAGTATAACATTTTTTTCTAACTGAAAGATTTATGATATTTATTGTTTTTGTAGGGCTACATGTTCACTGTTATGTTGTGAAAATGAAAGCAAATACATCAAACAGAAACTAATCTATGCATTGCATTGTTTGAAAATATGAAAAATGTCACATTATCATATAAGCCTTTAATTCAACTTTTAATCCCATTTTCAAAGTGATAGTATTTATGGGTATATCTATCACATGACACTTCCAGGCTGGCAAGGTGAGTCCCAATATCATTAGGCGTGCCAGGTCACAGCTTGAAAAGCGTGAGAACATGGACTCAAACTGTGTGCGTACTTTTGCATGCAAGTGATTCGAGGTAGTGGGGATAATCGTTAGGTTTTTCAAGGGGAGGGGATATGACCCAATTGGAATATCTTGTGATGATCATTCAATATTCGTATTCAAGATTAAACTTGTAGTGGTACTCAAAAAATATTTTGGAAGATATTTTTTAATCTTTATGCAATTATTACAGATACCATGAATGAAGCAATTTTATCAGGTAGGGCCTACATTGACCAATCCTCTGGTCCTAACAAGAAATGACTACAATCATCTCTACTGGCACCATCATCACCATGATCATTATTGTTGTCATCTTCATCATCATCATCATCATCATCATCATCATCATCACCACCACCACCATCATCATCATCATCACCATGATCATTATTGTTGTCATCATCTTCATCATCATCATCATCATCATCATCAATCATCTTCAGTGATTTTACAGTCCTCATCATGCATATACCACAGGGTTACTCCACATCAAAAAGAATTTACCAGGGGTAAACAAAAGTGCCACGCCCACCCCCTTTAAACCTCCTTTACCACTTCCCTCCACAGGAACCACCACCAATTTCAGCCAGGGCCGGTTATTTCACTTGGCTTGAGATGTAAGGTGATGCCTAGATTCTCACGAGGGGTTGGATGGATGCATTTCGCTGGAGGGGTGTTAGCTGAACCTAAGAAGGCACCCCTACTGGGACGTAACTCAATTTGTTATGGAATGCTACAATTGTTGGCATCAGTCAATGGGGGTATGATTTCATATTTACAGCCCAGCGTGCCCTGTTCCCACTAGCCGTACGATGCGGCAGAGAAAGGGGTATTTTAGCATCATCCTTCGCATTGAAATAATACTCAGATCTGTCCACATTAGTTGTGTTTGTTGTTTATTATTTTCACCACTGCTTCCAATCAATAGCACTACCATCTCAATTATCACCACCACCACCATAATCATCATCACCATTATCATCATCATCATCACCAAAATCCTCCTCCTCATCATCAATATGACCACCACCATCATCATTATCATCGTCATTACCAAAATCATCATCCTCATTATCATTCATCCTCCTCCTCCCCATCATCATCAACATGACAACCACCACCACCATCATCATCACCATCATAGAACTAGATCTACTGCTACTATGACATCAACTGCCATCACAACTACTATACCACTGCATTCATCAATACTGCTGTTACTACTCATTCTACTACTACTACTACTACTACTACTACTACTACTACTACTACTACTACTACTACTACTACTACTACTACTACTACTACTACTACTACTACTACTACTACTACTACTACTACTACTACTACTACTACTACTACTACTACTACTACTACTGTGTGTTGCTAAACTTCGAGTCTCGAGTATCGAGTTTCGAGTCTCGAGTTTCGAGTCTCGAGTTTCGAGTATCGAGTCTCGAGTTTCGAGTTTCCAAAATTTCATTAGAATTTGTCATTAAAGACCCTCGCTTTTAATTGCTTTTAATTTAAGCCGCTATTGTCCACAGATTAGTGAATCATGCACGTCAAACAGTTTTACTCTAGTGCCGCTAAAATCTTCTTAGGACATAAAAGGAAATGAAGTTGACACGTTGCAAGCCTGTAATTCCATTGAGGCAAAATATGCCTTATCTTTTTTCAGGTAATCAAAGCTACCAATGCAGTAGAAAATGATTTAAATTCTCGATTGGATGATTATAAACAGATAAGCAGTTAAAGGCAAGAGAGTACAAGTATGTAGCCTCCCGCGATTACTAAAGAAATTATAGCTAAAACACTATGAATAAAGCTAATTTTAAAAAAGGCTCTATAATGACATAAACAAAGATCGTTAAATACACTTTTCCACCATAAGTAGGAGCAATAAATTTGATTGATTTGTAAATAGAATGTCAAGGCCTATCTACTACTAATAACAAAATACAATTCGGATGAGAAAAGCGAGACTCGAATTTTTGAAAAATTCGAGTTAAAAGCGCTGCCCTTTAATACTAATAGTAGGAGCAATAAATTTGATTGATTTGTAAATAGAATGTCAAGGCCTATCTACTACTATTAACAAAATATTATAATTCGGATGAGAAAGGCGAGACTCGAATTTTTGAAAAATTCGAGTTAAAAGCGCTGCCCTTTAATACTAATAGTAGGAGCAATAAATTTGATTGATTTGTAAATAGAATGTCAAGGCCTATCTACTACTATTAACAAAATATAATAATTCTGATGAGAAAGGCGAGACTCGAATTTTTGAAAAATTCGAGTTAAAAGCGCTGCCCTTTAATACTAATAGTAGGAGCAATAAATTTGATTGATTTGTAAATAGAATGTCAAGGCCTATCTACTACTATTAACAAAATATTATAATTCGGATGAGAAAGGCGAGACTCGAATTTTTGAAAAATTCGAGTTAAAAGCGCTGCCCTTTAATACTAATAGTAGGAGCAATAAATTTGATTGATTTGTAAATAGAATGTCAAGGCCTATCTACTACTATTAACAAAATATTATTATTCGGATGAGAAAGGCGAGACTCGAATTTTTGAAAAATTCGAGTTAAGAGCGCTGCCCTTTAATACTAATAGTAGGAGCAATAAATTTGATTGATTTGTAAATAGAATGTCAAGGCCTATCTACTATACTATTAACAAAATATTATAATTCGGATGAGAAAGCCGAGACTCGAATTTTTGAAAAATTCGAGTCTCACCTTTCTCATCCGAATTATAATATTTTGTTAATAGTAGTAGATAGGCCTTGACATTCTATTTACAAATCAATCAAATTTGTTGCTCCTACTTATGGTGGAAAAGTGTATTTAACGATAATTGTTTATGTCATTATAGAGCCTTTTTTAAAATTAGCTTTATTCATAGTGTTTTAACTATAATTTCTTTAGTAATCGCGGGAGGCTACATACTTGTACTCTCTTGCTTTTAACTGCATATCTTTTTATAATCATCCAATCAAGAATTTAAATCATTTTCTACTGCATTGGTAGCTTTGATAACCTGAAAAAAGATAAAGCATATTTTGCCTCAATGGAATTACAAGCTTGCAACGTGTCAACTTCATTTCCTTTTATGTCCTTAGAAGATTTTAGCGGTACCAGAGTAAAACTGTTTGACGTGCATGATTTCGCTAATATGTGGACAATAGCGGCTTAAATTAAAAGCAATTAAAAGCGAGGGTCTTTAATGACAAATTCTAATGAAATTTTGGAAACTCGAAACTCGAAACTCGAGACTCGATACTCGAGACTCGATACTCGAAACTCGAGACTCGAAACTCGAGACTCGAGACTCGAAACTCGAGACTCGAAGTTTAGCAACACACACTACTACTACTACTACTACTACTACTACTACTACTACTACTACTACTACTACTACTACTACTACTACTACTACTACTACTACTACTACTACTACTACTACTACTACTACTACTACTACTACTACTACTACTACTACTACTACTACTACTACTACTACTTCTACTACTACTACTACTACCACCACTTCTACTACTACTACTACTACTACTACCACCACTTCTACTACTACTACTACTACTACCACCACCACTATTACTTCTACTACTACTACTACTACTACTACTACTACTACTACTACTACTACCACTACTACTACTACAGTACTACTACTACTACTACTTCTACTACTACTACTTCTTCTTCTACTACTACTATTACTACTACTACTACAACTACTGCTATAGACTACTTCTACTTTCACTCTGATATTTAGAATCAGAGATGATTTCCTTCCAAACAGAATAGGTTTTATAGGAACACAGCAATGAGGGTTTGATGTGAAGTGTGTCAAACGTAGCCTCTCCCCTGCACTGAAGGATCAATCATTATCGTTTCAGAGGCCAGAAAGAGGATACTTTCACTTTTTTGTTTTATCAAGAGTCTTGTTTGACATTCTGCTACAAGCTCTCATCACATTCTCACAGCTATGATCCATTTAGAGGTATGGAAGGAGTGCCCCATTGGAGAGAGGGAGAAAGAGAGGGGGTGGTGGGTGTGGCAACTTTATTAGGGACACGCCCCCATGATAGTAACCAATACAACACATAAATATGTGAATGTTTTCATACCCCTTTGGATGTAACAAGGTATGTAGGGTAGGAAAGTTATGACTTCCCAGCCTCTTATTAAATCAAATCGACAAATATGGAAGTTTGCATAATACAAAACAAAAAGTGGGAGGGAGACATAAACAGCTTTCTCATTTCTACAATACCAAAGATGCACATAATATTGTGTTTCTATATCATAAAGCATATTCATTTGTCATCTAATTTTGATGAAGCTCACAGCAATATAATTTTAAATTTTCATATATTTTCAAACATCTCTGGAAGTGAAACTTTGAAAGGGAGTTGGAACATGCATTCTTCTACAATAGGTGCCACTGGGTGGCCCATTATGAACCAACACCACACAAAAAGATGGAATTTTCGCCCAAAACTTTCTGGAAAACAGATCAAAAGGGAGCAATTTCCCACGATTATCTTGGGCTTTAGTAGGCCAGATCTCCCTAGCTGCCTCCGTTGCTCACCGAGATTGAATGGTTATCGTTGTTGGACATTTCGTATTGATGGCCAGGGGGTGCCTTGGGCACCAGAGGTGGTAGGTCTATCATACACCCAAAACAAATATTATTGTTTATTATATTTCACAGATATGAGGGCATTTACGTCACAATTGTAAGACTGAGAGGTGCCGGGTGCCCAGGATGCACTATCATTACTGCATTATTCATTCATTTTATTGACGTAGCCATTGAGATTGGGGGCTCTGCCCTAAAACTTTTATGGAAAAAACATTAATAATGCCGTTATTCAATAGTTTGAGTAATATCATTATTTTTTTTATTCCTTTTTTGTTTAGATTATTAACATCATCATTCATTTTACTTTCATGTTTTCTTCTTCTCCTTTTCTATTTTATTGATTTATTTTTATTGTTTTTATTTTATTATTTCTGGGGTATCACATTGCATTTTAAGAAGTACACTAATAAGTAACAAAACTACATATCCTATTATTTATAATCTGCTTAAGACATACATCGTATGTATCCAAGCACTTTACAGATTCAATCAGTCAGTCATTCTCACACACAATGCATGTACATCATGGGGTTTAGCTTATGAGAATTTAATTCCCAACTATCCATAATAGCCCATATTATCACCAGTAATTTGGAATAGGAAGCCAGAAAATGCCCCTCCCCTACAACCTGTTATAGGACCATATAAAAGATATCCTTCCAGAAGGAATAATTAGGTAACACCAAAACAGTCAAACAATAGAGAAAAGAACTTTTAAGATCTTTAACACGGACTTAAATACCTGTTATCAGTTCAAATCTAGATGAAGATTAGTCTGCGTTCACATTAGACCCTTATACCATGTTTACACATTGACTCGGCTTGGGGGTTGAACACGAGAACCGTGCTCAACACGGCAATTTCATGCTGTGTAAACGCGATCAGAGTGATCCGCGAGCAGTGTCGAACACGGCTTTATCGATCCTACAAAATCGAAGGTTTCAACCCGTGACCCGAGTCAGACTCGGCAATTTTTTCGTGTGTAAACAGAAAGCCGTGTCGAACTCTCTTGACCTAGGTCACTGCGCGCGCTTTCACTTTTGGCATTGTTGTTGTTCGCACGGACAAGATTCGATTCCGGCGGTGAATTTCCCGCCTTTAATTTGCGACGTCATAATTCTTCTTCCGTTCGAGATCCGCGAGCCGTGTTGAACTTGCCTTTTCATATGTACGTATGAACGCGATCTCTGATCCCTTCTTCGCAGTCTTCAACGATTCCGCGAGCCGAGTCAATGTGTAAACACGGTATTATTCTCTTCCTCCTCATTCATTGCAGGGTTAAATTCATAGGATATAATACCTAATTGGTGTAAAAGTCTTAACTTTACCATTTATGGTACATGCATTGACCTATGGTACTATGTTACTATGGTAACAAGTCTCATTAGCCAATCACAATCAAGGTTTTCACAATAATAGCAAAGATCCAATAGTAAGTCTTAAAGTGATTGGTTAACATTGGTTTGACTTTAAAAAAATGTGAGCTACATGTAGAAGGTCACACTTGTCACCTGTGTCTGTGATATGTTACAAAAATGAAGCCCAGAAAAAATTGCCATCAAAAATAATTATTTAGTGCTTCAAAAATTGAAACATAAAGTGACCGGAAACACCATCTTAATTTCATCGCATACACTTATGTGTACTATTTAGGTGTCTATAATACCCTTTTTAGACAGGCTAAAATTTCCTTAACCCCGTACTATTGGTGGGGCTAAATGGCAATTTAGCCCCACCTATAGTACGGGGTTAAGCTTAGCCCACTTTCGTTTTACACAGCGTTTTTGCAAAGTGGGCTAACCCCACCTATAGTACGGGATTATTTGGCCCTGCAAAAAAGCAGGGTTATCCCACCAATTGCGGTGCTAAGAGAAATAGTACGGGGTTAAGATCGCATGTGTAAAACGAAAGTGGGCTAAGCGCTCCCATTCATGCCCCGCAACAGAGCCGGCCCTGTTGTCCAATCAGAGGTAAGTATAATGAATATTCATGACAGCGATCTCGGCGATGAAAAAAAAAGCGCGCGCCAGAAGTCATCAATTTTGGACATGACCCGAATGACCCCTCAGTGCGCTCGTGAATATTCATGAGCTACCAATAGTCCGGGGTTAGCGAGTTTCGTGTGTAAAAAGCAAGCATTCCTTATCCAGGGTTAGCAAAAACAATTTGGCATGTGTGAAAAGGAAAATAAATAGTACGTGGTTAAGGATAGTACGGGGTTAGCGATAGTCCGGGGTTAAGAAAATCCTGTGTAAAAAGCCTATTACACGCCTACTTACAAAATCAGGGTTTGCCTTGTAGTTTTAGCTTTTCATTCTCAATAATGGTTGTTTTCAGGGTTTATTAGTTCTAATACATGCACTTGTACACATGTTTCATCTTGGTTTGAGAATTTTTTAAATCGGCTACTCACAAAGTTAAACAATACTTTTAATGAAACAGACCCATGGAGTAGACCTGCATTATTATCATTTCTATAAAATCCTGTTTTATAGAACAAAAGAAAAAAACTCTAAAGAGAATATAGAACGGTTTATTCTAAATACCATGTTTGTTCTTAACCCATTTCCTAGTGTAAGCGGGTGATCCCTGCAAGAAGTCAGTGGGAATCCCAGAATTCAGTAATCAACCAGGTAATTCACGAAGGTCCTTAGACTCCTTACACCTTCCTCTTGGCAGATTTTATTCAAATATCACTGGAAGTATGTTATTCGATTTAGCTTCTAAAACACGGTGAGCGTTGCATAATGTTGATCACAAATTTACACACAACTTTACGAATAAAGAGGTGCTAAAAAAATCAGCCACAATGGGGCATATAAATTAGCAGAAGAAAGTGGTCTATACACAGCAAAAACTGTGGTGTTAACTGGTGAACATAGAGGACCACACCAGTTATTTCACACCGCTGTTAAATTGACAGTGTTAGTTTAACACCTATAGGTGTTATTACAACACCTTTGGTTGTTACATTTACACTCTTTGGTGTTATGTTCAATCTCTAGGTTGCAATTTTAACATCTCAGGGTGTGGTCCTCTATTAACACCAACCGGTGTCAGTTTTAACACCACAGTTTTTACAGTGTAGTTGTGCGTAAAGTCATTCGTGATTTTCACACAGCTTTATGCAACACCCACCAGGGGCTGAAATAACTGAATGTGAACACGGACTGCTATCTACCTTACAGGAAATAAAACCGATACTGAAGAACTGACGATTAGTCTTCAAATATTTAAGGAACAACACAAGGCCTTTGAAGTCATCCCTCTTTTATAGAGTGGTAATTAGGAAAGGACTGACCAGTGATTATATAACCAGTGATACGTTACTAATACCAACTTGGTGTATCAAGATGAGTGACAACAAATGGGAAGTTTATTGGATAAATTCCATTAAAATTTCTGGTTTAATAGGAAGTTTATTACAATACATGAATGTAATGTTTAGTGAATAATCTTGTAATGGTGTCTTATCCTTTTTTTTTTGGGGGGGGGGGCTTTAACCAGTGTAATGTATAGGGTCTCATAATTTGAGTATTAAACTTAAAGCATGGACCTCATCCGAATCAAACAGAAATAAGTAGTCTTCATTACCAGGTGAGTTGTCAGTGAGCAATAACCAAGTTTTGAAAGTGGTAAATTACTGATTCGTCTACTGCCAACTCGTCCACTCACCACATGGTCTACTTTCATTTCGTCTAATGCCATTCAATCCATCAACATTTCGTCTACCAATCGGTCCATTAACCATTTGATCCAATCATCACTTCGTCTAATCACCATTTCATCCATGACCATAACATCTAATAACCAGCTGGTCTAATATCCATTTCATTTTCATTCATTTTGCGCAATTAACACTTTAGTCCAATGAGACCAACTGGTATATGGACTAAATGGATATTGGACAAACTGGCTATTAGACGGAATGGTGAATGGACTAAATGAAAGTAGACCACGTGGTGAGTGGACGAACTGATGGTAGACCAAATGATAGTAGACAAGTTGGTAATTGGACGAATTGGAAATAAACTTTACAAGTTGGGGGGGGGGGGGCTGACCATGCAAAGAAGAAAAAAACAAATGTGATTTTTAAGCTGTTGTACATATTTTGTGGGTGTGTGTGTAGGGAGTGAAGCCCTTTTAATGTATTATTTAACTTTGTGAGCAGCCGATTTAAAAAATTCTCAAACCAGGATGAAACATGTGTACAATGCATGTATTAGAACTAACCCTGAAAACAACCATTTAATATTGGGAATGAAAAGCTAAAACTACAAGGCAAATCCCAATTTTGTAAATAGGCGTCTTATAGATACCTAAATAGTACACATAAGTGTATGGGATGAAATTAAGATGGTGTTTCTAGTCACTTAATAATTATTTTCGAACGCAATTTTTTTCTGGGCATCATTTTTGTAACAAATCACAGACACAGGTGACAAGTGTGACCTTCTAGCTCAGACATTTTTAAAGTCAAACCAATGTTAACCAATCACTTAAATTCTGGGCTTGGCAGAAGGTGATATTCAAGATCTTACATCACAACACTGAAATAAAGTGATATCGACCTGAAAGCCTGGGAAATGAATAACCTAAATGTCAATAGCCAATGAATGGACTACCTGCTTTTGGACACACAAAAAGTTAAAGTTTTGTTCTTTTTTACTAAATGAAAGGACAAACTTGCCATTGATCCAAAGTGGCAAAAACTAGCCAGAATGTGACAAAAGAGAAGGATTTGACCTTCCAGACCACAGCATTCTCCCAGGGTAGTTTGCTACCCTGGTAAACTCATTGGGGGGTATCCAAGAGTCTGGGTCATTTTGGGGCATTTTTCTGGCTTCTTTACCCAATGGGTGCTTTCACATCTGCCCAGTCACAAAATTCATACCAGTAATCAAAGTCTTCTGGCCAATTATCATTCTTGCTTTCTCATCACATTGCCCTTTTTTCACTTGTAATTTCAGCTATATTTGTGATCATATTCTGTTCTTGTTTATGATGGCAGAATCACATTCAAAATGCAATTATAGTTCAGCATTTCAAGATTGGCTTTCAGGATATGTTTACTACATGAAAATATGCAAAAATGATACCCTTTTCATAAACCTATCCTCCAATTAGCCGCCTAGGATAATTCAATAAAAATTGCGTTCATAAACTCCGAAAATAAGCCGCATTATTTTTACGAGCGCCCGTCCTGAAAAAGGCGGATAATCGCCATGACAATTGGACATGCCCCCTCCGATGCGGTTGTGTTGGAAAAGGGTGACCTTGTGACCGCACCATGGCAATTATCCGCATTATTTGGAAATGCGTTCATAAACTCAAAATCTTATCCCGATGCTGCTATTATGCGGATAATAGCAGCATCAGAGTAATGCCGATAACTCTTGTCCTCCTCCAATTATACGACCAAATTATGCTGCTATTAGCCGCCTAATTCATTTTTATTGGGTTTATGAAAGGGGTATGAGTATGCAACCACGTTTTAAACCAATCTCATATCAAACTGACATATTTTCAGTTGTTTTTCAGTGTTCAAAATTGTTGATTGTACACAGCTAAATAAGACTGTTTCATAAACAAAAATGTCAGTTATATTTTCTCTCAGACAGAGGTAAGGATAGCAGTAATTCATAAAATCTGTATTTGTTTCAGTGGCGCTCCCCTGAAAGGCCATACACGGTTCAAATAACAAAGACCATATATTAATACCCAAACAAGACATTTCCTTGACCAACAATTCCTGGTATACATCTCCTTTGTGATGTTAATGATATCTACTAATCTACACATAATCAGCAATTTCCACCAAAGTCACAACAACTCTTATCGAACACATAGCAAGCAAGACCTGGGATATTGTGCTCTGCACTGACCGATTAGTAAGATCCTACTAATTAGACCTTAATGGGGTTTCTTGATAATGTATTAGCAGTATCGGCCCTAATTCTTATCCTGCTCCATATTTCTTCTACCTGATAATTATAGGCCAATATAGGCCTAGATTTTAATAGAGAGAGCAAAGAAATTGGAGACAAATGAGCAAGCCCCTAAACATATAGTTCTCCACTGGCCAAAGATATAACATACATGTAGCTGAGAATAACCTCATGAAATATCCTGTTAAAATGTGTCTTCATTATAATAACCTGAAGTTTGTTCTGTTCAAAATCATTTGACAGATAAGAAATTTAAGAATTCAGGTTAAACGAAGGGGGCATTTGTAGATTCTTCTCCACCAGTCCAGACAGAATAGTTTCAAGATCTTGGGAATAATGGATTCTAGCCCAATTTAGCAACAATAACATGATAATTATAGGCCAATATAGGCCTAGATTTTAATAGAGAGAGCAAAGAAATTGGAGACAAATGAGCAAGCCCCTAAACATATAGTTCTCCACTGGCCAAAGATATAACATACATGTAGCTGAGAATAACCTCATGAAATATCCTGTTAAAATGTGTCTTCATTGTATTACTAATAACCTAGAGCTTGTTCTGTTCAAGATCGTTTGCCAGATGAGAAATTTAACAATTCAGGTTATATGAAGGGGGCATTTGTAGATTCTTCTCCACCAGTTCAGACAGAATAGTTTCAAGATCTTGGGAATAATGGATTCTAGCCCAATTTAGCAACCATAACATGAGAGCTTCTTCACCACAAATTAGCTGAAGAACAAAAAATGTACCAGCACATTTGCCATCTAGAGACGAAACCCTTTCCATTACAAAAAAATCATATTCGGCATGATCAGGATTTTGGTCTTATTTGCATATTGCCGACCCACGGCGTATTTGCATATACCCCCGGCTTATTTGCATAACTCCTGACCAATCACACAACGGATCAGTGCCCACCTATTGTTCTCGCGTTTGTGCGTACGGTCTTGGAGGTTAGTATAAATAGAGTACGATATCGGACAATCCGTGTTACTTGATAAAGAGTTGCAGCGGCACTCGAAAGCTCATGAACTTGTAAGCTAGTGAACACTTTTTGCGAGAGTGATCACGAATTTCCTAGAAAGCCAGTGAACACTTTTTGCGAGAGTGATCACGAATTTCCTTGTTGACCATAGTAGATTGCGAGACAAATGAATACCCTCTAGCGATGATCAGGATACTTCAGGGGTGTGAGTGGTCACAAATAAAAAGATCTGAAAAAGCTGAAGAGTATTGAAAAAGTCTGAAATAGAAAGAGCTCCCATACTTTTTGTACAGAGGAAAGCCAAATAGAAGCTGAAATTCAGCTGAAAATCAGAACAAAAAATCTGAAATCAGATAAAAATCTGAACTCTCACACCCCTGGGATACTTTGCCTAATCAGAAATTGCAGGATAAATTGACATTTCTTTGGGCTGATGATAACAAGGCTTTTTAAGAAAATAGGCCTTTTTTCGCAGGAATGATGAATGGTCAGTGTGAAAAGACAAGAGATCCTATCATAAACAAAATCCTTACTCTGGTATGTTTGAAGACCCAGCCCTT
The DNA here is from genome assembly GCF_018143015.1 of Lytechinus variegatus. Taxonomy (NCBI): domain Eukaryota; kingdom Metazoa; phylum Echinodermata; class Echinoidea; order Temnopleuroida; family Toxopneustidae; genus Lytechinus; species Lytechinus variegatus. The sequence continues at coordinate 11,801,642 of NC_054757.1, forward strand.
CCCATGGTCTCTTATTTCCATGGTAACAAGAACCCTAAACAATTTGCACTACCTACTAACCAGGAGCAATTTATCATCTCAAATTTGATTCGGTAGAATATATTTTGATTTACAGTAGAACTTATGGGATTGGTCAAGTTCAGAACTGGATTAATAAGATTACTAAATCAACTGAAATGGAATAGAATGGAACGAATAATTGTGGAATAAATGAAATAAAGAGAAATGGAAAAGAATAAAATGGAACAAATTGAAAAGATGTGAAAGGGAATGGTATGAAATTGAGTGAAGTGAAATAAATTGCAATGGAATGGAATAAAAATTGAATGAAATTGACTGAAGTAACATGGAATTGAATGAAATAAAAAGAAATCAGAAGGAATGGAATGAAATTAAATAAAAAGAGGTTGAAATGAATGAAATAGAATAAATGCAATAAAATCATATGGAAAGGAACTACCGGTATTGGAATAGAATTTAATAAAATGAAATACCAATAAACGGAATGGAACTGAATAAAATCAAATAAAAGGGAACTGAATTAAATAAAATGAAAGGGAAGAAATGAATGGAATGAGACACAATTTGTAAAGTGTAAAACAATTTCATATATACCTACAAATCTATTCAGGCAAACCCCTTTCCATCATCTACCTGACTGCAAAGCAAGAAATGAATATATGTAAAATAAACATAAGATGATGCAATGGCTTGAAGTTCTTAATGACTAGAGGTTTAAATTTTGATAGAAAAGCACAGTGTTTGACTCTCCCAATATCCCAGCATGATGCTAATCAGATTTCATAGATTATTTCCTTTTTGATTTTTTGTGTAATATTCTGTATAGGCCTAGCCATGTTAGAAACAAATTATATCAGGAGTTGATTTAGTTGAGTTGATATTCAGTCATTCAGCATATGACCACAAATTAGTTTTCAAATTCAGCTTACTCTAACAAGAAAATAGGAGCTGACAAAAAGGGAGCATGGCTGCTGGTCACAGATCTATAATAATAAATAACAACAACAACAATTGAAAAAAATAAATTATAGAAGCAGTCAACAAACTTTTTTTTTCTACTGACAACACGTTCAATTTCAGATAAATCTTTTTTATTTTGGAACAATTGTAAACAATTATTTCACCCTGACCTGTCTAAAATAAATGAGTGTATTACCCTATAGTGCTTTTACACCTGTCTGAACAGGAAAAATAGTTCAATAATCCCTACAGGACAGCATTCTGAACTCTGGGTAAATCATACTCTCGTCTCCAGTTGTGGTTTAACTATGGAAAGCCAATCGTGATACAAATTGCCAATAGCAGTGATTTAAATCGTCAGCACATTCAGAGCTAAATTCAGTCATAGTTGTCTGGAAATAATTAAAAAAAAATCATTTTCTTCACCATAAAAGCACTGAGAAAGAATACAATAAACATTCGAACACAATAATGATAAAAATTGTATCATTTTCAGCTTCTCATACTATATACCGACTTAGGCCATGGCCTAATTTAAAGGTAAATGCTAGTTTTGGTAACGATATCAAAATGAGTTTGTACAGAATCCAATGAAATGACCACCAAAGTGTCTGTTTGTACAAATAAAATGCATGTGCCAAAGGATTCTGCAAGAAATTGTGTAATTGCTGAGAAAATCTGCAAATAAGCACAGGATTCGGGTAGAGCGTCGGGGCCCGACGCTCTAAGCAATAATTATACATTGTCCCAAGTGTGCCTATCTGTGTTGGGATCTTCGGTGTGAACATTTTTTAGCGTAAATTTCAAGATTTCACAAAGTTCAGTTAATGTAACTGTACCAGATCTAGATCCTTGATGATATACTGACAATTAAGCCTTGTTTTACAGACTTTCTCATGAAATCAGTGTTTACTGCAACTACTGGAATTTCTCTTTAAACTAGAGGTCAGACCACAGGCTATAGTACTTGGAGCAACCAATTCCAGTAAGCAATAGAACACACAGTATAACCAATGTCAGCTGCTAGATGAATATCATATACAATTTCTCTCATACAGGGTGTTACGGATAGGGGGAGCAGGCAGGTGTTCGGGGAAAGTTTTCTGATATGCTTTTCATACTGCACATATTTTTCGTAAACCAAGGGAAATTGGTGTTCCTAGGAGGGGGGTCTTAGCCCCACCAATTTCCAGGGGTTAAGCTTAACCACTTCTGTTTCACACTACGTTTTAGCAAAGTGGGCTAGCACGGCAAATAGTACAGTATTATCTGGCCTTGCAAAAAGCAGGATTAGCCGGATTATTTCGGTGCTAGCACCACAGTTGCGGTGATAAATTGCAATGCTAAGAGATGCAGTGTGAAACAAAACCAGGCTAAGGAAAAGTGGAGCTAAGCATTAGCCAATCACAGAAGGCAAAATTGCATGTTAATCAAGCTCTGTGTGGCAAAATCATCAACATTCATGAGCTGTGCGAAAGTCCGGGGTTAAGGCATCAACAGCGGCTTAGCAAATCATATGGTGTGAAAGACAGTGTGAAACCAATAGAAAGATGGAATGGGGTTAAGGATAGTCCGGGGGTTAAGAATAGTATGGGGTTAAAGAAATGCAGTGTGAAAAGCATATGAAAGTGCCAAAGGGGGCTAATTAGCTGCTTGGATTGCGATGAATGGGATCTCGCACAATACTTTCAATAGTGGCGAAGAAACCTCACGCAACACTGTGAAAAGCTCTCACACTTATCAGGCCCAGGTAACACTGATTTGACGTTTTAAAAATCGGAGCTACAAGGTCCCAATTGTCACATGTGTCTGTGATATGTTGTAAAAATGAAGCCCACAATAAATTGCACCCAAAAATCATAAATTAGTTCTTTAAAAAGTGAAAAATAAAGTGACTAGGAACATCATCCCAAGTAGACTACCAAGGCGAGGAGATAAATTAAATTATGACTTCTCATTCCGGATGAATTTGACTTATTTCTTCCTAGATATAAGATAAGATATTTATTCGTCTTTCTGTCTGCACATACATTTATCTTACAAGTGTGATTTCACATTCTACAAATGAAAATCAATTAACCATAAATCATTGTTACAGTAGAGAAAATAAAAGAAACACAGCAAATAACTAATTACGTATTGAGAGAAAGACAAGGAGAACCCCTGAAAAAGCAAGGCTTGTAAGCCTAGGGTCTCCTTTGTTTCAAGTACATGACTAAATAATATTCAGTGTGTACATGTAATATCCTTAAAAATACAAGAGGAACAAAACAGCTAAGAAAAAAAATAGCAACAACAATAAAACACACACAAAAGAGAAAAACTAAAACTAATCAATGACAAAAAACACACTAAAAAATAGAATACATTGCTTGAATGTACAATTATGAAGTCTAATAAACTAACAACAGTGTGATATAATTAAGGTATATATGATGGAACAAGAAATAAGTATCGATAACATGGCATGAAAAAAAGAGGAAGATCGTATGTAAAATACTAAAGTAAAAAACAAAACATGACAGAGGTAAAAGATACACAAGAAAAGAATACAATAGGAAAAAAAAAACCACACACATGAGCTGACCCTTTGCAGAAGAATCCAGTTACAGACAAGATACAAGATAAATAAATATTGATATATCATAACATTCTCCAGTCTTATATACATTTTTTTTTATAGGCTCCAAGATTAAAAAATAACATAGTATATAAAAGCATATCTTAACCTAGAGCAACTCACAAATAACAATTAAGAAGATAACCTGGTTGTTTTTTCATCTACATATATATGAGGAATATTGAATACAATCCACATCAAAGGTCAGGATTTTTATAAAAAGAAAAGGACCTTGTAATGCTAACCTGTCTTCAAGTGTCTATAAATGCTGGGCACTTCATTACAATTGGAAAATCAAAAAAAAATATGGAATATCATTTTCTTTCTATACTCGCCTATTCTATCAAATACACAAGCAAGAACAGGAAACCTTCAATAACAAGCTTTGCTTTTCAGAAGGTTTCTATTTCATTTCATACATTTAATATAATTGGCTTAACTTTGTTGAAATTTTGAAATGAAATAAATTTGTTATCAATCCATCAATCAAAAAATTATTAAAATTGCAGGATCGAATCAATAGCACTCCTTGCAGAAAATCCAACCCTTTCCAAGGGCCTTCTTGCAGGGAAGGGGGTTACATACATGTACATCAATTACTTTACCCCCCCCCTTCATTTTAGATAAGATAAAAAGATACAAGCAAGGTTTAGAAACCAAATGTTTCTTTGAATAATGTTTCTACCCCATTTCCATTCCAGTATGGGTTGGGTAGTAAAGAGCTAAAAGGCAAAGGGATGACCATAAAAGGGGATCATCTAACAATTTATGGATGCTCTGTTTAGAGTAGCATAAATACCATTGGCCATGAGCCCACTATTATCTGTCTTCACCAGTAGATAGGGTCATTTATATCTGTTACTGAATGTTTATACATTGGCTTTTGGAGGTAATGCGAAATACTTCACCAAGCCTCACTCATGAGAACATTTGCTTTTTTTTCAATTTTCAGTGCTCCAATTTCATCCTGCCTGCTGACAAATTTATCATTCTTGAGAGTACACAGATGAATAAAGAGCTTGGTTATTACGCTGACCTACTATACAAGGGCTGCCTTTAAAGCTTGTGTATAGTTTTGGTAAATCCACCAAAATGCACCTATCACTATTCGAATTCATTGCTAGCTAATATGAATGGATATGCCCTGTAACAGTTATGATGTGGAGGATATGAAATGAAAATGTGTTTTACAGGATAAATTTTGCGATTTTATATGGAAATTTAACTTGATCGGGTCACCCGATCAAATCAAAATATCTGTGTGTTTTTGTCTTTCAATTAAATCCTATTCCAAATCCTGGAATGGGCTGAAACTTTCAAGACATGTTCTTTATATGTAACTTTTGGATATTCTATCACTAAATTTATAAGATAAGTGCTTGAATGCCCATTTTTTAAATTTAAATCAAGCATCGCCAAGAGAGGGCGCTATATATCCAAGATTTGAATATTTGAAATTTTCTCAGAGAAGTGCAGTTGGAAAAAATATCTAACGGTCTCTACGCTTCAGTAAGACTGTCATATTAGATGATATTCGATTATCAATCACATTATTGACCCTTTACCAAAGCTATACACAGGCTTTAATTGACAGTATTTTTTACACACTAAAAACAAGTTTTATTGGTCTAGTTTCCAGTCCCTTCAGTCCTACCTTATCCCTTCTTATACCCTTTTTAGACAGGCTGAAATTTCCTTAACCCCGTACTATTGGTGGGGCTAAATGGCAATTTAGCCCCACCTATAGTATGGGGTTAAAGGTAAATGCTAGTTTTGGTAACGATATCAAAATGAGTTCGTACAGAATCCAATGAAATGACCACCAAAGTGTCTGTTTGTATAAATAAAACGCATGTGCCAAAGGATTCTGGAAGAAATTGTGTAATTGCTGAGAAATCAGCAAATAAGCACGGGATTCGGGTAGGGCGTCAGGCCCGACGCCCTAAGCAATAATTATACATTGTCCCACGTGCGCTTATCTGTGTTGGGGATTTTCGGTGTGAACATTTTTCAGCATAGATTTCAAAATTTCACAAAGTTCAGTTAATGTAACTGTACCAGATCTAGATCCTCGATGATATACTGGCAATTAAGCCTTGTTTACAGACTTTCTCATGAAATCAGTGTTCACTGCAACTACTGGAATTTCTCTTTAAGCTTAGCCCACTTTCGTTTTACACAGTGTTTTTGCAAAGTGGGCTAACCCCACCTATAGTACGGGATTATTTGGCCCTGCAAAAAAGCAGGGTTACCCCACCAATTGCGGTGCTAAGAGCAATAGTACGGGGTTAAGATCGCATGTGTAAAACGAAAGTGGGCTAAGCTTAACCCCGTACTATAGGTGGGGCTAAATGGCAATTTGGCCCCACCTATAGTACGGGGTTAAGGAAATTGTAGCGTGTGTAAAAAGTGTACGAGTGAAGTACTTGTACTACGAATGATCGACAAAAACCACTAGTCCGGGGTTAGCGAGTTTCGTGTGTGAAAAGCAAGCATTCCTTATCCGGGGTTAGCAATAACAATTTGGCATGTGTGAAAAGGAAAAAAAATAGTACGGGGTTAAGGATAGTACGGGGTTAGCGATAGTCCGGGGTTAAGAAAATCCTGTGTAAAAAGGGCATTTCTCCACTATCCTTGTTCGTTTTTCTACCGATACCCCCCCCCCCCCCCCCCCCAGAGTCTCATCTCATAAGGGCCATCTCAACCATCCACAGTTTTCAAATTAGCGCACTATTTCTGATCCGGCAATTTAACCTAACCTGAACAATCTCAAGATTATTTGCAATGGAGACGCAATTATCGCCCTAGTTCGTAGGATTAATCTCGAGATTGCAATACCAAGTCAACTTAGGCTTATTTGCACGATAGCGCGCTATTTTACGTATTAACACGCTAATACATAGGTGCAGACGCACTCGGGATTATTTATTCACGGCGTCAGACCATAATGCATCAATGCCTTACTCGAGCAGGAATCGCTCTTCTTGTGATGATGGAGGCAGGGTTTCTTGAATCTCAAGATTAATCGTGAAGAGGGCCGATCGGGCTAAAATCTCAAGATTGAGCAAACTCAGGATGGTGCAACATCGCCTTTTGTGTTCTTTCCCTTCTTTTTTTCTCACTCTTTCTACCTCTCTCTCCCCCCCCCCCCTCCTCTCTCTCAATCACACACACCATATGTTTTCAGTATCTAGTGAAAAAAATCTAAATATTTTTGTTTTGTTTCTGACCATTCTACATCTGTTTCCTTGCTTTGGCACAAATTTTGAGGCACAAGAAAAATACAAAAGTGATCTGGATATGGTCCCACAGCAGTAAGAACACGGCTCTGACTGGCTTGTCACCCTTGCATTCTTGTACTGTACACATTGGGTGATATCAGGTGTTATCCCTCAATATCTAACATCGCCTTCCCCTCCTAATTTATCCCAAAACCCAGTGATCAAGAGGGGAGCGGGGAGAAAGAGTTCTTCAAGACTGTTCGGATCAGAGGATATTAAAACGGAAATTCTTCTCCACTCAGAGATCACCATAAATACAAAGTCTCTGTCTCTCCCTTTCTTTTCTCTCTGTCTCTATCTCTCTCACTTACACCCTTCAAATCATTCCATTAATTCAATCCTGTACAAACTTTTTTTACAAAATGGATATCTTTTATTACAGACCAGTAATTTTCTTTCCTTGTGAGGGTTAAGGTACATATTTTTTTACACAATTTCAGATATTCTATTTTATTTGAAAAAATATTTTCAACAATTTTCTTCTATGTGAACTTATAATATTGAATTCATGCGTCCTTTTCTTTTATCAATCTTAGATTTGGTTGTTGTGTATTTTTGGACAATGCATCAGTGGTTGGATCGCAACAATTTTCCTTCCAAAGGCCAAGTCCACCTGAATTTTATTTTTTGAATGATCTTTTCTGAGTTGTTGGTAGTTATATCAATCACAAATGAAATGCAGCATGGCTGATGATTTCAATTAATGATATCATGATTGGTTTACAACAAATCCATCATCAATATCTATTCAATTAATATTGTCATGAAAACATACATCGACCATATGTGCAAAAATGTTGTACTATGGAATGATACCTTTATGTTCAAAGCACACATCACAACAGAAAATACATATATTATACCATGAATCTTCACAACAAAATATATAAAATTTGACTATTTTAGCTCTGGCAAAAATAAAATTGAAACACCTGGTGGTGGGAAGGGAACATAACAGAAACTGGAAAAGGAGAAAACGATCAAATAAATCATTGTACATGATCATACTGCTTCCTGTAGAGAGTCGCAAGCACTGTACACAGAAATGCATGGGTGGGAATACATAGAAATATTTGGCCAAAAGAATTCAGATTTTCCGGGTCACAGCTTGAACCAATCCTTTGCTGGGAATTTTTTTTCCTTTTTTTTAAATGTAACACGTAACATGAAAAGAACTTGAACGCTCACATAGTTATTGTTTTCATTTCTTCCACAATAGAAGTGTTGTGTTGCTTGAAACTGATATTAAACAAAGAATGCAGTTCAGGGATTGTGATATATTTTGTAAAACTGAATAGATATCTTAATGAAGCCATGAAAAATATTTTGGTAGAAAGTAAAACCCTGTTTTGAAGTACCGTAATAAAAAATATACACACATCACTTTATCTTTTACCGGACTTCAGGGGGAGGGGCTTGATGAATTGAGGTTATGCCTTGGAATTATCTTGAAAAGAAATGCAAAATGATAAAATGATCAAAGGAACTTCCGAAGAGATGAAAGAAAAGCATTTAGAAGCAAGAACATGTATGTGATGGACGAAATAAAAACATATTTTTTATGTACACTGTTAACTGTTATTCCACCTGATCCGTAATAATTTATTATTACAATGTAGGCCTAAATACAAGGGAACACCAAGTATATTACTAAAAATATATATCCAAATACAATGTATATCTGTTATGTGAAACATTATGATTAATTTTGTCAATAATGATATTGTTTTCATTCACTATCACTTAAAAGTTGAAAGACAAATGAAGTGCAGACTGGCCGAATCACAAATAAAAACAATGAAGCTATTATTAACAAAACGAAAAATAAGAACATGGAAATTAGTACTTTTTAAGAAAATCATATTAATGATACTATGTCCAACCTGTCTCCATGGTATATTACTACACAGATTGCAACTCTCAAACTGCCGCTCAATAACAGATTCTCCATCACTTCAAAATGAATACGCGATGGGGGGGGGGGGGGGTTGCAGACGACAGCTGAATGAACATTTGGTAGTACTCAAAAAGCCATCATTTTCTTCAGATTACAGAGAATCTAAACATAGCTAGAGCCTGTTGGCATATTAAAGAGCCGCAGTAGCATAGCTGGAATTCTGCCTGTCACTTCGTTCCAAAACCACCATCCATCATACACTAAAAAACACATCACTCATTCCTGGCAAGAATGTACAGATTCAACCACTAGATGGCAGTATACACATTTTTAAATTGGAGTCTACTACCATGGAGCTCCTTACAGGTCCATTCTTGTACTTTCAACCACACCCCTGCCTTAATGGCTTGGTGTTGGAGATCTTTCTGCAACCACCTCAATTTCTAACCTTTTGTAACTCTTTTTCATCCATTAACAAAGTCTTGCATTTGTCATCTTCCTCTATATATGTAATTTAAAAATCACTCCAACACCCCAAAATCAAATTCCAAAATGCAAAATCTATTTAATTCTAATATGGCTGAATTAAAAAAATATATATTTTGAGAGAATTTTAAAACTACATGTATTTCCAAAATATATACCATGTAAAAAACACAGGCTTTATTTTCTTTCCAAATAAGGCAGTAATCAAATTTTACTGATTTACCAACACAACATGATGTTAATTACTTACATGAAGGTATTTAACTTGATTGATGGTGTTGATTATATTGCAAAAATAATAGATCATAACTTGAGTCTGATAATATAAGGGAAAAAACTCGTAAAACTAACCGTATATTTTCCACGCCACAGGGTAAAGCACTTATTTCTTAAATTGTATTGCATGTTTATGTCTTAAAAGATAGATGTGAATTAGAATTACAAAGTTCATGATAGGTATTAGACATAGAAGCATTCATTCTACTAGAGAAAGAAAGAAATAGATCCTTTCAAGAAAGACTTCAATACACAATAGCCGATCTCATTATGAAGACTCATAAATTGAAAATACACTTGCACAATAACAGAATATAAGATATTGCATTCTCATACACGACATATATATGTACATACACATCATAAAACACAATGATCATTTGAAAATGAATCCTTGTAATACAAGAGTATATATATACATACATGTATGTACAAGTATGTGTGGTAACAATACTGAACATAAGTTGAAACAATGAATACACTTTATAAGAAAACATTGAATGAGGTTGACATGGCTTGTCAAAATAAAAATTGCTCATGAATATTATGTACAATGAGAAAAATACATGTAAGAACAACAAAACTAAGGTTTAGATGTAAATACAAAAGTTGTACACACAGAGATTTTAAAATTAGTTGGAGAGTTCATACAGTACATTTTAGGAAATGAACAGATGAACCAATACATTGCAATGCATTCTCATCGGAAGTTGGACAAAGCCAGGGGAGCATTTTATAAGAGGACGTTTTATCCGACAAGTCCCATTTTATTTGACAGTTACCATAGTAAGAGCGCTTCTCAGCCAGTTAAAATCAAGGGAAGTTCTCAGATCTGACAACATAAACAGACAAAAATGGTCTTATATCCTGGGTATCATAAGGCGTTTTCAAAACGGCTCAAAGTTTGTCAGTTCCAGGTATTCTCTGATTGGGGAATTTGCCCTGATCAACCCCGATCAGAAAATAGTTTTTTTGCCAATGTGATTGCAAGTTACTTGTAATATCCCCCCCAAAAAATACCTGCTAAATAGTAGGTACTTGCCAAAATTATACAATAATTTTCATAGGGATTTTTCCATCGTTGTGGGGATTTTGGAAGTGTGAAAGCAAATTACAGGAACTTTCTCCATCCAGCGATCAGATGAGCATTAGTGCCTTTGCCTCACCTGCTAATCAGACTATTTACTGCGCTTGCTCAGAACTTCGGGAACTTACCCCGAAAGGGTGTGCTTCGGGACGATATGAACGCGGAAAATAATTGTCTGGTACTTTTTAGCCTGAACAAGTTCTCGTAACTCTACTCTTATATGAGAGCACGTGTAGTTAAAATGATTACTGCCCTCTTTTATTGAAGATTGTAGGGTCTAGTTTCCCTGCATCAATCTCATCTGAGTGAATAAGGTATTTACAAGAGAGTATCTCATGAAATAATTAAGTCAGGTCACAAAGAAAGAGAGAAAGAAAAGGAAGGGAGGATGACTGAGGTGGCTTTCACTGTCGATTCCGTTATGAGCCAATCAGATGCAGGGATTTCAATAGCTTATAACAAATAATTGTATCATGATATGTAGTTGATGGATAATCACAAGGCAGCGTTGATTTTTCCTCAAATAGATTTTAGTATTTTCTATTTGCAACGTACAGATTCCCACTTTCGAAGCTCCATTGGAAATGTTTGATCTATCACAATCCTAAAGTTCATTCTCTAAGCATTTGACTGACATCATCATCTCATACATGTATGTGATTACCGTTATGATGGACAAACACAACATCGCTTTTTGTTTGAAATAAGGGTACTCATTCAAAAAATAATAATATAAAAATAATCATATATCTCAAATAGAAAAGAAAATAGACTGAAAAGCAGAGATATTCCGTCAAACATATCTGATGTATTGTTTCTAAGAGTGTCAAAGCAAGTAAAAAAAAATGCTACTTGGTACTGTAACAGTGGAAATGGAACACTGGAATCAAACTCAATCCTCAAAAACTTCCAATTGATGGAATAACAATGGATGAAAAGCATGCCTTAAAATCACTTCATTGCTGCTTTCTACACCAGGGTCCTGTAACACAAAGGTTAGCGATTGATCATACCCTTAATTGATTGTACATTGTAGGCAATGGAATCAATCGAAGGAAAAAGTTCTATGATCATTGCTAAATTTTGTGTTACCGGCCCCGGTTTCCCATTTAAGTCCTGGGTTGAAGGCGGCACTGAGGATAAAAATGCCTTGATGAACGCATGGTGATTAAACAGATAACAGATGGATGATGCATGCAAACAATTCATTACCTGGATCAATCTCTCACTTGACCAGGGTTAGTATTGCTCCTCGGCTGTTAGCCTCTGCCTCGCGCCAAGCTCCTCCCTTTCATCCCCTGGCCCCGCCCCCAGCTCCCCTGATGGGTGGCTGACTGTCGAGGGTCTAGTCTCTTTCTCCAGGAGTTTTGGGCCGCAGAGCGTGACGAGGATGGCACCAATGGGTGCTGTGATCAGGATGCTCAACACGGCAATGGTCAAGAGCTAATTGCAAATTGGAAGAAAAAAAGATGATATATTCGAATGAAAAGTAGAAAATATGCATATATACATGTACATCTGAATGAAGAACAAAGATGTAGGGTAACAATGTCTTGCATTCCTTTTGTCAATAGTGAGCAAATGTTATGCATGCCCAATATACCAAAAGTTATATGGATAATCAGGTAATATCATCAGACCTGCCAACCTCTGGGAATGAAAAAGTGTATTCTGTGATAAAAAAAGGTGTATTTTTCCCCAAAAAAGTTCATAATAAAATGCGTGGTGCACTCAATCGCGGCGCTCAAGCTGCATGCAAGCAAATGCGCATTGCTCTTGCAGTTGAAAAAAAAAATTGAACATGTGTATATCTCACCCTGGTTTTAACAAAATGATTGAAAAAAAAAACCAAGTTACCTGAAATTGCACTGATCTAATTACCATATTTGTGTAAGTTTTATAAAATAGAGACGTATAGAGATGATTTTTCTCAATTTTTTTTACAACGTATTTTTTAAAGAAAAAACGTACTGCCGTATTTTTATTGCAAAAACGTACTAAATACGCCCAAAACGTACTGGTTGGCAGGTCTGTATCATCGATATTTTATTACCTGATCAACACCAAATTGGGAGGGGTTTCTGCCACATGTGTAGTCCACATGGCTAATTATGCAGGCGTAATGGAATATGTGACCTGTGTTGTTGCCAGAGTTAAACTGTCTGGTGTTCTAGCCTTATATTTTCAGTATCAGAAAATGGGAGGCAGTCAGGGCCATTTAAAAATAATACATATTTGAAAGACAACTGTATTCTTTGCATCCAAATAATGTAAAGTCACCTCCAATCACTTATTCATTGTAATTGTTTTGGAAATACTATAATTGAATTTTCAAACCGGAAAAAGGGTTATCAAGAAAATGAAGTGAATGCTGGGTAATCTAGACTACCCGCTGTATGTCAGACCCCGTTGCATAAAAATTACTATTCATAAGGGAATGAAGCCATGAAAGACCATTTAGATAAAATACATGCTTTATCTCAGACATCTTTGTGAAAATGGCTCAATTTTCTGTTACATTCAATTACCTTATCAAAGGATAAAAAAACAATATCATGAATAAAAGAAGAAGAATTTATGAACTATTCAAGAATCCAGGTGATAGAACTGACACAAAAGCAATGAAAAGCAGTTTGCAGGGTTCCTGTGCAAAAGACAAGACTCTGACTATTGGATAGATGCCTAGAAATGGTAAATAATTTCTCATAATTCTCCAGAAGATGACAAGAACACATTTGTTGAAACATCACATTTGGGTGGTCCTTTTCAGGACCAACACGTGCCCATGAAAGAATACATTGTGTACCGTGAAAGCACTACACTTTTCTCCTTCGCCATGGAAACCTTCAAAAATAACATCATTTTCACAATTTGTCTGGCTTACTTGTATTCCTCTGAGTTGGTTTGCTTCATCTGTTTCATCCACTATGCCTTGCTTCATGACTTCATCAAGGGCTAATGGTCCCAATGCAGCCTGAATGGAGAGATGAAAGCAATGAAATACATTTTTTTAGAGCTGAACTGTCTTCTATCTCTAATCAATACTCATACAATGTTAAAGCTGACTGCAGTCCTTACATGTACATTCAGTCTGTAATCCAATTAATTGGGAAAAGTCTTGTAGATTAATGTTCTGATTCAGTCATATATGGACGATGCTGAATCATAAATCACCATTGTTGCAACCACTACCAGCACCACAATCATTATCATATTCAGTATCAGTCTCACTGGCATTTTTAGCTCATAATTATCAGCATCAGTAATATCAGTATCATCACTACCCACCATCAGTATCAATTTTATAACAATAATTACAAGCATTATAATAATCACCATCATCATCATCACCACCACCACTACCGCCAACATCATCATCACCACCACCACCTTCCACCACCATCATCATCACCACCATCATCATCACCGTCATCATCATCATCATAATCACCATCATCATCACCATCATCATCATCATCACCACCTTCCCTCATCATCTTCATCATCACCATCACCATCATCATCATCACTATCATCATCATCATCACCACCTTCCATCATCATCATCACCATCACCATCATCATCATCACTATCATCATCATCATCACCACCTTCCATCATCATCATCATCATCATCACCATGACCATCATCATCATCACCATTACTAACAGGAGCAGAAGAAGCGATGTCATTTATGATACAACTAACACTATCTAAAGCATTCAAGTCTTTTTACCTGGACAGTAGCCTTTGGGAACCAAGCAAAGATCATGAAGAGCTTCTCTCTTTTGTTGAAGTCAGCTCCAAGAACAGACAGCCAAGTTGCTGCAATACGAATCACTAATCCCAGGATAAGAGTGGCTATTCCAAGACCTGTAGGCGAGCAATCATAATAGCAGTTTGACTTCAACATAAAATTCAGGAAGGCATTTTACAAAGAATGAAGTGTGACTGAAAATTATGTCAAGAAATTAATAAATGAAAGCCATGAAAAAAACATTATGGAAAACTTTTTTTAAGGGGGGGGGATGAGAGTTCCAGAGGGTCTTTCAGAATATAAAGTAAGCCTCATTCTTGAGTGAACATGGCAACTCCAAAATCTGTCTTTTCCTTATTCTATGAATCTCAATGTCCTGGAATTCTTCTTCATGGATAAGATCTTTAAATACTATTAAGCAAATTATTCTAATGATTGCGGGTTGTATTAAAGCTTAGGAAGAGCATTTCAAATTTACAGAAAACCAAAAATTTATTTAGGCAGACTAGTAGGACTTCAGCTGGGCGGTCACATAGGCCTAAATTCACAAAGGTGGTTATAAAACCAACAGTTGAACCCATGATTTATGCAGATTTCTTGTATGAATTATGCTTAATTTACCGTGTACTATACTGAAAAGTGTCCAATACTGATGCCCGCTTTTGTCACGATGGGCCAAATTGACACCTGTTGCCATGGTTAAGTACACTTTTTAATTAATGAGTCCACTGTTTTGAAGAATGTAGGGGAAGGCGGGGTAAGTTGAGCATAGGGGCAAGTTGAGCCACCAGCCCCAGGCCAATAATGAATGAGTCAGACATTGTGGTGGTGTCATGTATTGATGACCCTTAGCATAACCCCTAACCCCACCATATTGTTTTCAACTTTGAAACAAAAAGTAGTTTTTTAGAGGGAAAAATATGAATTTCAGCCAAAAAAGTAAAAAAGAGTGTGAAATAGATAAGTGGTTTATAAACACACACGTCTTTAAATATAATCAAGACATGATAACAGCATTATTAGTCCAGGTATGGATCTTCATTCTTGTCATAGTCTTTTATAAGATGGATGCATATTAAATGTGTGGATACAATATTATCGCACTAAGTTCGGACTGGGGTAAGTTGAGCCAAACAGCATGGGGCAAGTTGAGCCATGGTAATTCCTATGGTAATGTATCTTAAAAAACAAACAAACCATAAAAATCGATTGAAATGCTGGCTGAAAGGAGCAAATTTACATGACTGCTCTTTTCCTTTTAAAAGATGTTAGTATTTATAGAGAATTAGCAAGTGAAAAGACTTTAAACAAAAAATTGGCATGCTGGTTCTGCCCTCATACATTTTGTACATAGTTTTTGTGGCTCAACTTACCCCAGAAGGTGGCTCAAACTTACCCCATATATGGGGCAAGTTGAGCCATTTGACATCGTTTTTTTCAAAGGTCACGATGACTTTCAGTGTGGGGATAGAAAGTTATATATAGGTGGAAAATATTTCAGAAGAATTAAATTTCAAGGCAAGGTACTTATTTCGACAAGATTATTAATCATATCAATTCTATCATGCAAAAAGCAAAAACTGTCACAACTTACCCCGCCTTCCCCTACTCATTAAATCAAAACCATGGACCCATTAATAAAATTGCTTACTTAACCTGGCAACAAGCATCAATTTGGCACACTGTGACAAAAGCGTACATCAATATTGGACACCTTTTAGTACATGCGGTGAATTCAGCGCAATTTGTACAGGAAATCTGCAAAAACCATGGGTTAAACCAATGGTTTTCAAAACCACATTTGTGACTTCGGGCAATAATGTCACCAACAGACCCATGTAGACACTCAATAGCAGCCTCTCTTCCGATATGCTCAAATAGAATCAGCTAAAAACAGCAAACTGACGAAATTGAATATCTTAATCAATATCTGAATGTTACCAAAATACACATCAGACAAACAGAGATATTTGGTACTTAAATGCTACCAAAGCCTCGCCTACCTGTATCCATCTTACTCCAGAGTAAACTCCACTCCTTTAAGACCAAATAGAATTTGTGCAAATGGTCTTCAGGGCCCCCGTAACACAAACGTTAGCAATAATTTTCTAAATGAAATGGCCAATCAAGATCGTCGTTGCATGTGCATTTTACTCAGTGGACTGACCAGGAACCAATCAGAATTGTTCTTTCAAATTTGAAATCAATCACTAACCTCTGTGTTTTGGGGACAAGACTAGCGCTAATTGGCACAGCACACTATTTGCTGTAACATTATACATGTACAATTGCTTAAATTCTAAGCCTTCCAAGGGCTGAATGAGCGATATGAAATAATAATGATATATGTGATTTGTAATGTGCCAAATCCACTCGGCAGAGTGCCCAAGGCGCAGTGAAAGAAAAAAAAATATGAAAGAGAAAAGTACAAATATAATAGGAATAGATTCAGGAACAATTAAGAGCAGGAAGCATTGAATAGACGAGTCTTAAGAAACACCTTGAACATTTGCCTGCGAGCTACGTGCATCTCAGGACATATTTGGGAAAATATATTACTTTTTGTGTTCGCAAGCTACCATAATCTTACCCACTGTCTGTCCGTCTAAATATTCGAGGGCAACCTCTGCTCCGATGAGACCAAATAGGATTGGTTCAAACAGCCACCAGACCACACCAATCAGATTTCCAACTGCGACCTATCACATTGAAGAGAAAGGTAGTATTCGAATACAGATATAGTGATACCATTGGTATATAGATCAAAGTTGGGATCATTCCCACATGGATAGATTTGTGGACGTATCCTCGGCATTGAAGCAGAAGGTACAAATGCGTTTCAAAATGCCTTTCTGTTTACTTCTTGTGTTGAACTGTGTTTCTTGTTCAAACAAGGTCTGGATCTAGAACTTTGCATGGTACAACAAATTTTTCAAACCCATATTCAAAGTCCAGTTTGGGTTTATCATCCACCACAGGTACCCTGAAAGGCATTTTGAAACCTCAATTTTATCCCAGGATAGATACAATAAACATGCATGGATGTCACAACACAAAACATTTATGTAGGTACATCACAAAAAAATGATCATTATCAATATTTTCATTCACCTTCTCGTCCTTCCAACCTAGAGCAGCCATGAAAGCAAGGGTGAGACATCCCAGCGCTCCAGCCCCGGGGAAGGATGCTGCGGTGCTACCAAACACGGCAAACAAACCACCACAGAACAGGAACAGAAACCGAAGATTCGTCAGGGTTTTCTGAGAGGGAACAGCAAACAATGAATTGAATGAAGTAAGAAAAGCACAATAAAATCAAAAAACCCGCTGTGAAACAGTCCTATGCATGTCATCATGACTGCTCAATGGCTGATGTCATATCCTCATTTTCATTTTTGCTTCCTTACCTGAAATTTTTATCATTTCATATTTATTTTATCACACATGTGTATAGAAAAAACACTCCAGTATCCAACTAGTTTACAGCAATAACAATCCATGAAAACTTCTGTAAATGTATTTTAACAGGAATCCATGTAGGCCTGAGTCTGAACAGACGGAATACCGGAATGCATCCGATGTGAGTGGATTCTGGTTTTGATGTGAGCGGGTTCTGGTTTTGTTTTTTCAGTTCAGGGAGTTTGATAAAACAATGTAATACATAACATATAGTGTAACATCTTATTCTTCTGAATATATTAACAGAATTAATGAGTATGTTTTATTCAGGCTTACCAATCGTAACCTGGGTTTCTTCGTTACATTTCAGGTGACCACCGGGAAAAATATGATGAAAAGACAGGAAAAAATTTGCCGATGTTTACATGGCCATCTTCCTTTGTTAGTATCTAAAGCTATGAGATGCCTATAGAGGGCAGCAGACTCTATATGCAGCTCGTAGCTTAGCTACTAACAAAGACAACAAGATAGCCATGTAAACATCCGCAAGTTTTTCCCCCGTCTTCTCAATATTTTCTTCTTTGTTTTAATGAAGAGAACAAGATGGCCACATAAACATTGGCAAGTTTTTTTTCCTGTCTTCTCATATTTTTTCTAGTTTTTTTATGTTAGTTTGAAAATTAAATCAATAGTGCATAATCTGTGACTTCTTTGTACTTCCCTGTTGGTAAATTCATTTATCGGGATACCGGATTCTGACCAGCGCAACACTGGCAGATTCCGGAACAAAAAATTCTGACATGACTCAGGCCTAATGATATGAACGCTTAGTTTTACATTCATTTATTGATTTATTCATTCTTTCACATGAAAACAGACATGTATGAATAATTTTGACATATTTCTAGCACGATATTGATTCTCCTTAAACAAATTCTGGGTTTTTTCATCGTTTTTCCTTGTATTTCATTGTTGAAGCTCAAATCATATATTCTAGGACTCATTAAATCTTTGATGGGAATGAAACAGAGTAGAACACCAGCAAACAATCCAAATAAACACCAATCACAACCTCTAAAGGACTCACCATGTCTTTACTTGGTATACACCAGAGTAAAACACCAGCAAACACCCCAAAACAAACACCAATCACAACCTCTGAAGGACTCACCATGTCTTTGCTTGGAATGAACCAGAGTAGAACACCAGCAAACACTCCAAAACAAACACCAATCACAACCTCTGATGGACTCATCATGTCTTTGCTTGGAATGAACCAGAGTAGAACACCGGCAAACACTCCAAAACAAACACCAGTCACAACCTCTAATGAACTTACCATGTCTTTGCTTGGAATGAACCAGAGTAGAACACCAGCAAATACTCCAAAACAAACACCTATAACAACCTCCAAAGGACCCTGGAAAATCTTCAAAATGAGACTACCTGTTAAAAAAAATAGAAAAAAATGTATTAGTTTAAAAACACTTTAAAAATAAAATTTCAGATCATTTATTTGCATTCAGAATATGTCAGCGAAGAAAACTATTCATGAAGGATGTAGGAATTAGTCATTTTACATTGAGTTGCCCTCAGGAAGCTAGTACACATCATTCCACAATATACACGTATCCCACAAATGCACTGCATAGGTTATAATGTTCCTTAATCAGATATCTTGGGCAAACTTCATAAGGATGTACTTAGTTATTACACAACACCATTGTGACAGCATCATACATATAATATTGAGCATTGTACAATGCCTCCTTAGCTTGTTGTACGCGAGCAAATGGGAGGCTGAATGTTAAACATTCGTACCAATGCACAAAAGACGTACCATCCAAAATGTATCGTTGCACGGCTTTAGGTGATGTCACAATACGATTTAATTCATTGCGCTCAGTAAAATGAAGGTGCAATGCGCGTATAAGCCTGCTGGCTAAATGCTGTCCAAGGTCATGTGCCCTTGTGGGAATTTGCTTTCCGCTTTCAGTATTTTTGCTCCCTTTTCATAGATTACTATAGGGATAAACTCTTGTTTTTTTCATATTTTTGCTAAATTCTGACGTGTTGTACAACACAAATAGCGAACATTGTTATTCTTGCAATGGTGCAAGATTTCGCATTTGGTGAAAGAAAGAAATGCTTTATTCAACTTGGCTAATGCCCCATTGAATAGAGTATCTTTCTTTCACCTCATGCGAAATCTCGCACCATCACACTCATGCCTATTCACTATTTGTATAATAATGGTTCAGGAATGGTTAAAAGATGACAAATTTCACAAATTTTACATGCTACTAGAAATCCTTGGATCTGATTGGCTGGGAGCAAAAAAGTCACAGAAAATCACTGACCAAGTTCTTCATGAAATGCTCCCAAGGGGCCTGGTAACACAAAGCTTAGCAATGATCGTAGAACAATTTTTTTTTACCATTGATCACACTGACTACAAAGTACAACTAATTATCAATAGCAAGTGCACGATTAATCGCTAACCTTTGTGTAACAAGCCCCTGGTGAGTATCCATGGCGCGTTGTGGCCCAGTAGATTAGTCTTCTGACTTTGAAACAGAATGTCGTGGGTTCAAATACCAGCCATGGCGTAATTTCCTTTAGCAATGAAATTTATCAATATTGTGCTGCACTCAACCCAGGTGAGGTGAATGGGTATCCGGTGGGAAGAAATTCCTTGAATGCTTGAGCGCCTAGGCAGCCCAGCTAAAGCCGAAGTAATAATAATAGCAGGGCCCGTTGGGAGAACAGTTTTCAGAACTGAAGTGGCTTCCCTGGGTAAATATACCTATATTATTATCATTTTTATTATATTATTATCCTTTTACCTGATGAGAAAGATATCCCCATGGCAACTCCGAAAGCACTGATGCACAGGACGTTGTCCAGGCTACAGGAAGCTATGGTGAGGGTCGGGATGCCTTTCCTGGAACCATAGCCTCCCTTCTGCAGGACCAGGAGACATGGAACCACCACAGCAGGAGAAACAGCAGCCAAGACAAACCTGGTAAATGGGTGGAAGTTGGAACACTTAGAAGCAGCAGCGAGGAAGTTGTTTAGCAAAATAACATTCTACTGTCCCCGTAAAGCTGCAGGAATAAAATGCAGTGCTTACTTAAAGAAACCCTCCTACAATTATTATTTATCATTGATCTTGCTATTGTTTTAGGTCACTAATGATATAATCAATATTATCAAATATTATTACTATTGTCATTATCACCAGTTTCAGATTCTTGTTATAAAATATACAAAGATTTCAACTTAAGATGATGGGAATAAAAACAATTGCCAATCTGGGCCCCGTAAAACAAAGGTTCGCAATCAATGGCTAAAATGAAATGGCCTATCTAGATCATTGTTGCATGAGCATTTTGCGCAGCAGATTGACTAGGAACCAATCAGAATTGCTCTTTCGAATTAGCAATTAATCCCTATTTGTGTTACAGGTGGGAGTTTCATAAAGCTGTTCGTAAGATACAAATGACTTTACACACAACTGGTGATCTTTTCTTGTGCTATGTGATATCCCTATGTAATTGAGGTATGACCTAGGAACAGGTTCCAGCCTTGCGTTAAGTCGTTCGTAACTTTACGATCAGTTTTATGAAACACCCCCAGGACCCTGATGTAGTACACAAGAACCGGTGGGTGTTTCATAAATCTGTTTGTAGGTTAAGAGCGACTTTAAGAACGACTGGTGATCCTTTCTTGTGGTAAATACTACATGGTATATTCATTGGCAATGGTTTAGTGCGTAAAAAGAATCACGAGTCGTTCTTAAAGTCACTCATAACTTATGAACAGCTTTCAGATTGATTTCACACGGTGACTGATGCAATCAATTTCAAAGATTTGTGTTCCAGGGCACTAGATTAAAATGGTTAAAAGGATTCCAATAGCACATAGCTGACAAATTATCTGGATTGTTGCTGGTCAACATGACCTTGAAACAGGAACCATGAAAGAATGATCACATTGGCAATCAATTTGGCATGACCTAGGAGGTACTGGCACATGCAGAGAATGAAATCAAAACACCTAAATTCTGATAGAAAATGGTGAACAAAAAGGTTTCCTCCAAATTTTGTCTCAACATTTTAAGTTCAAGAATATGAAGACTTTAGTTAGTGACAGTTTGGGATGACCTTCCTTTAGTTAGAGTGTAACAGAGATTTCTTGTGTTTTATACCTTTGATTATATGCCATGATGGGAAAAAACAAAGAAAAAAAATACTTGGCTTTAAGAGTTCTAATTCATCCAAATAAGC
This sequence comes from Lytechinus variegatus, assembly GCF_018143015.1. NCBI lineage: Eukaryota > Metazoa > Echinodermata > Echinoidea > Temnopleuroida > Toxopneustidae > Lytechinus > Lytechinus variegatus. The sequence goes on from NC_054757.1 coordinate 11,823,717, forward strand.
TCAAATATATGGAAATCCATCATTGTCAAGGTTTTCCGACTGGAAATTTGCATTATATCCTTTGAAGTAAAGAAAAATCTCACAGAATTGTAAAGACAAGATGAATGAATGTATAAGTATACATTATATCTAGAAAACATGAATAAACATGTATTTTGTAAGTTGTCGTTGCTGGCTTTCCAAACTTGAGGTTGATCGGACCATAGTAGGTCCATGATCGGATCAATCCTAACTTTTTGTACGACAGGACCTAGGTTGCTTACCCCAACATGAAAGCCCACTCCCAGGGGAAATCCAGGAAAAAGTGAGAGGCGACAGCTACGATCGTTGCCTCCAAGATAGACGGTACGAAGGAGAGCCTGGCGCACACGAAACTAAGCCTTCGAAGAGCCTTGGCGTTGATACCAAGTCCAGCACGTAGGAGGATTACCACAAGGGCGATGCTACGAAGAGCGCTGGCCCATTCGCGGGAAATGTCGTTGGCTATGTCGATCGCTTGGACATTCTTAAGAATGAAACCAGCAGCTAGCATGCCTACAGAAATTATGGTGTCAGATGAAAAGTGATATAAGATCAAAGAAACTTTATAAAACAATATTTCTCATTAGCTTTTGTTGATTATGATTGTTTGGTAATTCTTTAGAATAAACCCACTAGCTAGCATAGCTATGGGAAAATTAAAGGCAATGGACAAGAAGAGCTACTAAACTTCATGAAACAATTCACACATTACTGATGCGATCACCATCAATATTTTTGCAGTAAGAATAGTTTCAATTTCTTTTTCAAAACTACTATCTTCTGGTGCTATTCACTGGATTTGAAATGAACGATGTGCCATTTTCAATGCATAGCTTGGGCTGGTTTCTCATTATAAAAACAGTTTAAGGTCACAAAGATAAACTAGCATCATAGCTGAAAACTATCAAAACATGGATGGAACTGCATATTTACAGATGATGGATAAAAAGCAGACTTTTTAGTAATTCAAATTCCCAAACCAACGTACTCAAAGAAATGACAATTTCGGAGGTTAGTTAATAAAAAATCATACATATCGGAGTACAGGTACTGTATTTGAAGGATGATTATGCAAAAACTCAATAAAAATAATATGATTTCTGATTAAAAAACAAAGAAACAAAACTTCCATACTAATGTATGTCTTACTCTTACTCTGATGAATCTGGAAAAAAAAACAGCAGTTCAAAGGTTAATATATTCATTACCATAGCAACGTGAGCTTACCTAAAAGGGCTGGAAGCCTAAGAATTTTGTTCACCAACAGCCCTAGAACGATACTGCTGATAACAAGTACATATATTCCGAAAAGATTGCCGCCCGGTAACGCTTCAGCCCCTGTTATGGTGAACATAACTGCCCACAGCAGCAACACAAGTATCAGATAAGTCACAGTCCTGCCAACAGTACCATGAGGAGGGCAGAGAAAAGCAAACTTGAAACGTCTCCACCTGGAAGGGTTGTGCGGAAGAGGGTTGTGCTTGGTGGTGCAGGGTCTGAAAGCTATTCTGCAGGAGTATCGGCAGTTGGCGCAACACCCTTTGCCGCCGTCATCAAAGTCTGTGATTGCGCCTTTTGGGTCAGTTGCTATGCCAGGGATAAAGTTCATACTCCCCGCATCATCCATCGAGGCTTGCATCCCGGACCAACCTGGTGGATCATCGTCGCCATCCTGAACAACACGATGGCTGTTTCCGAGGGAGAGCTCCGTCTCCAACGTGTCTTCATCTTCAACAGTGTATGCCCAGGTGTCCAAACGATTGTCCGGCTTCTCAAAGTTTGGATCAATCTGGTCTTGGACCTGGTTGGATGCTTCGGCCTTTGAGAGATTTAGACTGCCTCTTTTACTGAATAGGCCCATTTTGATGGATGTTAGTTACACTCCTCATACAAGCTGGACAGCTGATCCAGAAATCTGGAGATCTGTGCTTTAAATGAGACAAAAAAAAAATGGCCTTTTCTATTGAATCAGAAAAAAATTAATTCCGTTTCCCCGCACACTCTGTGCACATGAAAAAGTGACCTTTATACTGCATCTACTGGAAAAATATAGTTGTTCCTGCAGTCAAGTTTTCAGGTCTATCTTGTTGTCTTCCTAGCTGGGATAAATTCGAAACTGACACTATTTGTGCTATTTGCCGTATCAATGTACTGAAAAGGCCATATTCCGTGCATGAACATAATGCCATGCAGACAAGAACTTGTCTAGCTTTGTCTTGAAGCCACTGATTGTTAATGCTGTGACAATGTCAGCCGTTTACATAGAAATCAATAGAAATATTATGCATTGAGTAGCGACTGCACTATTAACACTTTAGAATTCCCTCTAGACCTACATGTACTCGAAGAGATACATGTACAAGCACAAAAAATATTTCAAGAAACAGTAACATGAATAAATCCTCACCTTTCACATAACATTATTTTAGGGTTGAATGAGATTTTATCAATAATTTGGGGAATCTTTGGATATCATTTTGAGCAATCAACGATTTTTGCATATCTGCCATTGTGGATTTGAGGATTATAAGTACTGATCAGTGCTGTTATAATAAAACGATGTTTGTTTAACTCTTTAAGCGCCATTGGCAGCTATTTGTGACCATAGGCCACTCTTGCCGGTGGCAGCTATTTGTGCCCAAGTAACTTTTTTTTGTTTAACCAATTTTACAGCCAGGAAATCAGCACCATATTCTGTGTATTTTATGTTGTTATACTGGCAAGGAATTCACAATTCATTTTATCACATAAAAAATAGTGGTTTACATAGACATTTTTTGAGTAAAATTGTATTTTTGCATCATTATTTTGAAGAGTTGATTTTGGATATTGCCGCGATCTGAATCAGGATTTCCCCTATAGAAACGTGTGATATAACGGTTGTGTGTAGCAATACACGTACTTCTATGGGCAGAGCAAAGGCGAGTGTGCGAAGGCATTCAGCTCGGAATTGACCAATGACAGAGCGGTACGATGTTCCTCACCCAGCACTACTCGCCCATTCGCTATTGTTACATGAATATTCATGAGCTATCGATTTGGTCTTTTGCAGGCCGGTATGGTAGTATTCTTGTGTCAAGGCTTTTTTGTGCCTGCAAATGTGCACGGTTTGGGGGAGATTTTTTTTTTTTTTTTTGGGGGGGGGTTTATACTTTGTTTTTTGCATTCTCACAAAATTGTTGTCGTTATGAATATATGAGTAAAGAAGGCTGTCATTTCCCACTCTCGTCGCACTGCAATCACCACACTCATTGTTTATTTATTCATTTATTATTGTTATTATTATTATCATTATTAGTATGTGAGTATTATCATAATCTTTGTTATCATTATTGTTATTTTGATTATTATTATCATTTCGATATTTTTCTATATGGCAAATCTGGTAGCATAAACTGGATTACTACGAAATGAAAAAAAAATATATCAAGCAAATTTGATAATTGAAAATGTTAAATGTGCTAACATATCGAGTATGTTGATTGTGCATAAGTCCTACCGCATGAATAAAATATTGACAATGCATGTTATAAAGAAGTTTAGTGGTGTCACTTATATATAATTTGAACAGCAAATGATGTCCATTTCATTTTTTTTTTCAGGAAAGGGGAAGTAAAATTAATTTTTACTACATTGATAGTTTCAATGACGGGGTAATTATCGATATCACAAATAAGAGGTGTAGTAAATATAATCTCTGATATTGTCGAAAGCAATATCTTACTTTTCTGATAGATGATCCATTACAAACATATTATTTGAATAAACAAAGATTCAACAAATGATAAAGATCTAATTTTCTACAAATTGTTAGTAATTTCTACCTTCACACCCCATCGCTTCGTTATTTCTTTTTCCTCTTTTATCTTTCAATTTTCTGTATGTTTGATTTGTCAAGGATTATAGCCTATACATTTCTTCAATCTTAAATTTCTTCTTTATCCTTTATTTCTAAATATGCAAAATAGGCTTCAGCTACAAGTTGATTGAATTATTTAAACTATTTTCTTTGTGCTTTTGATAAGTGGAAGTAACGATGCCAGTGTTTGTGGTGGTCGTGGTGGTGGAGGTGTGCTGTTTCCCCCTTGATTTCTTGTTATCATTCTCGACATTATCCATGACATCTTTACCATCATCCCTATCATCATCATCATCATTTAGATTACAGGAAATTTTAAGCATATTGTTGATGCTAAATGTCTTAAAGTCGAAACAAATATTTGAATAAAAATTATGTATTTTAATGGCAATAAGTCAATGGAAGGTGTTGGGGAAAGCGACAGAGGAATTTTAATCTTGATCTCAACGGAGAGAAAAGCTATTGTTCGTATCGGAACCTTTGAAAGTATTCAATTGTCAAATCAAAAGACGCGCGCGTGGCCCGATTTCTATGAACATCCTGTGCCAAATTACTTTCCTCGATAATAGGTCAGGAGGGAGCGCGGATTAGACATTCCTCATAAAAGGGAGTCTGGGCATCTATTGTTCATGACTTGGTGGCATGAACAATAACGTGTAGTCGCTATCAGACAGGTGGCTACTTTGGTCGAACATTATTCTTTTTAATGCCGAAACAGATATAATGAATATTTCACCCCCATCATGAAATGTCCACAGAGTGAATTTTACATGTTATGTTTATCGTTCTTTCACTGTTCAGCTACGATTTTATATCAAATAGTGATCCCATAGGGCTTCCTGGCATGTCGACGAAGACCGTTGCCTTTTTTTCAAACCGCTTGCTATGTATGCTCGCTCGCTGAATGAAATGAAGCCTCGCTGAATGAAATGAAGTTTGAAAATAATCAATTATTCAAAGGCAAAATATGCAATGAGGCCCTTTTCTTGTCTAAGATTGTCATTATATTTTCATTTTATATTGCATTATATTTTCCGCAAGAAAAATAATATCCGGCATCTATTGTCAATTCCTTGGCATGTACGAGATGCATAGTTGGCTCAGATTAATATCCTTTCATAGATGAGGCTACAAAGATCAGATATGATCATATTTAAAAATATTTTTTTCCAGAGATCTTTATATCCTCTCTATACAAATCATCTTTATTTCATAACAAATATACAAATTACCCAGGTATGGATAGATAGATGGATAGATAGAGAGAGATGTGAGATCAGTTACGTAATAATGATAACGTATGAATATTATGCTAGAATTATGTTTTGTAATAAATACATTTAATTTTGTATTCAACCTGGGTCATCACAAAAAGGGCTAAAAATCACTGACCTCACATTTTTTTAGGCGGGGGGGGGGGGGGGGCAGATCAGAAATACAGAACAAATAGGCTTATACCCCTTTCATAAACCCAATTATGCGGCTAATAGCAGCATAATTTGGTCGTAGATTCGGAAGAGGACCAGAGTTATCTGCATTATTTTGATGCTGCAATTATCGACATAATAGCAGCATCGGGACCAGATTTTGACTTTATGAACGCATTTCGAAAGTAATGCGGGTAATTGCCATGGAGCGGTCACAAGGTCACCCTTTTCAAACGCAACCGCATCGGAGGGGATGTGTGCGGTTTCCATGACGATTATCCTCCTTTTTCAGGACGGATTATTTCCGGAGTTTATGAACGCAATTTTAATTGAATTATCCGCATAGGTTTATGAAAGGGGTATTAGTATTGCGCATACATTCGTAATTCCGAAGCTTCGTAATTCCGAAGCTTCGGTTATTCCGAAGCTTCGTATTTCCGAAGGTTCGTATTTCCGAAGGTTCGTAATTCCGAAGGTTCGTCAATCCGAAAACGAAATAAGGTTCGTAATTCCGAAGGTTCATCAATCCGAAAACGAAATAAGGTTCGTAATTCCGAAGGTTCGTTAATCCGAAAACGAAATAAGGTTCGTAATTCCGAAGGTTCGTTAATCCGAAAACGAAATAAGGTTCGTAATTCCGAAGGTTCGTTAATCCGAAAACAAAATAAGGTTCGTAATTCCGAAGGTTCGTTAATCCGAAAACGAAATAAGGTTCGTTAATCCGAAATAAGGTTCGTATTTCCGAAATTGAAAATTATTCATTTTGGTAACAAACACGGATAATAATAATAATAGCTGGGAGAACAGTTTTCAGAACTGAAGTGGCTTCCCTGGGTAAATAATATAATTTTTATCATTTTAGGCCTACATGAAATTTCCAAAAGTTTGAGCACGTGATTCGCTGGCAACATCTCACAAGGATGCCCTTTTAACAGTAATTGACCAAATAGGCGAATTTTACATTTTCCCCAAAACCGCTTGCTCGCTACGCTCGCAGAAATGAAACGTAATATATAACTTACCAATCAGAGATCACTTAATTTTTTTTGCTCAACTTAATTACTACAAAACACACAACCTCTTTACACACTGGCAAAAAATATCCGTTTGCACGAAAATGCCCCTATTAGCCCCTTTTTTGGCTCCCCAAAAGGAAAATACGTTCCGCCGCCACTGGTTGAAACACTTATCGTCTTCATGGCTAACTGCAAAAAGTTCTTAAAATGTCCCCTTTAGATCAGGTCAGAGCTTATATTTAAAATTTCTGTTCGCGCTTCTTGCTCGCAGTTATTATCTAGTTACATAGGCATCTCGTTTTGAAGATCACAAACATATTGCCCATCATATTAAAAAAAATATAGCTCGCGCTCGCATTATTCAAAAAGGGTTTATCATGTTATTACATATTTACTTTATTTTATAAGTATAAAGCTAATTATTGACTGTTAGGACTACCCTTTCAAAAAACAAACAAAAATCAACTTTAAGCTGCCGATCGAGGAAAATATGGCCGAAAAAAATTGCTCCCCCCCCATTTGACAAAAGTTGGATCCGCCGGGAGGGAGGCAGGGGGCACTTGCACCCCAAAAATGAAATAAAAAACAGGGAAATATTTTTCCAAAAATGGGAAAGATCTTTTTTCAAAAATAAATATGCTGTTTTTCATGTTTTCGAAATAAAATACTCTTTTTAAAGTAAAGTTTTCAGGCTGGAATATTGCAAATTTTCAGCTTGCGCTTCGCACTCTCAGTTATTCGATTGGTGAAATATGTATCCTAAAGAGGTCACTAAATTCTTTCTTTAAGATTCCTTTTCTGGTCAGTATGTTTAAGCTCGGGTATTGCGCTCGTGTTAATTCTTTAGTTAGATGTACATATTTTTAGTGACAGCAGAAATCTGCTTATTTCCATTTTTATTGAAATACCCTTAAGTTTTAGCTTGTGATTCACGCTCGCAACACCTCGCAATAATGCCATTTAAAGAATAATTGACCCCCAAAACGAGTTTTACAACTTCACATTTGATTTTTTTTTTTACCAAGCCGCTCGCTCATTATACTCTCTCCCGAAAAATAAAGGCTAAATAAATATACATTTTGCCATAATAAGAAGTCATTTCAAAAAAGTTTTTTTTGATAATCTTAAGGTGAAAATATCACCAAAGTGCCCATTTTGACGTATGAGTTTCATTTTTTGGCTTTACCCCCCAAACGAAAATTCGTTTGGCCGCCCTTGCCTTCCCATCCTCATAACAATTAAACGGCAAGTGTCCACCCCCCCTTGCCTCTGCCTCTGCTTTCCCGGTTTTCATTTTTCGGATTAACGAACCTTATTTTGTTTTCGGATTAACGAACCTTATTTCGTTTTCGGATTAACGAACCTTATTTCGTTTTCGGATTAACGAACCTTATTTTGTTTTCGGATTAACGAACCTTATTTCGTTTTCGGATTATCGAACCTTCGGAAAAACGAACCTTATTTCGTTTTCGGATTAACGAACCTTCGGAACAACGAACCCTATTTCGTTTTCGGATTATCGAACCTTCGGAACAACGAACCTTATTTCGTTTTCGGATTATCGAACCTTCGGAATAACGAACCGTCGGAATAACGCCACAAATGTTCGGATTAACGAACCCTTTTTCGTTTTCGGATTAACGAACATCGAGGTATAGGCAATTTACGTGTTTCGGAATTACGAACCTTCGGAATAAAGAACCTTCGGAATTAAGAAGCTTCGGAATTACGAAGTGTAACCTTAGTATTGAATCTGTCCGATCCCTCTTTATCTGTATTTCAATATATCATCTTTATTTTTCTATATTTTGTCTCCTTGTGACTGGCAATGACTTTGTTACAGTATGAAAGCCCGTATGTACGACGAATAGACCCTGACAAAGTATGATCAAACTTTACACTGATTCATGCTATAGAACGATAGTTGAGTGGGTCGCAAATGTTTGTTGCCGACACTGGATAGAAATCGCCTACATTATCCAAAACAGTATATAGTTGAGTGCATCGAACACCACAAATCGTATCCAGGTTACGATTTTTCTAAAGCATATTTTGCATTACGACAATATTGGCAAGAATAGAAATGACATAAAATTTACTCTGCACCAATAATTTTGTTGCGGAATACCGCGCATTCTAAATAAACAAGGGTCTTGTTTTGAAGACTACACGAATGTAAGGGTACGGTTGGCTGCACTGTGAAGATACATGGCTCTAATATATTATTGTGTGTGTTTGCGTGGGGATCGCAGCTGTGCTGTGATTGGTCACTTGATCGACGACAATGCCCTTTTTTGGAAAAGGATGGTTTCAATTGTGTGCATAAACCCTCTCGTATTTCAGAGGAAATAACTTGAATAGCAAAATAGTATTTCATTCAAAATAGCATTATTTTTCACATTTTTGTTTGTTCAGTTACATCAATAGATACGTCATTTGAAAGGGTAAACATTGAACTTTCATTTCATTTTCTTAATTTCTTGGTATCTCTACAATTCCTTGGGTTATTTACTCTTTGAAATGTTCATGAAATCATAATTTTCTAGGTTTTACTTATTGAAAAAAACGATGTAAAATATCTCATCTTTTCTCAATTTTTCCAAACGCAAATTTGAAAGGTCATAACATGATCATAAAGTCCATGAACCATGCATCATTTCATGTGTAGAAGGTTTCGTTATACAACGTACGGGTAAAGAGTTATGACCGTTTTAAAATCAGTCTTTGCTTACGTTTCGGTCAATTTAGGATTCCTCGAATATCCCTGGCACTATAGGGGTATTGGACCTGGCACAGTAAGAGTTAAATATAACAGCACTAACTGGTACACAGGAGGCAAAACTATCATTGGAGGAGGCAAAACTATCGTTGGAGAAGGCAAACCCTCATTTCAAACCATGAAAAACCTAAATCATTCCGTGCCAATTATTTAAGTATCTCAACATGTTTTTTTTACCTTAATGGGTCCAGAATGGGTACGGATGGGTACGGTGAATGCTACTACGCTACGCTCGCTATACGCTAGCTAGATCGATCTAGATCGATCTAGAGCGATCGTCGAGGGGCAGCTTGATCCGGAAGGCCGGCCCACACTCAGGCACTGACGTATTTCTGCTGCCGCGCAGCTCGCAGGTATTCTTTTTTTCATTTAATGTGCCGCTTTATAGCTGAATAAACCTTTTAATTGTGCCAATTACTGTGGATAAAAGCTTCTAACTTTTCAGCTAAGCTTTATACTCGTGACTTTAGGCTAGACCCCTTTTTATTTTATGTTTGCATGTCGACATGTCGGAAACATTGAAAATCCTTCGTATGTCGACATCAATGTCGATATGAGGCCTATCGACAACAGCACTAGTATTTGGCACACTAACTCATTATCATGATGTAAGGAACATTATCAAATGAAAGATTTTGTGAAATAAGAAGAAAGTCATGTTAAATCTTAACTCAAATTGTTAGGTGCGCAGACTTGGGGCCCACCATCATAATTGTTGTGGTCGCTAGTCACTCATTCAATGAACAAGGTATAACCTTGTTCTCATTTATATCTCCATGTGTGGCAAAATAAGGGTAGCAATATTTGGCTAATTTTCTCTTTTTGTTTGGGGCAAATGCTTGATGTTTTTACACTGACAGTTTCCATTACACCTGTTATTCATACAACTTGGCTCTTATTTAAATTTGATAGTTTACAACATTTTTTTCTTAATCAAAAATAGAGATTAAAAAATGAAAATTTTCTTGCCATATTACTTTCCACCAATAGAGGGCGTACACAAGAATATGCCCAAAATTCAAGTTTTTGAGCGCTCTGGTGAATACAAAAATTATTCCCAAGTTACTACTGAAAAATAAATTGCAACTGTATGGAAATTAGTAATTTTGGTCACAAAAGTGATATCTTAATGATTTTTTAAAGTGTGTGCTCTGTACAACATTGGCATACCATAGTCCTACCTGTAGTGTAGATTCCCCACAGGCAGGATGGTAGCAGTGAACAAGTTTCGCTAGTCGGCCTACACAGCATAAACAGGAAAAAGAAAGAAATGTCATACAAATCAATGTGTGGGACTATCAATCATGACTGAGAAAGAAAAAAAAACAATTCCCTCTCGTCCCGGTTCCTCTTCATTTATTTATGGCCGACAACTTACAGTAACTCTATAAACTTACGATTTAAACAATTTGTCAGAATAAATCTCCACGAATTGATCCCTGATAATGATGCAGAGCCAGTGAAACTAGCAGCAGGCGAGGCTAACTTAAGCTCGGTGGTCGAAAAAAATCAGGCAAAAAGTTAAGCAAGCGCGACACACACCGGTACCGTATACCGGCCGTACGGGCCCCCAGCGCGGCGGCGAGGCCGATCCATACGCCTCTGTGGGCCGATCCGATCAGACCACTGATGGATCAGACCATTGTATTTCTGTGGCCGTGGAATCGTGGATCAGACTGGCGGATCCACGGGGGGGGGGGGGTGCACAGCCGGCCCGTGCCCCCCTTTCCCCTTTGAGAAACACAATTAAAATGTGAACTATAAAAACGCCATTAAAACGGAACTGTGCCCCCCCCCTTGAATGTAAAGGCTTTTTCTTCTATTTTTGCTACTAGTCATTTTTTGGGGGGAATGGAAATCTACTTAATTTTTGGCTAAAACCGTTAATTTTTCTTTTTGCTTGTCAAAATTTTTCCTTCGCATAATGTACCCCCTCCCCTTTCGAAAAGTCCTGGTTCCGCCCCTGGAACATGATAACATTTCTGAAAGGTCTTAGAAATGCTTTAAAAATATTTGAAAAAAAAGTTGCATTATAACATTCACGAAATATTATCCCCCCTATCGGCTCTAACATATGTTCAAAATTCAACAAACGTTATGATGTCAAGCACTATTTGATGGCCTGACAAGAAAACATTCGAAAACATTTCCCCAAATTTCATTAAAACTTCTTATCAAAGTGTCAATTCTTTATGTCAAAATCGACATGAAAAACATTCCTAAGAAAAAAAATATATTTTTCCTACGTTTTTATAATGTTACATGATTAATATAAAAATAGCATTTTTAAACATTCTTTTGACATCGAATGTTATAAAACAAGTCATGAAAATATGTTTTTTTTTCAAAACATTTCAACATGACATTTAAAAAAAAATGTTATTTTGATGTTTTCGAAAAATGATTCAAGAATGTATAGGAACATAATAATTTTGACGTTTTTGTGATAGGCCCACTTTCACAAGTTTAAAAGAAATACAATAACAATTTACTGACATTTTCATAATTAATGTTATTAAACCTTGGATATGTTAAAATAGCATTAAAAAGGTTGCCAAAATATCATGACAATATTAACAATAAACGTTCTTGAATTGATATGGAACTATATAGTTCTACAACATTTTAATAAAACATTTTTTAAAACTGTGTTTCTATAAAATGTTTTCCACAGACGTTTACAAAAATATAATTTTTTATGTTTATTTGAGGTAATTTTAATATCCTTTGAAACAAAGTAGCATTTTACTATCATACGTTGTGCATTGGATGTGAAAATATCATTCTAAAAGCGGTAATATCATGACAATGATATCAAACGCTCGATGTTTATGTAATACATTTGAACTAACCGTTTTTTATTATTTTTTACTATTTTTTTTTCGAAAACGTTAATCAAATGCATAATAAACATTTTCTCAATGTTTTTATTATATGAGTCTTGCATTTTTTTTTTAGAAACTTAATGATAATTTACTAACATGTTTATAAGCACATAGATTTGATAAGAAATAAACACTTTAAAAATGTTGTAATATTGTCATAATATAAAAATATTATGACAATAACATCAATTATCAAAGGGAACCAAAACCCAAGAATAGAAGCAATCTAATTGCAAAGAGTAGACATTTAAAAAGTCTTGTTGTTCTTTCTATGGAGATCCTCAAATTGGCAAACGTGCTTCAAAATGGCTGATTTTGCATGTGGACAGATTTTGTTTTTCAGATTTTTCTCATTATTTTTCAAATTGCATCTTGCCTCCTTCTGAGCACGACATATGTCATGGGAAAATATTATTCACACCGCATATGCCAAGGTCAGGAGGAGATAATGTGAAATATGTAAAATAAAGGGGAAAATATGAAAATTTGTGCACAAAACAAATGGAAAGTTGTCCACAAAATCAACCATCATTTTGAAGCACGTTTGCCAATTTGAGGATCCCCATAGAAAGAACAACAAGACTTTTTAAATGTCTATAACTTGCTTATTTCATAACCGATTTTGATGAAACGTTTTTTATTTGTTCCTCTCATTTTACTCTTTGCAATAAGATTGCTTCTCTTCTTGGGTTTTGGTTTCCTTTAGACGTAAGGAAAATGCTCAACGAAACATTTCCTTACAGCACAATTTTACAATTTTAAAATTATCCTATTGTTATCTAAACATATTTTTAATAAGGTTGTTATGGTATAACAATCAAACGCTCTTGAAATGTTATGAAACTATGTTTTATCTAAAAAGACAGAATTTATTATTTGATACGTTTTTAATATTTCAGAAAAAATTTTTTTTACTAACATCGTTCATAATTATGATGTGAAATAAAACATAAAAATATGTTCTTAGAATTATGACAATAACGAAGCCTTCTCGAAATGTCATGACAATGTGTTTCTCAAATATGTTAACAATACATTTTTTTTAGAAATGTTTTCTGTTTTGAAAACTGTTTTAGAAATGTATAAGAAACATCATTCTTTATTTTTGACATTTTTATGATATCATTTTAACATTTCTATAGAAATACATATTTACTAGCATCTTTATAATGCTGTGCATTAATAGGGGATCAATTAAGAAACCAAGGTGTTATAGCAGCAACGCAATGGGTGCTAATGAGTGCAATTTTGCTAATTTTTTAACATTTTAGAGTGCAATTAGCTTTATCAAGCACCATATAGGGTGCAGAAATGAACCATGTGATTAATGTTCATGCTGTTTTTAACTTGTCAAGTATCATGCACCTTAAAAGGTTCAGATATGCATCTTTTGGGGTGTAAACGAGCATTTCTTTGGCAAACAATTAAGAAAGTGCATTTTGTACCCTTTTTCCATTAAGGGGACAATATTACTCCCCAAAAGGTCGGTACAAGTGCATGTATGGTTTAAACATTTCTTATAGTGTGTTGGGTGTTATGGTTATGTTGGTTATGTCTACATATTTTCTTTTCATATGTGTTTTACTTTGTTTTATTTTAGTGTTGTTCTGTAATTCGTTATATCATGGTCAATGGATTTTATTTCATTTTATGATTTGTCACATTAATTGTCTTACATTGTACTAGCCCCATGAAAGACCAGCAGCAACAATCACAGTTGCAGCTGAATATGGGCTACTATAGCCGTAATTTTATGTTGCTTGTACATACTGTACATTTTTATTTGTAAAATATTTTTTTAATCTTACAGAAATAAAAACAACAACAATAACATCAAACGTTCTCGAAAAATTATGAAAATATGTTATTCAGAAATTAACTAAACATTTTAAAAAAATGGTAGCTAATCTTTAAAAAAAAGTAGAGATGAAATGTACAAGACATGCAAGAAACGTCACTATTTTGATATTTTTTAAAAATGATACCATACTTACATTTTTTTTCAGAAACAAAATTACTAACATTTCTTTATTACGGTAAATACATAGGATATAAAAAAAGACAATCTTAAAGCATTGGTAAAACTTTATGATAACAACATTAAAGGTTTTAGAAAAGTCATGAAAACATGTTCTCAAAATATTTTAACTACATTCTTGAAAAAATGTATTTCTTTTAACAAACGTCAATAACAAATTATAATAAACACAATCTTAAAATCGTTTGTTTTTATAACATCATTAATATTTTTCTCAGAAACAAAATACCATTTAAAAATGTTATCAGAAAATTACTTTAGAAACATTAAACTTTCTCGAAATGTCATGCGAAAGTGCTTGAAAAGATGTCAAATTGAATACCGTTTAAAATTATTTATTACAAAAAATAATAAAATAAGACAATGCCAGCAGCGAAAAGCGACCTGAAATATATCATTGAAGTTCTTCTCCTCATCTTACTTATTCTGTTTCATCCCTCTTTTACCTTCCCCCTTTCATCTATTTTTTCGTTTCTATTCTTTTTCTCTCCCCTTTTTGTGCACCGCCAATGGGGGGGGGGGGGCGGCCGCTTCGGCCCCTGCCCCCCTGGGATCCGCCTATGGTGTATGTTAATAGCTTGGGTCGGTCTAGAGAAGAGGAATTCGTTATGCTTATGGTAGGCCTTCTGCATTGAGCACGTCAATAGGTCCAGTGGTCAAGCTCAATGGAAAGGTAGGCAGTAGGTATCATTATCAGATCGGGCATGGTCGTCCTCCCTCCATGGTCAGAGGGCGGCATTTCACGTAGAATCTTTACAGTGATTTTCTTGAACAGCCGTGTTACAAGCTACTAATATCCCTTCATCCGATTGGCCGATACCGACTCTGTCCGTGAAAGTCAGCAACAATGTGATGAGACGATTCCTGGGATTGAAACCCGGGATTTTTGAATTCGCTACATAGACTTCGAAATTCGTAGTCGTGCAATTTTCTGTTCTTAGCTACCTCTTTTTAATGAGATGTCAGACGGTGGACTCATAGCGAAGTATATAGAAGCTCAAAAACGCGGGTTCACACACATGTATGTTATCATTAAACCCAAGCTAAGAAGACAACATAAAAGATAGACCTGGAAACGTGGCTGCAGAAACAACCGCATTCTTCCCCGGCATGCCCGGCATTCTTCCAGTAGATGAGGTGGTGCTGCAGTGATCAGCGTGATCTGCTTGTCTCTCTTCATCTGTGGATGTGTCGGTAATGTAGAGTGTATTTTTATCTTAAATAATCAATTTTAGAGAAAAGAGGAGAGGGAGAGAGATCGAGCGAGGGGGGGGGGGAGAAAGGATTTGTTTTTTTAAGAGTAATGACGAATTGGAATTTCTATTAATCATCGTTTAGGCTTACTAGTAGGCTAGGCCTACATGTCGGCATAGTGCTTGGTGTATGTACGCCTAGGCCCCGGGGGGGCCACTTACATTGACGAGTGGATACCATGCGCGACCAAAAAAACACGTAAAAAGGATGTCCTTTTCACGATAGGGCACGTTACGTACGTAACGTGAAAAGGGTGTCAAAAACACAAAAATAATGAAAAAAGGGTATCTATTTCGCCAGTAAAATTACGTGTTTAGGGTCGAATTTGCGGGGATGATAAAACAAAATTAAAATGTTTTATAAAGGATGTCCTTTTTGCCCCAACACTACGTGTTTAGAGTCCTATTTGCGCGAGGTGTAGAAGGTGGGGTCGTACTAAACCAAATAAGGTAAAGCCGACAGAACCCGTAACAATAAAACAAGGCTTTACTTGTTTAGGGGTTCATTTCAGGGAATATTTGCCAAGAGTATCGTTTTGTTTCCAATACTTGTTAAGGGTAGGGTTTCACACGCCAATACTTGTTAAGGGGTGCATTTTCAGTATATGGAAATTACGTGTTTAGGGTGCTTTTCGAGACCCCATGGTCGCGCATGGTATCCACTCGTGAATGGAAGTGGCCCCCCGGGGACAAGGCATAGGCCTATTCTTGAAGTTTATATTTTCCGAAAATCGGATATTCTCCAGGTGTTCATTTCGATATGTTTGTTTACTAGCTGTATCACACTGCATGAATAATTGTGTAATTTTGGACCGTTGCTTCTTTATCATGTTTATAGATCTGTAGATACTAAAAGCCCCCTCGGAAAGCGTTTGAAAAATGGAGGGGAGGTGGAGCGAAGTTGAAAGTGGAGGGGGGGGGGGCTAAAGGAAAAAAAGGGCTAAGTTTCTTTCGAAAAGATCACTATCGTAAACATGACTGTATGCAAAACAATTTCGTTGGGGGGGGGGAGGAGCGGCAACCGTAAACTTTTTGTAATAAAACTCAAAGGCAGCGAGGGAGCGAACGAGTTTCTCATTGATATGCTCTTGCGTTTTGTTGAGTGACATTGATCATGTTGATGGATGTTGTGCATAACTTTGGTGAATTTTGTAAAAATAAGCAGTAAAACGATGAGTTTTCAAAATTTCGCGGGGGGGGGGTCGAACTGCATCTGCCCCCCCTTCCGCTGCGTACGACCATGACCTTAAAACAAAGAATATTTACCCCACTCACATGACTCGTGAAAGCAAGGCACGTAGGATTATTTTCGCAAGTGTTTTCATTCATTATGCACTTGCAGAAGAAAGCGGAACGGCGCTAAATAAAGAAACCGGGCGCTCCTCGGGCAGAAAAAAAATGGTTTTCCAGGACAACTTATATGAAGAATAAGCACCTATATAAGAACGTAAAGGGACACTCGTTCACACATAAAACAGGTCCTTTTCAGGTAAAAGAGGGCACTGAACACGTTCGTGGGACATTTCCTTAGGTAAAAAAGGGTCATTGACGCAAGCAATGGCACTGATAAGAAGGCAAAAAGGCACTAGTTAACATATTTTGATAATGAGACAATCCAAACCACCAGGACTCATTTTAGCGTCTACATCAGGTCTGTTTGTTTGTTTGTTTTTTTGTAATTGTTACAGTGATTTCTATTTGATTACTGTTCTTTTAATGTTATACAATTATGTAATTCCTGTATGACTGTTGTTTTTGTAATGTTACAAAAATCTAGAAAATCAATAACATTTGGAAACTATCAAAAAAAAACCGGCATAAAACGGATCCTTCTCAAATGATAGGGGCACAGGATATGTTTGTGAAGGGCTCTTTTCTACTTGGGTAAAAAGGGGCACTGATACGAGAAAGGGCACTTACAACAATGCAAGGGAGCACAAACGGGTCCTTCTCCGGTTAAAAGGGAGGACCCTTCTCATTTTTTTTTGCTTGTCAAATTTTCCTCGGGGAAATGTCCCCCTTCCTCCTTGGAAAATCCTGGATCCACCCCTGATCCTAATCTTTAAGATAAAAAAATACATTTTCTCTGATCAGCAGCTTAACGCCGATTTGTGTTGTTGGATGGATAAACATGAGAACGGGACATTTTCAAGCACTGCAGAATGTTATGAACATGCTAGATATCACACCAAATAAACAATGCAAAAGCGAACTGAATTTTGGGACAAAGGCGGGGTAAGTTGTGACAGTAATTATTGCTTTTTGCATGTTAGAATTGATATGATTAATAATCTTGTCGAAATAAGTACCTTGCCTTGAAATTTCATTCTTCTGAAATATTTTCCACCTATATATAACTTTCTACCCCAACACTGAAAGTCATCGTGACCTTTGAAAAAACCGATGTCAAATGGCTCAACTTGCCCCATATATGGGGTAAGTTTGAGCCGCAAACACTATGTACGAAATGTATGGGGGAGAACCAGCATGTCAATTTTTTGTTTAAAGTCTTTTCACTTGCTAATTCTCTATAAATACTAACATTCTATAAAGGAAAAGAGCAGTCATGTCAATTTGCTCCTTTGAGCCTGCATTTAAATCGACTTTTATGGTTTGTTTGTTTTTTTAAGATACATTACCATAGGAATTACCATGGCTCAACTTACCCCATGCTGTTTGGCTCAACTTACCCCAGTCCGAACTTAGTGCGATAATTTTGTATCCACACATTTATTATGCATCCATCATATAAAAGACTATGACAAGAATGAAGATCCATACCTGGACTAATAATGTTGTTATCATGTCTTTATTATATTTAAAGACGTGTGTGTTTATAAAGCACTTATCTATTTCACACTCTTTTTTACTTTTTTGGCTGAAATTCACATTTTCCCCTCTAAAAAACTACTTTTTGTTTCAAAGTTGGAAACAATGTGGTGGGGTTAGGGGTTACGCTATGGGTCATCAATACATGACACCACCACAATGTCTGACTCATTCATTATTGGCCTGGGGCTGGTGGCTCAACTTGCCCCTATGCTCAACTTACCCCGCCTTCCCCTATATTATGTAGGCCCTATACTGACTTAAAAAACGAGACATTTCATGAATCATGCAACTGTGAAGTTCACAGATGCATGATTCAACATTATCTCCGTATTAACATTACATCTCATTACACAAAATATTGTGAGCGCAAATCCCTAGCTGAAGCAATTCGGCTTTAGTCTACAACTGTAGACTCACATCTGCAGTGTGTGTAGCACAGCTGATTTAAGGAGTCTGCATAGCAGACTAGGTCTACTGGATCTGAAATGGCTCGCTACGCTCGCTCTTTCAGGCTGATTTACTTCGCAAACCAGCAGCAGTGCGCTTCGCGTGCTGAGTTCCCACCTCACGAGCCATTCAGAGTCTGCATATCAGACTAATTCGGCTTATTGGTCTGGTTTGTTGACTTGAAAACAATTGAAGAACTTTTATTGTATGACATATTAATTGTCATGTTGGACTTCTAGGAAGAACAGAGCCATTTATCAATGGCTCTGAATGGAGTGATCGGTCCGGGTTATTTTAAGTGTAATTATTTAGTCTTATTTTGTACAATGTATTTGTATATGATTTTAATAAATTAAGCCAAGCCAAATGAATACAGGACACAGTTTGCATTTGACCTTCCTAAGAATAAGTTTTTATCCAATTCTTCATACCAGTCAAAGTTATGCTTTCAAAGTGTAAAGTTTTGCTGAAAACTCATCTCATTAAATCTTAAATTGATCATATCGTATGTTTATTGGCCCATTTGATGGTATTTCTTTATTCATGATCTGGTGAGAAAAGTTGTAAATAGTAATGTTAGTTTTTATACATTTTGTAAAATATCTCTATTTCTATTTCCTTTACTTCATATTTCCTTTCTCTTAACCGCTTAGAGGCAATTGGCGAATTTGCGGTATATAAAATTGTTATTATTATATATCTTTCTTCATATCGCCTTGTCCCACTCAGGCTACTCTCTGCTTAATAATTTGCTGTCATACATGCATGCTTTTGTTGTTTGTTTTAAAGGGGGAGTGAACTGTGGGTCGTCTGTCATTGACTGTGTGTTATAAATACATAGTCTTAAATATACGTGTTCAGATATCTTGTAATACTACAAATAATAAATTGACCTATAATTGTTTTGAGAGGAAAAGTAACTGTTTTGCTACTTGGTAACAGAATTATTGCGGTATAAATGTATTAAGTATTTGATTAGCATGTTATCATTCAAGTGGGTCTTCATTACTAGACTAGACTAGCATAATGGGTCAGGAAACATGCCAAGTATGAGTAGTTGAGGACTCGAGATGGCGCTATTGGTTCGTATCTGCTTTAATCTTTGCCAATTAATTTAATTCTTTACCTTTCTGACCTAATCTTCTCTCTGTATTCTTTATGTTATCTCCTTTTAATCACCCTTCTACTTCTTTACTCACCTTTTCTATGTTTGTCTCCCGGCTATGACCATCTGTCTATCCTTCCCCATCTCCTTTTTTCTTATACTTTCGATTCATGAATGTACAATGTTGTTGATTTGAATAAAAATAGAAACATCCAACGAGCATAGTACTGAAAATTTCATCAAAAACGGATTTACAATAAGAAAGTTATAAAGTTTCGCATAATGTTAATTCCACATGTTCGGGGAGGAATGAATCTTTGTTTCACTTGACAATGAGGTGAAAATTAGACTATTCAGTATTTCATATAATAAGTTACAAAAGAAATTGTGAGTGAACGATGTAATCAGTCTCCTCCTTTACATACCGACGAGGATGTGCAACTGTTTTGTGAAATTATTTTAATACTATATGGGTCAGTCAAGTTGGCCATTGTTGACGGATCAGTAAAAGATTAAAAAAAATGTATAAAAAACAAACAAAAGAAATAGTGAGTGAGACACATCGACTTTCTCATTTCATGTCACTAAATTGTTTATATAATTATTTTGTGAAAAAAGCGCACTTTTAAAATGCCATAAGTTCTTTCTTATTTTACATCCGATTTTCATCAAATTTTCAGCATTATGATAGTTTGATTTTTCTCTATTTATTCAAATCAACACTTTTCTGGGATGGACTAGACCTATAATATTCATGATGTTCAACAGAATCGTTGTATCAAATGATTTTCATTTTCAACAATTTATTTCATTGTATTATATTAATAGAAGTAATTGTATCTTATTTATATGGTTTCATATTTGCATTTTATGTATATACCATTTTGTTATTTTAAATTGTAAACATTTTGTTTATTCAGCATTTGGCTGCGGGCATGTTTTGATAATCCATTATTGAAGTGAATTAAAAGTTAGGCCTATGCAAAACTTATTTGCCTCTCGGTGTCTACATATTAGCAATAATCATTGAGAATAAGCGATGTGTCTTTGTGGAATAATTGAATATTTCAACAGTGTTAAACTTGTCCTACTTCTGTGACCAGAATTTGTCGAGGTTTGAGTTTAAAAAAGTACAACGACGGACTTTCTGCAACATAGAATGAAAGGCTGTTCGTCTCTATATCAACTCTTTTGGAAAATGAACACCGTCTTAGATTGGACTTTACATTTTTTTAAACTAGCAGCCTCTAGTTATGGTGACTGATGGGAGTTTTGAAAAATATGAATTATTGAAGGTCATTCTATTCTATGCAGTTTCTTGTAGACTTGTAGCATGTCACTTCGATGTCTTCTGTGTGCTAGCGGTAGGCAGGTTCAAGTATTCCAACCGTCGCTCATACTCTTATTGCTTAAGTACTAAGTAGTTTAGCCAGGGGCGAATTCAGCTTTCGCCAATAGGGGGGGGGGGCGAAAAAAAATCACCCATATTTTCCCCGATCGGTCGCTCAAAGTCAATTTTTGTTTATTTCTTTGAAGGGGTAAGTCCCAACAGTCACTTCTTAGATGTATTCTTACAAAACATAAAATTTATTTCATGTAAGCCCTAATTGAAAAGTTAGTTATTTGGGGGAAAAACTTCATGTATATTTTCCCTGAAAATTGAACATTCTGACCAATGTTTGTGATTGTGAGCAAGATGTGTTTGTAACTTAATAATTACTGCGAGCGCAAATCGCGAGAAGGAAAAGATTAATATACGTCTGGCCTGATCAAAAAGGGATTGCATTGCCATTGTGACGTGAAAACTGGACAATCTAACCACTTTTTGTAATCATCAAAATAAACTTAAAACTGAATTTTCATTGTTATTTGTTGCAATATCGTAAAAATAATAAGGATGCGTAATTATTCATCTTATCTTAATCATGAGAGGATGAGAAAAATAATGATACTCAGATATGAAACTGGATAATTTAAGCATGTTAAGTACGATTTGAATGAAGAAAAGGCTGCATATCTCAATAAACATACATGTGTGTGCGTTTTTTTTTTAAGATTTAGACCTAGAGATGCCTTTCATGTTCAACGATTTGTTTGCATCTTACATCATAATTAACAACGGGGATTATTTCTTCCGTAGTGGATAACTTTGCACTTTTTGACGTTAAAGGGTTGTTGCCAATTTTCTTTTTTACCATGTCAGAAGGTTAGCTAGTTCACCTGAGAGAATGGCACCATCCTCGCTATTAACTAGCGAGTAGATTGTCATCTGCAAACAGTTTAACTTTGCATTTGTCTGTCGGCCTGAATAACGTCAAATATATTATTAACATACACTGATAAAAAAAGCAGAAGATTTTACAAAAGAAAAACAAATTCTACAATTCTACAGAACAGGTCTGTTTTTAGAAAATGGGAAAACAGTTTATTACAATACATTAAAGTTTGTAAGGTTACATACACCAAATAAAAATTTTCTTTAATTTTACACAAATACGTGTAAGATTACACAGTATACAGTAAGATTACAGGTGTTCTCAAGACTCTGCTGCAGGAATTGTTTTTTTTAGTAGAAATTTTCTCACAGTGTAGAGAAGGAAGAGGGTTGGCCCGAGAATGCTGTCCTGTGCTAGACTACTTGTAACATTTGATTCTGTAGATACTACACCTTTGGCCACAACTTGTTGCCTTCCTCCACTGAGAAAAGACGGTATCCAGAATAATATGTTGCCTCTGATACCATATGCTTTAACCTTTTCCAACAGTGTGATATGTGGCACACTGTCAAATGCTTTAATATAGTCAAGGTATATACAATCTACACTTCGTCCGCTATCATGCCAAGTTTAGACAAGACCTGTCTTTCCTAAGGCCGAATTCGCCATCCGAAAAACAAGTTCTATCATGTCTACTATCGCATCTCTGAGGAAAGATTCCATCATCTTGCATATCGTGCTGTTTAAACTCACTTGACAATAGTTACTAGGCTTTTCTTGTCTCATTTCTTAAACGGAGGAGGCGTCACACATGCCATCTT
Organism: Lytechinus variegatus; assembly: GCF_018143015.1. NCBI lineage: Eukaryota > Metazoa > Echinodermata > Echinoidea > Temnopleuroida > Toxopneustidae > Lytechinus > Lytechinus variegatus. The sequence goes on from NC_054757.1 coordinate 11,846,416, forward strand.
CAAAAAAATGAAAATTAAAAGTGAATCCTTTCTCCATTGACAAGTCAAACAATTTTGTCAAAGGTTTGCAATATAGTTTACTAACTCCTTCAAAATACCATTATGCTCATTCTCTGGTCCTGGGGATTTGGTCTGATGATTTCTGATCAAGCTTCTTGATAAATTTCTTTGAATAAATTTCGACTGTTTTATCTTAATTTTTGTCAATTTTGTACACTGGTCAGTCTTCTAACCACTGTGCACGTTCGCTTCACTAGATAAAATTTGGTAAACTTATTTCACGTATAAACAGCGATTGAAAAAAAAAAAACAATTCGTGATAAGCCTTAACTATTATCACCAAATCTAACATAGATTTCTGTACCCTCTTATACATAGCCCTTAAATAGAGAGAAGGGGGGGGGGGAAATTTTATCTTAATATTTTGCTATCATCATCCCTGCTTGGACCAAATTAATGCCAATAATACAAGATTAGAAATAACTTGGTGACTTTAAAAAAATTACAAAGCAGAATTCATAGTTTATGTATTACTTTGTAATAGACAGTCAAAATGAACTCCAAATATTTTACATAACTCACAATGTGAACCAGTTTGTTACGACAGTCTGCCTTCGCGGTTTGGGGATGGAGTGGGGTGGTCGCATCTTTGGGTGAAGGGGGGGGGGTCAAATTGGCGAATCCTTTCGAGATAGCAGGGGGGGGTGCCTTTTCACGAAATGCTCTGCTGAATAGTCTCCTCTACAAGTTGTTTATGTGTATGTGAAATGTTCTTTTGGGGAGGGGTTATAAAATTGTCATGAACTTCATCATTTCAATAAGAATAATCATTAAAATAACAAAAATGCAAGTTTTCCTTTTCCCATCGTATTAGTAGATAATGTCACGTGAATGAAGAACCTACTGGGCTTGTCCCTTAAGCCTTAACTTTAGTTTTAGTAAATCACTTTAAAATGCGTGCCACTATTTTAAACTCGTTAGTAGATTGCATGAATGAACATGCCCCCGCAGCGATATTGCTTTGAAGGTTTTAAAACTAAAAACTAAAAAGCTTTTTTATTGCTATTATCTTTCTCTGTGGCTTCTTGATGTCGCAAGATAAATGGTCAGGGGCCCGTTGCAGAAAGAGTTGCAATCAAACGCAACTCTAAAAATCATGCGCAACTTGATTTTCAACCAATCAACAGCGCGCATTCGGGACTTGCGCTTGATATTTTGACTTGCGTTTAATTGCAACTCTTTCTGCAACAGGCCCCAGAGTTTTTTTTTTAGGAAAATTAAAATATCACCCAATGAAGGCACTCCGTATATCGATTAGATTATTTAAATTGGCAACGAGCTATCGGCTGTCGAAAAAGTAAAACGTCTAATATAATATATACTAGAGTGTAATTCACCCTTTACCGAAGGTAAAGACACTCTTTTAAGTGGTTTGAAATAATATAAGCACAAAAACACGAAGTTTCTTCACAATTGGACAAGGAATAAAAGTTGTGACGTCAAGTTTCTGTCTTATTTCGGTTTGGACCTATGCATGTCTGTAGCAAGGTGACTATGTAATCTGTCCACTCATTCGTTTGAATTTTATGATATGAAATTAAATTTAACCAGATTTTATTCCCCAAGAATTTTAAAGCAGAATAGCCTACTACTACTTTGATAAATTATGTAAGTTCAGTATTGCTGAAATGTAAGCTGTAACAAGGGGACCTTTTGAAATATCAAATAATTATGATTTTATCTGATGACACAAGATAACGGAAAATACGGAAATTACATCATCGTCACGCCTATTGCATACTCGTGGTGGCATTGAACATACCTATTTTCACCAATTATTTTTCAATTCAATAATATTATTTCTCATGTTTTACTTTGTATGACCATGTAATGATCAGATAATATTTTTCAAGATTGCCTACTTTAACCTAGAGGCCATCAGATAGTATAATATTTTGTATACTTTAGTATGTGTAAGATAATTGTTAATTGTTAGTGAACGAAACTCCCAATCAGATTACCTTTTTTATTTTCGGTATTTTTACAAATGTAGTTAGTGTTTGTCTGGGAGATGGTGTCCTACGAATGATGAGCCTACCGGTGAGCCCCTTAAATTGTTAGTGAACGGGACAGCCAGTCATTACTTTTTTTTATTTTAAGGTACTTGTATGAATGTAGTTAATATTTATCTGGGAGATGGTATCCTGCTAATGATGAGCCTACCGGGCCAGCCCCTTGAATTGTGGTGAACGGAACTCGTAGTCAGATTTCCTTGTTAGGTACTTGTATGAATGTATTTGATATTTGTCTGGGAGATGGTGTGTGTATTTTTGAGTTTTTGACAGACGTGTATCAATCAGGTATGATTATTTACGTCTAGGATCGACCTTAACGTCATCATCCGAAAGACGTGATCAGGGCTCGAACCTCTGCATCAATAAAACTTCCCCACATCTTGGATTACAGGCGCACGCCACAACACCAAGTTGATTTGAAAAAAGAAGAAAATCCAACAAGCAAAACACAAAAAATTCATTGAAATCGGATGTATTCTATTATATGAAATATGAATATTCTAATTTTCTCCTCCTTGTCAAGTGAAAAACTTTTATTTCTCCCTGAACAAGTGGAATTCCTACTATTTTAACAGTTTATGGTTAAGTTAAGTTGGTCCTTATTGTAAAATCTGTAAAATCTGTAAAAATTGAAATATTGTATTATTTAAACAATAAAAAACAAAAGAAATAGTGAGTAATGGACATCATCGACTCTCTCATTTGCATATTTTGCTGAGTTGTGCATTTAACTGTTTTGTGAAAAATAAGCGAAACTTAAAAATGTCATAACTTATTTTACGTCCGATTTCGATGAAATTTGCAGCGTTGTGTTTGTTTGATTTTTCTCTATCAATTCAAATCGACAATTTTCTGGGGTAGACTTGACCTTTAAATTGTCAGCGTAAGGAATGCCCAGTCAGATTTCCTTTGTTAGGTACTTGTATGAATGTAGTTAAAGGGAAATGAAACCTTTGGAACAAAAAGGCTTGTGTAGAAACTGAAAAATCCAAGAATAAGAACAAAGAAAGTTTGTGAAAAATCGGACAAATAATTAGAAAGTTATGAGCATTTGAATATTGCAATCACTAATGCTATGGAGATCCTCCAATCGGCAATGCGACAAGGATGTGTGATGTCACTGATGAACAACTTTCCCTTTGGTGGACTATAAAATACCCTCAAAATGTCTCTTCGTTTTTTCTCGTGATGATACAAACTCTTTATCCATGATGTATTCTGTAAAAATATGTATTACATGCCCTCATGTAGAAAGAACACATGATCTATGGATAGAGGTGATAAAAGAGGCAATTCAAGTGAAATATATACTTAAGTAATGGGGAGAGTTGTTCACAAGAGACACCACACATCTTTGTCGCATTGCCAATTTGCTATCTCCATAGCATTAGTGATCGCAATATTCAAATGCTCATGTCTTTCTCATTATTTGTCCGATTTTTCACAAACTTTTGTTGATCTGCTTCTTTGATTTTTCTGTTTTCACACAAGCTATCTTATCTTGTTCGAATGGTTTCATTCTCCTTAAATAATTATCTGGGAGATGGTGTACTGTGAATGATGAGCCTACTAGGCCAGTCCCTTAAATTGTAGGTGAACAGAACGCCCAGTCATTACCTTTTTTAATGTTAGGCACTTCTATGAATGTAGTTAATATTTGTCTGGGAGATGGTTTTCTGTGAATGAGCCTACCGGGCCAGTCCCTTAAATTGTAGGTGAACGGAACGCCCAGTCATTATTTTTTATTTTTAGGTACTTGTATGAATGTAGTTAATATTTGTCTGGGAGATGGTGTCCTGTGAATGATGAGCCTACTAGGCCAGTCCCTTAAATTGTAGGTGAACAGAACGCCCAGTCATTACCTTTTTTAATGTTAGGCACTTGTATGAATGTAGTTAATATTTGTCTGGGAGATGGTTTTCTGTGAATGAGCCTACCGGGCCAGTCCCTTAAATTGTAGGTGAACGGAACGCCCAATCATTCATTTTTTAAATTTTAGGTACTTGTATGAATGTAGTTAATATTTGTCAGGGAGATGGTGTCCTGTGAATGATGAGCCTCCCGGGACAGTCGGTTAAATTGTAGGTTAACGAAATGCCTGGTCATTACTTTATTATTTTAAGGTAATTGTATGAATGTAGGTAATATTTGTCTGGGAGATGGGATCCTGTGAAGAACTAGCCCACCGGGCCAGTCCCTAAATTGTAGGTGAACGGAACGCACAGTCAATTCGTTTTTAGGTAATTGTATGAATATAGTTAATATTTGTCTGGGAGATGGTGTCCTCTGAATAATGAGCCTACAGGTCCAGTCCCTTAAAGTGTAGGTGAACTGAACGCCCAGTCACATTTCCTATGCTTAGGTACTTGTACAAATGTAGTAAACATTTGTCTGGGAGATGGTGTCCTGTGAATGATGAGCCTACCGGGCCAGTCCCTTAAATTGTAGGTGAACGGAACGCCCAGTCATTACTTTTTATTTTAAGGTACTTGTTTTAATGTAGTTAATATTTGTCTGGGAGATGGTGTCCTGTGAATGATGAGCCTACCGGGCCAGTCCCTTAAATTGTAGGTTAACGGAACGCCTGGTCATTACTTTTTTATTTTAAGGTACTTGTATGAATGTAGTTAATATTTGTCTGGGAGATGGTGTCCTGTGAATAATGAGCCTACCGGGCCAGTCCCTTAAACTGTAGGTGAACGGAACGCCCAGTCATACTTTTTTTAAATTTTAGGTACTTGTATGAATGTAGTTAATATTTGTCTGGGATATGGTGTCCTGTGAATGATGAGCCTACCGGGCGAGTCCCTTAAATTGTAGGTGAACGGAACGCCCAGTCAATTCCCTTTTTAGGTAATTGTATGAATGTAGTTAATATTTTTCTGGGAGATGGTGTCCTGTGAATAATGAGCTTACCGGGCCAGTCCCTGAAATTGTAGGTGAATGGAACGCCCAGTCATATTTCTTTTGCTTAGGTACTTGTTCGAATGTAGTTAACATTTGTCTGGGAGATGGTGTCCAGTGAATGATGAGCCTACTGGGCCAGTCCCTTAAATTGTAGGTGAACGGAGCGCCCAGTCATACTTTTTTTTGAATTATAGGTTCTTGTATTAATGTAGTTAATATATTTGTCAGCGAGATGGTGTCCTGTGAATGATGAGCCTACCGGGCCAGTCCCTTAAATTGTAGGTGAACGGAACACCCAGTCACATTTCGTTTGCTGAGGTACTTGTACCATTGTAGTTAACATTTGTCTTGGAGATAGTGTCCGTTGAACGATGAGCCTACCGGGCCAGTCCCTTAAATTGTAGGTGAACGGAACACCCAGTCATTGCTTTTTCTATTTTAAGGTACTTGTATGAATGTAGTTAATATTTGTCAGGGAGATGGTGTCCGGTGCATGATGAGCCTACCGGGCCAGTCCCTTAAATTGTAGTGAACGGAACGCCCAGTCATTACTTTTTTTTATTTTAAGGTACTTGTATGAATGTAGTTAATATTTGTCTGGGAGATGGTGTCCTGTGAATGATGAGCCTACCGGGCCAGTCCCTTAAATTGTAGGTTAACGGAACGCCTGGTCATTACTTTTTTATTTTAAGGTACTTGTATGAATGTAGTTAATATTTGTCTGGGAGATGGGATCCTGTAAAGAACTAGCCTACCGGGCCAGTCCCTAAATTGTAGGTGAACGGAACGCACAGTCAATTCGTTTTTAGGTTATTGTATGAATGTGGTTATTTTTTTTCTGGGAGATGGTGTCCTGTGAATGTTGAGCCTACCGGGCAAGCCCCTTAGATTGTAGGTGAACAGAAAGCACAGTCAGACTTCCTTTTTTTAGGTGCTTGTATGAATGTAGATAATATTTCTCTCTGAGGTGGTGTCCTGTGAATGATGAGCCTACCGGGCCAGTCCCTTAAATTGTAGTGAACGGAACGCCCAGTCATTACTTTTTTTTAATTTAAGGTACTTGTGTGAATGTAGTTAATATTTGTCTGGGAGATGGTGTCCTGTGAATGATGAGGCTTCCGGGCCAGTCCCTTAAATTGTAGATGAACGGAACGCCCAGTCATTACTTCTTCATTTTAAGGTACTTGTATGAATGTAGTTAATATTTGTCTGGGAGATGGTATCCTGTGAATAATGAGCCTACCGGGCGAGTCCCTTAAATTGTAGGTGAACGGAACGCCCTGTCAATTCCTTTTTTAGGTTATTGTATGAATGTAGTTATTTTTTTCTGGGAGATGGTGTCCTGTGAATGTTGAGCCTACCGGGCAAGCCCCTTAGATTGTAGGTGAACAGAAAGCACAGTCAGACTTCCTTTTTTTAGGTGCTTGTATGAATGTAGATAATATTTCTCTCGGAGGTGGTGTCCTGTGAATGATGAGCCTACCGGGCCAGTCCCTTAAATTGTGAACGGAACGCCCAGTCATTACTTTTTTTTAATTTAAGGTACTTGTATGAATGTAGTTAATATTTGTCTGGGAGATGGTGTCCTGTGAATGATGAGGCTACCGGGCCAGTCCCTTAAATTGTAGATGAACGGAACGCCCAGTCATTACTTCTTCATTTTAAGGTACTTGTATGAATGTAGTTAATATTTGTCTGGGAGATGGTATCCTGTGAATAATGAGCCTACCGGGCGAGTCCCTTAAATTGTAGGTGAACGGAACGCCCTGTCAATTCCTTTTTTAGGTTATTGTATGAATGTAGTTATTTTTTTCTGGGAGATGGTGTCCTGTGAATGTTGAGCCTACCGGGCAAGCCCCTTAGATTGTAGGTGAACAGAAAGCACAGTCAGACTTCCTTTTTTTAGGTGCTTGTATGAATGTAGATAATATTTCTCTCGGAGGTGGTGTCCTGTGAATGATGAGCCTACCGGGCCAGTCCCTTAAATTGTGAACGGAACGCCCAGTCATTACTTTTTTTTAATTTAAGGTACTTGTGTGAATGTAGTTAATATTTGTCTGGGAGATGGTGTCCTGTGAATGATGAGCCTACCGGGCCAGTCCCTTAAATTGTAGGTGAACGGAACGCCCAGTCATTACTTTTTTTTAATTTAAGGTACTTGTGTGAATGTAGTTAATATTTGTCTGGGAGATGGTATCCTGTGAATAATGAGCCTACCGGGCGAGTCCCTTAAATTGTAGGTGAACGGAACGCCCTGTCAATTCCTTTTTTAGGTTATTGTATGAATGTAGTTATTTTTTCTGGGAGATGGTGTCCTGTGAATGTTGAGCCTACCGGGCAAGCCCCTTAGATTGTAGGTGAACAGAAAGCACAGTCAGACTTCCTTTTTTTAGGTGCTTGTATGAATGTAGATAATATTTCTCTCGGAGGTGGTGTCCTGTGAATGATGAGCCTACCGGGCCAGTCCCTTAAATTGTGAACGGAACGCCCAGTCATTACTTTTTTTTAATTTAAGGTACTTGTGTGAATGTAGTTAATATTTGTCTGGGAGATGGTGTCCTGTGAATGATGAGCCTACCGGGCCAGTCCCTTAAACTGTAGGTGAACGGAACGCCCAGTCATTACTTTTTTTTAATTTAAGGTACTTGTGTGAATGTAGTTAATATTTGTCTGGGAGATGGTGTCCTGTGAATAATGAGCCTACCGGGCGAGTCCCTTAAATTGTAGGTGAACGGAACGCCCTGTCAATTCCTTTTTTAGGTTATTGTATGAATGTAGTTATTTTTTTCTGGGAGATGGTGTCCTATGAATGTTGAGCCTACCGGGCAAGCCCCTTAGATTGTAGGTGAACAGAAAGCACAGTCAGACTTCCTTTTTTTAGGTGCTTGTATGAATGTAGATAATATTTCTCTCGGAGGTGGTGTCCTGTGAATGATGAGCCTACCGGGCCAGTCCCTTAAATTGTGAACGGAACGCCCAGTCATTACTTTTTTTTATTTTAAGGTACTTGTATGAATGTAGTTAATATTTGTCTGGGAGATGGTGTCCTGTGAATGATGAGCCTACCGGGCCAGTCCCTTAAATTGTAGGTGAACGGAACGCCCAGTCATTACTTTTTATTTTAAGGTACTTGTTTTTATGTAGTTAATATTTGTCTGGGAGATGGTGTCCTGTGAATGATGAGCCTACCGGGCTAGTCCCTTAAATTGTAGGTGAACGGAACGCCCAGTCATTACTTCTTCATTTTAAGGTACTTGTATGAATGTAGTTAATATTTGTCTGGGAGATGGTATCCTGTGAATGTTGAGCCTACCGGGCAAGCCCCTTAGATTGTAGGTGAACAGAAAGCACAGTCAGACTTCCTTTTTTTAGGTGCTTGTATGAATGTAGATAATATTTCTCTCGGAGGTGGTGTCCTGTGAATGATGAGCCTACCGGGCCAGTCCCTTAAATTGTGAACGGAACGCCCAGTCATTACTTTTTTTTATTTTAAGGTACTTGTATGAATGTAGTTAATATTTGTCTGGGAGATGGTGTCCTGTGAATGATGAGCCTACCGGGCCAGTCCCTTAAATTGTAGGTGAACGGAACGCCCAGTCATTACTTTTTTTTTATTTTAAGGTACTTGTATGAATGTAGTTAATATTTGTCTGGGAGATGGTGTCCTGTGAATGATGAGCCTACCGGGCCAGTCCCTTGAATTGTAGGTGAACGGAACGCCCAGTCATTACTTTTTATTTTAAGGTACTTGTTTTAATGTAGTTAATATTTGTCTGGGAGATGGTGTCCTGTGAATGATGAGCCTACCGGGCCAGTCCCTTAAATTGTAGGTGAACGGAACGCCCAGTCATTACTTTTTTTATTTTAAGGTACTTGTTTTTATGTAGTTAACATTTGTCTGGGAGATGGTGTCCTGTGAATGATGAGCCTACCGGGCCAGTCCCTTGAATTGTAGGTGAACGGAACGCCCAGTCATTACATTTTATTTTAAGGTACTTGTTTTAATGTAGTTAATATTTGTCTGGGAGATGGTGTCCCGTGAATGATGAGCCTACCGGGCAAGCCCCTTAGATTGTAGGTGAACAGAAAGCACAATCAGACTTCCTTTTTTTAGGTGCTTGTATGAATTTAGATAATATTTCTCTCTCAGGTGGTGTCCTGTGAATGATGAACCTACCGGGCCAGTCCCTTAAATTGTAGTGAACGAAACGCCCAGTCATTACTTTTTTTAATTTAAGGTACTTGTGTGAATGTAGTTAATATTTGTCTGGGAGATGGTGTCCTGTGAATGATGAGCCTACCGGGCCAGTTCCTTAAATTGTAGGTGAACGGAACGCTCAGTCATACTTTTTTAAAAATGTAGGTACTTGTATGAATGTAGTTAATATTTGTCTGGGAGATGGTGTCCTGTGAATGATGAGGCTTCCGGGCCAGTCCCTTAAATTATAGATGAACGGAACGACTAGTCATTACTTCTTCATTTTTACTTGTATGAATGTAGTTAATATTTGTCTGGGAGATGGTGTCCTGTGAATAATGAGCCTACCGGGCCAGTCCCTTAAATTGTAGGTGAACGGAACGCCCAGTCATTACTTTTTTTTATTTTAAGGTACTTGTATGAATGTAGTTAATATTTGTCTGGGAGATGGTGTCCTGTGAATGATGAGCCTACCGGGCCAGTCCCTTAAATTGTAGGTGAACGGAACGCCCAGTCATTACTTTTTTTTATTTTAAGGTACTTGTTTTTATGTAGTTAATATTTGTCTGGGAGATAGTGTCCTGTGAATGATGAGCCTACCGGGCCAGTCCCTTGAATTGTAGGTGAACGGAACGCCCAGTCATTACTTTTTATTTTAAGGTACTTGTTTTAATGTAGTTAATATTTGTCTGGGAGATGGTGTCCTGTGAATGATGAGCCTACCGGGCCAGTCCCTTAAATTGTATGTGAACGGAACGCCCAGTCATTACTTTTTTTTATTTTAAGGTACTTGTATGAATGTAGTTAATATTTGTCTGGGAGATGGTGTCCTGTGAATGATGAGCCTACCGGGCCAGTCCCTTAAATTGTAGGTGAACGGAACGCCCAGTCATTACTTTTTTTAATTTAAGGTACTTGTGTGAATGTAGTTAATATTTGTCTGGGAGATGGTGTCCTGTGAATGATGAGGCTTCCGGCCAGTCCCTTAAATTATAGATGAACGGAACGCCCAGTCATTACTTCTTCATTTTAAGGTACTTGTATGAATGTAGTTAATATTTGTCTGGGAGATGGTATCCTGTGAATAATGAGCCTACCGGGCGAGTCCCTTAAATTGTAGGTGAACGGAACGCCCAGTCATTACTTTTTTTATTTTAAGGTACTTGTTTTAATGTAGTTAATATTTGTCTGGGAGATGGTGTCCTGTGAATAATGAGCCTACCGGGCGAGTCCCTTAAATTGTAGGTGAACGGAACGCCCTGTCAATTCCTTTTTTAGGTTATTGTATGAATGTAGTTATTTTTTTCTGGGAGATGGTGTCCTGTGAATGTTGAGCCTACCGGGCAAGCCCCTTAGATTGTAGGTGAACAGAAAGCACAGTCAGACTTCCTTTTTTTTAGGTGCTTGTATGAATGTAGATAATATTTCTCTCGGAGGTGGTGTCCTGTGAATGATGAGCCTACCGGGCCAGTCCCTTAAATTGTGAACGGAACGCCCAGTCATTACTTTTTTTTATTTTAAGGTACTTGTATGAATGTAGTTAATATTTGTCTGGGAGATGGTGTCCTGTGAATGATGAGCCTACCGGGCCAGTCCCTTAAATTGTAGGTGAACGGAACGCCCAGTCATTACTTTTTATTTTAAGGTACTTGTTTTTATGTAGTTAATATTTGTCTGGGAGATGGTGTCCTGTGAATGATGAGCCTACCGGGCTAGTCCCTTAAATTGTAGGTGAACGGAACGCCCAGTCATTACTTCTTCATTTTAAGGTACTTGTATGAATGTAGTTAATATTTGTCTGGGAGATGGTATCCTGTGAATGTTGAGCCTACCGGGCAAGCCCCTTAGATTGTAGGTGAACAGAAAGCACAGTCAGACTTCCTTTTTTTAGGTGCTTGTATGAATGTAGATAATATTTCTCTCGGAGGTGGTGTCCTGTGAATGATGAGCCTACCGGGCCAGTCCCTTAAATTGTAGTGAACGGAACGCCCAGTCATTACTTTTTTTTATTTTAAGGTACTTGTATGAATGTAGTTAATATTTGTCTGGGAGATGGTGTCCTGTGAATGATGAGCCTACCGGGCCAGTCCCTTAAATTGTAGGTGAACGGAACGCCCAGTCATTACTTTTTTTTATTTTAAGGTACTTGTATGAATGTAGTTAATATTTGTCTGGGAGATGGTGTCCTGTGAATGATGAGCCTACCGGGCCAGTCCCTTGAATTGTAGGTGAACGGAACGCCCAGTCATTACTTTTTATTTTAAGGTACTTGTTTTAATGTAGTTAATATTTGTCTGGGAGATGGTGTCCTGTGAATGATGAGCCTACCGGGCCAGTCCCTTAAATTGTAGGTGAACGGAACGCCCAGTCATTACTTTTTTATTTTAAGGTACTTGTTTTTATGTAGTTAATATTTGTCTGGGAGATGGTGTCCTGTGAATGATGAGCCTACCGGGCCAGTCCCTTAAATTGTAGGTGAACGGAACGCCCAGTCATTACTTTTTTTATTTTAAGGTACTTGTATGAATATAGTTAATATTTGTCTGGGAGATGGTGTCCTGTGAATGATGAGCCTACCGGGCGAGTCCCTTAAATTGTAGGTGAACGGAACGCCCAGTCAATTCCTTTTTTAGGTTATTGTATCAATGTAGTTATTTTTTTTCTGGGAGATGGTGTCCTGTGAATGTTGAGCCTACCGGGCAAGCCCCTTAGATTGTAGGTGAACAGAAAGCACAGTCAGACTTCCTTTTTTTAGGTGCTTGTATGAATGTAGATAATATTTGTCTCTGAGGTGGTGTCCTGTGAATGATGAACCTACCGGGCCAGTCCCTTAAATTGTAGTGAACGGAACGCCCAGTCATTACTTTTTTTAATTTAAGGTACTTGTGTGAATGTAGTTAATATTTGTCTGGGAGATGGTGTCCTGTGAATAATGAGCCTACCGGGCCAGTCCCTTAAACTGTAGGTGAACGGAACGCCCAGTCATACTTTTTTTTAAAATTTTAGTTACTTGTATGAATGTAGTTAATATTTGTCTGGGAGATGGTATCCTGTGAATGATGAGCCTACCGGGCAAGTCCCTTAAATTGTAGGTGAACGGAACGCCCAGTCAATTCCTTTTTTAGGTTATTGTATCAATGTAGTTATTTTTTTCTGGGAGATGGTGTCCTGTGAATGTTGAGCCTACCGGGCAAGCCCCTTAGATTGTAGGTGAACAGAAAGCACAGTCAGACTTCTTTTTTTAGGTGCTTGTATGAATGTAGATAATATTTCTCTCTGAGGTGGTGTCCTGTGAATGATGAACCTACCGGGCCAGTCCCTTAAATTGTAGTGAACGGAACGCCCAGTCATTACTTTTTTTAATTTAAGGTACTTGTGTGAATGTAGTTAATATTTGTCTGGGAGATGGTGTCCTGTGAATAATGAGCCTACCGGGCCAGTCCCTTAAACTGTAGGTGAACGGAACGCCCAGTCATACTTTTTTTTTAAATTTTAGGTACTTGTATGAATGTAGATAATATTTCTCTCGGAGGTGGTGTCCTATGAATGATGAGCCTACCGGGCCAGTTCTTTAAATTGTAGGTGAACGGAACGCTCAGTCTTACTTTTTAAAAAATGTAGGTACTTGTATGAATATAGTTAATATTTGTCTGGAAGATGGTGTCCTGTGAATAATGAGCCTACCGGGCCAGTCCCTTAAATTGTAGGTGAACGGAACGCCCAGTCATTACTTTTTTTATTTTAAGTTACTTGTATGAATGTAGTTAATATTTGTCTGGGAGATGGTGTCCTGTGAATGATGAGCCTACCGGGCCAGTCCCTTAAATTGTAGGTGAACGGAACGCCCAGTCATTACTTTTTTTTATTTTAAGGTACTTGTTTTTATGTAGTTAATATTTGTCTGGGAGATGGTGTCCTGTGAATGATGAGCCTACCGGGCCAGTCCCTTAAATTGTAGGTGAACGGAACGCCCAGTCATTACTTTTTATTTTAAGGTACTTGTTTTAATGTAGTTAATATTTGTCTGGGAGATGGTGTCCTGTGAATGATGAGCCTACCGGGCAAGCCCCTTAGATTGTAGGTGAACAGAAAGCACAGTCAGACTTCCTTTTTTTAGGTGCTTGTATGAATGTAGATAATATTTCTCTCTGAGGTGGTGTCCTGTGAATGATGAACCTACCGGGCCAGTCCCTTAAATTGTAGTGAACGGAACGCCCAGTCATTACTTTTTTTAATTTAAGGTACTTGTGTGAATGTAGTTAATATTTGTCTGGGAGATGGTGTCCTGTGAATGATGAGCCTACCGGGCCAGTTCCTTAAATTGTAGGTGAACGGAACGCTCAGTCATACTTTTTAAAAATGTAGGTACTTGTATGAATGTAGTTAATATTTGTCTGGGAGATGGTGTCCTGTGAATGATGAGGCTTCCGGGCCATTCCCTTAAATTATAGATGAACGGAACGACTAGTCATTACTTCTTCATTTTTACTTGTATGAATGTAGTTAATATTTTTTCTGGGAGATGGTATCCTGTGAATAATGAGCCTACCGGGCCAGTCCCTTAAATTGTAGGTGAACGGAACGCCCAGTCATTACTTTTTTTGTTTTAAGGTACTTGTATGAATATAGTTAATATTTGTCTGGAAGATGGTGTCCTGTGAATAATGAGCCTACCGGGCCAGTCCCTTAAATTGTAGGTGAACGGAACGCCCAGTCATTACTTTTTTTTATTTTAAGGTACTTGTATGAATGTAGTTAATATTTGTCTGGGAGATGGTGTCCTGTGAATGATGAGCCTACCGGGCCAGTCCCTTAAATTGTAGGTGAACGGAACGCCCAGTCATTACTTTTTTTTATTTTAAGGTACTTGTTTTTATGTAGTTAATATTTGTCTGGGAGATGGTGTCCTGTGAATGATGAGCCTACCGGGCCAGTCCCTTGAATTGTAGGTGAACGGAACGCCCAGTCATTACTTTTTATTTTAAGGTACTTGTTTTAATGTAGTTAATATTTGTCTGGGAGATGGTGTCCTGTGAATAATGAGCCTACCGGGCCAGTCCCTTAAACTGTAGGTGAACGGAACGCCCAGTCATACTTTTTTTTTAAATTTTAGGTACTTGTATGAATGTAGTTAATATTTCTCTGGGAGATGGTGTCCTGTGAATGATGAGCCTACCGGGCCAGTTCCTTAAATTGTAGGTGAACGGAACGCTCAGTCATACTTTTTTAAAATTTTAGGTACTTGTATGAATGTAGTTAATATTTGTCTGGGAGATGGTGTCCTGTGAATGATGAGCCTACCGGGCCAGTCCCTTAAATTGTAGGTGAACGGAACGCCCAGTCATTACTTTTTTTATTTTAAGGTACTTGTATGAATGTAGTTAATATTTGTCTGGGAGATGGTGTCCTGTGAATGATGAGCCTACCGGGCCAGTCCCTTAAATTGTAGGTGAACGGAACGCCCAGTCATTACTTTTTTTTATTTTAAGGTACTTGTTTTTATGTAGTTAATATTTGTCTGGGAGATGGTGTCCTGTGAATGATGAGCCTACCGGGCCAGTCCCTTGAATTGTAGGTGAACGGAACGCCCAGTCATTACTTTTTATTTTAAGGTACTTGTTTTAATGTAGTTAATATTTGTCTGGGAGATGGTGTCCTGTGAATGATGAGCCTACCGGGCCAGTCCCTTAAATTGTATGTGAACGGAACGCCCAGTTTTACTTTTTTTTATTTTAAGGTACTTGTATGAATGTAGTTAATATTTGTCTGGGAGATGGTGTCCTGTGAATGATGAGCCTACCGGGCCAGTCCCTTAAATTGTAGTGAACGGAACGCCCAGTCATTACTTTTTTTAATTTAAGGTACTTGTGTGAATGTAGTTAATATTTGTCTGGGAGATGGTGTCCTGTGAATGATGAGGCTTCCGGGCCAGTCCCTTAAATTGTAGATGAACGGAACGCCCAGTCATTACTTCTTCATTTTAAGGTACTTGTATGAATGTAGTTAATATTTGTCTGGGAGATGGTATCCTGTGAATAATGAGCCTACCGGGCCAGTCCCTTAAACTGTAGGTGAACGGAACGCCCAGTCATACTTTTTTTTAAATTTTAGTTACTTGTATGAATGTAGTTAATGTTTGTCTGGGAGATGGTGTCCTGTGAATGATGAGCCTACCGGGCCAGTTCTTTAAATTGTAGGTGAACGGAACGCTCAGTCTTACTTTTTAAAAATGTAGGTACTTGTATGAATATAGTTAATATTTGTCTGGGAGATGGTGTCCTGTGAATAATGAGCCTACCGGGCCAGTCCCTTAAATTGTAGGTGAACGGAACGCCCAGTCATTACTTTTTTATTTTAAGGTACTTGTTTGAATGTAGTTAATATTTGTCTGGGAGATGGTGTCCTGTGAATGATGAGCCTACCGGGCCAGTCCCTTAAATTGTAGGTGAACGGAACGCCCAGTCATTACTTTTTTATTTTAAGGTACTTGTTTTTATGTAGTTAATATTTGTCTGGGAGATGGTGTCCTGTGAATGATGAGCCTACCGGCCAGTCCCTTGAATTGTAGGTGAACGGAACGCCCAGTCATTACATTTTATTTTAAGGTACTTGTTTTAATGTAGTTAATATTTGTCTGGGAGATGGTGTCCTGTGAATGATGAGCCTACCGGGCAAGCCCTTAGATTGTAGGTGAACAGAAAGCACAGTCAGACTTCCTTTTTTTAGGTGCTTGTATGAATTTAGATAATATTTCTCTCTGAGGTGGTGTCCTGTGAATGATGAACCTACCGGGCCAGTCCCTTAAATTGTAGTGAACGGAACGCCCAGTCATTACTTTTTTTAATTTAAGGTACTTGTGTGAATGTAGTTAATATTTGTCTGGGAGATGGTGTCCTGTGAATGATGAGCCTACCGGGCCAGTTCCTTAAATTGTAGGTGAACGGAACGCTCAGTCATACTTTTAAAAAATGTAGGTACTTGTATGAATGTAGTTAATATTTGTCTGGGAGATGGTGTCCTGTGAATGATGAGGCTACCGGGCCAGTCCCTTAAATTGTAGATGAACGGAACGCCCAGTCATTACTTCTTCATTTTTACTTGTATGAATGTAGTTAATATTTTTCTGGGAGATGGTATCCTGTGAATAATGAGCCTACCGGGCCAGTCCCTTAAATTGTAGGTGAACGGAACGCCCAGTCATTACTTTTTTTGTTTTAAGGTACTTGTATGAATATAGTTAATATTTGTCTGGGAGATGGTGTCCTGTGAATAATGAGCCTACCGGGCCAGTCCCTTAAATTGTAGGTGAACGGAACGCCCAGTCATTACTTTTTTTTATTTTAAGGTACTTGTATGAATATAGTTAATATTTGTCTGGGAGATGGTGTCCTGTGAATGATGAGCCTACCGGGCCAGTCCCTTAAATTGTAGGTGAACGGAACGCCCAGTCATTACTTTTTTTATTTTAGGTACTTGTTTTTATGTAGTTAATATTTGTCTGGGAGATGGTGTCCTGTGAATGATGAGCCTACCGGGCCAGTCCCTTAAATTGTAGGTGAACGGAACGCCCAGTCATTACTTTTTTTATTTTAAGGTACTTGTTTTAATGTAGTTAATATTTGTCTGGGAGATGGTGTCCTGTGAATAATGAGCCTACCGGGCCAGTCCCTTAAACTGTAGGTGAACGGAACGCCCAGTCATACTTTTTTTTAAAATTTTAGGTACTTGTATGAATGTAGTTAATATTTCTCTGGGAGATGGTGTCCTGTGAATGATGAGCCTACCGGGCCAGTTCCTTAAATTGTAGGTGAACGGAACGCTCAGTCTTACTTTTTAAAAAATGTAGGTACTTGTATGAATATAGTTAATATTTGTCTGGAAGATGGTGTCCTGTGAATAATGAGCCTACCGGGCCAGTCCCTTAAATTGTGAACGGAACGCCCAGTCATTACTTTTTTTATTTTAAGGTACTTGTATGAATGTAGTTAATATTTGTCTGGGAGATGGTGTCCTGTGAATGATGAGCCTACCGGGCCAGTCCCTTAAATTGTAGGTGAACGGAACGCCCAGTCATTACTTTTTTTTATTTAAGGTACTTGTTTTTATGTAGTTAATATTTGTCTGGGAGATGGTGTCCTGTGAATGATGAGCCTACCGGGCCAGTCCCTTGAATTGTAGGTGAACGGAACGCCCAGTCATTACTTTTTATTTTAAGGTACTTGTTTTAATGTAGTTAATATTTGTCTGGGAGATGGTGTCCTGTGAATGATGAGCCTACCGGGCCAGTCCCTTAAATTGTATGTGAACGGAACGCCCAGTTTTTACTTTTTTTTATTTTAAGGTACTTGTATGAATATAGTTAATATTTGT
Source organism: Lytechinus variegatus (assembly GCF_018143015.1). NCBI lineage: Eukaryota > Metazoa > Echinodermata > Echinoidea > Temnopleuroida > Toxopneustidae > Lytechinus > Lytechinus variegatus. The sequence goes on from NC_054757.1 coordinate 11,863,966, forward strand.
CTGGGAGATGGTGTCCTGTGAATGATGAGCCTACCGGGCCAGTCCCTTAAATTGTAGTGAACGGAACGCCCAGTCATTACTTTTTTTAATTTAAGGTACTTGTGTGAATGTAGTTAATATTTGTCTGGGAGATGGTGTCCTGTGAATGATGAGGCTTCGGGCCAGTCCCTTAGATTATAGATGAACGGAACGCCCAGTCATTACTTCTCATTTTAAGGTACTTGTATGAATGTAGTTAATATTTGTCTGGGAGATGGTATCCTGTGAATAATGAGCCTACGGGCGAGTCCTTAAATTGTAGGTGAACGGAACGCCCAGTCATTACTTTTTTTATTTTTAAGGTACTTGTATGAATGTAGTTAATATTTGTCTGGGAGATGGTGTCCTGTGAATGATGAGCCTACCGGGCGAGTCCCTTAAATTGTAGGTGAACGGAACGCCCTGTCAATTCCTTTTTTTAGGTTATTGTATGAATGTAGTTATTTTTTGTCTGGGAGATGGTGTCCTGTGAATGTTGAGCCTACCGGGCAAGCCCCTTAGATTGTAGGTGAACAGAAAGCACAGTCAGACTTCCTTTTTTTAGGTGCTTGTATGAATGTAGATACATTTCTCTCGAGGAGGTGGTGTCCTGTGAATGATGAGCCTACCGGGCCAGTCCCTTAAATTGTGAACGGAACGCCCAGTCATTACTTTTTTTTATTTTAAGGTACTTGTATGAATGTAGTTAATATTTGTCTGGGAGATGGTGTCCTGTGAATGATGAGCCTACCGGGCCAGTCCCTTAAATTGTAGGTGAACGGAACGCCCAGTCATTACTTTTTTTATTTTAAGGTACTTGTTTTTATGTAGTTAATATTTGTCTGGGAGATGGTGTCCTGTGAATGATGAGCCTACCGGGCCAGTCCCTTAAATTGTAGGTGAACGGAACGCCCAGTCATTACTTTTTCATTTTAAGGTACTTGTATGAATGTAGTTAATATTTGTCTGGGAGATGGTGTCCTGTGAATGATGAGCCTACCGGGCGAGTCCCTTAAATTGTAGGTGAACGGAACGCCCTGTCAATTCCTTTTTTAGGTTATTGTATCAATGTAGTTATTTTTTTTTGGGAGATGGTGTCCTGTGAATGTTGAGCCTACCGGGCAAGCCCCTTAGATTGTAGGTGAACAGAAAGCACAGTCAGACTTCCTTTTTTTAGGTGCTTGTATGAATTTAGATAATATTTGTCTCTCAGGTGGTGTCCTGTGAATGATGAAC